>NW_006399776.1:1890213-1933803 GCF_000299155.1 Elephantulus edwardii | reverse complement strand
AAAAATTAACAAGCAATAATATTCCGAGTAGAGGTTCTAGTAGTGGCACAAATCAAGTTACAGAGGGAAGGTGGTTCTTAGAATAAAAGGCCTATAGACTAGCACTTTGTCTATTATAGTGTAGAAGTTAGGAACCACAAGATGTAGAGGCTCAGCTATGTCACTTATGCTTCTTAAGTCCTGGAGCAAATTCCATCTACCACTGGGCTGTTTTTAAATGCATAAATCTTTTTTCCTTGAAGAAAAACTAAAATTTGGGAATAAAAAGTTTCTCACAAATATCCAGAATCATTTGAAATTGAATTTTATAAAAGATTGTTTTGGGGACCTCTGGTGGCCTAGTGGCAAGAAGCTGCACTGCAATCCCAGAGGTACACAGTTCAAATCCACCAGATGTTCTGTTGGAGAAGGAGGGGCAGTCTGCTCCTGTACCAGTCAGATCCTATTTGACGGTACACACACAAAAAAAATAAGAAGATTGAAGAAAAAATTATTTTTTAAAAAATTGTTTTGACTAAATATTAGTCATTTATAGTTTCTTTCCACCCATCTTACTATTTGGTAAAACACAGTAGCAAGATACATGCTTATATTTTGAAGATAATTTTTTTTAATTGCACCAGACTTCCTTAAATCTAAGGTCCTTAAGAGCTTAAATCTAAGACAGAGTTCCTGATCCAGAATCCTTCTCTCTGCACCTTAACTCAGAATCTTTACACAATCCTTACATAATTGCTGGGTCCTTGTTGCTATGGAAATGTGGAAACATAGGAGATTAGGAATCTTTTACCTCTAAGGAGTTTGGTAACTAGACATATGTGACTAGAAGATTATATTGAGACAATTAAAACATACTTACAAGCAAAAATAAAACTGAAGTGGTTGTCTCCTTCCTCTAGGTCTTACTTTAACTTTTTGTTGTTATTTTTTTCCCCTATTGTAACAGATATTTGAGAGAGCTCAGTATTGGGCTCTGTATTGATTAAGAAATACAGTTTTGTACTCCACTATGCAACCTTAATTTTGGACTCTTGTGATAACCATAATACCCTATCATATATCGCTTTTAAACTGTTCTCTCCCTCATCTGTTTCAATGCAGTATACATAATTTAGGGAGAAAAGTGCAACAATAAATGAATGGAAATCCAAAATCGCTGTAAATGTTCATTAAAATTAATAAAATAAAATTTTATAAAATGGAAAAAAGAAATGAAAAATCAGAAGTAGACATGCTCAATGACATCTTGTGCTGAAGGAAGTGTTTTCATAAGTGATTTCAAGAGAAAAATGCACTATTTTTAAATTACGATAAAATAGGCAACAGAATCAGAAATTGTGAATGTGCTTAAAAATGTAGTTTATAAGAATGCATGAACTTCTTTAAATTGTGTCTGATCAATTTCAACATTTTTCTGCATTAAATCTGGATTTTCTAAAGTGAAAAAAAAGAAATACAGTTTTGGTGAAAAGAAGCAAAAGGAATGTATTTCTGTCAAGTATGAAAAGGGAAAATAAAATAATACTGAAATAGCAGAAAAAGAAAAATACTATAATTATGACACTTCTGTATAGTGCAACACATTATTACCAGTATGAAAAGTTAAGTGGCAATATTTGCTCTAAATTAATTAAGTAGAATATGAATAATTATGGTGTTAAACCCCAAAGTTAAGAATATTGAACCTAACACGGATTATGAATAAATGATTCATTATCATTGACCTTGAATTTTATGCTGACTGTTCAGTGTTAACAAGGCTAATGAATGGTTAAATACTGACTTAAGTCCAGGACTATTGGCTTCCTGTTTAATGTTTATTCTATATTTCTGTACTCCTACATAAATCCCTTGAACACAGTACACCTCCTTTTTGATAATTAAAGTTGAAGAAGGGACTTACACAATTTTTAGTGAGTTTTAGAGAGGAAAATTAAGATTTTTTTTTTCCTCTTTAATTTATTCTAACATCTAATGAGCACCTATTGTTTGTTTTATATATTGTTGATTAATATGAATAAGACATGCACTTAAAACATTCAAAAGTTCCTGGTCTAATTATTAAAGAGCCAGGCATGCAGACAAATTACAGTGTATGAGAGCTATTGCAAAGAAATGAGCAAAATAATATGCAAGTTACTCTAATTGGGAAGATTAGCTAGTGGAGATAACATTTATGTTGTTCCTGAAAGACAAAGTTACATGACTGACAGAAACACTGCTTTTCTTTAACTTTGAGAATGCAGCCAGAGTAAAGAAAGGCTGGTAAGCATGTGGTTGAATTGTGAGATGAGAAACTGGAGAAGATGTAAATTAATGCTATACCCTGATTGTTTTTTTGGTTGTATCCTGTTGATTCCACACTTAATAAGCCTTATGAATGAGTAGAGTTCCGTAGTCTGTATGTAGTCTTTACAGAAGCAGGTCACCAGTTGTTTTTTTCTCCAATAGATATTGTCAAACTTTGAGTTATTAGCGAAGTGTTATAATCATTTTGCCACTAAAGCTCCTAACAGATTGGTCCTTATGTGCTCTCCAGCCAATAGCTGACCCTCGTGTGGGTTTTCAAAGGTATAAATCACATGGAGAGAGAGTGCGCATCCTTCTACCTTCTTACCACAAGGCCACCAGTTCTCCCAGTACTTATTGAAATAGTACAAAAACCATTAATTTTTGCCTCGGATAACTTAGAATGAGTGAGCTGTAACAATTACTTATCTGTTTGACTTTTGACAACAATAGTCAATTCTTATAGTTCTAAAATAGTAACAAGTGATAACAAAATTTAAAAATTTAAAAAAAAAACCCCAAACTGATGGCTGCTGGGCTAATTTGAGTTTGTAGATTGGGACAGTGCAAAGTTCTCCTTTGAGAATTTTTTTTTTTTTAAATTTTTATTTTTATTTTGTGTGCGTGTACCGTCAAATCAGATCTGACTGGTACAGGAGGATATTGCGCCTCCTTCTCCGGCAGAGCATCTGGTGGATTCGAACCGTGTTCCTCTGGGAGTGCAGTGCAGCTTCTTGCCACTAGGCCACCAGAGCTCCCCTCCTTTGAGAATTTTTAGCACTTGATTTTTATTTGTAAGCTACTGGCTTCATTTGTAAGTGACTGGCTTCATTTTTTTTTCTTTTGCTTCTTACAGACTGGTTGGTACAACCTGTCTAGCACTTGACTGCTAACAAATTGGTGGATCAAACCCACTCAAATGTGCCTTTGCAGACAGGAAGGCCTATTAACATACTTCTGAAATGTCACGACCTTGAAAATCTTTTGGAGTAGTTCTACCTTGACGTGTGGGATTGTCATGGGTCAGATTTCGTGTGGGTAGGGAGTTGTACTGCCAACCCATAGGTGGCTGATTTGAATCTACCGATTGCTTTAAGAGAGAAAGATAGGTAGTTTCCTCCCATGCATTTTGCAGCCTCTCCAGAGCCCCGGAGGGTCAGCTATGAGTTGATGGCAATGAGTAAGTAAGTAATGTTACTCAAAGGCAGGTTGAGTCAGCATAGCCACCTTTTAAGAGAAAGTAGAACTACTACATAGGGTTTCCTTAATGGTAGTCTTTAGAGATTAGCTGGTGGGTATGAGTCATTGACCTTTCAGTTAGCAAGCTGAATGCTTAACCCCTGCACCACCAGGATTCAGCAACACTTTATAAGCTTTTTTTTTTTATATTTTCTAAATTTATAGTTTCTGCAACTCTGATCTGGTCCTAGCCTTTTTTTCTTTGTAAAAAAAATCATTGTTACACATTTTCTTCACACACACACATACACACATCCCATCCATTCTGCAATGCATCCCTTGTTCTAGATTGTTGTCATACATATAATGTCTAATCATGTATTAGTCCTTTTGGACTGTTCTTCCCCTCATCTGTTTTATTTAAGTGTCCTTTTTCTATCCAGTCTTTTCCCATTCTCTTCCAACCTCTGCAACCTCTCCGTGTCTGTATTATTTTATAAGTGGTATTATGCAGTATCTGTCCTTTTGTGACTAAGATATTTCACTCAGCATAATGTCTTTTGGTCTCACTCCTGTTACCTTTAACGAGTTCGTTGTTTTTCAGTGCTGCATAATATTCCATTGTTTGTGCGATCATTTTCCTGTCCATTTGTTTTTTGATGGGCACTTGGATTGCTTCCATCTCTTTGCTGTTGTGAATAATGCAGCATACACATGGGTGAGCATACGTTTATTTGAGTCGTGGCTCTGGTTTCTTTAAGGTATATTCCCAGTATTGGTACTGCTAGGTCAACTGATAATTCATTACCAACTTTTTGAGAAAGTGCTATTACCACTTTCCATAGTGGTTGTACCATTTTACATTGCAACAGTGACTAAGGGTTCCAAACTCTCCACAATCTTACCAGCATTTGTTGTCTGCTGTCCTCTTGAACTTTGCTATTGTTACTGGGATGAAGTGATACCTCATAGTTGTTTTGTGATCCTAGCCTTTTTTTTTCTTTCTTTCTTTTTTGATTGTGTGTGTGTGTGTGTGTGTGTGTGTGTGTGTACCGTCAAATCAGATCTGACTGGTACAGGAGGAGATTGTCCCTCCTTCCCCAGCAGAGCATCTGGTGGATTCAAACCATGCGCCTCTGGGATTGCAGTGCAGCTTGCCACTAGGCCACCAGACCTCCCTGATCCTAGCCTTTTTGAGACTCTGTCCTACCCCACTGCCTTGGGAGGACTTTTATTGTTTATAGTATTACTTTTTCTTATCTGTTTATTACCTTTTCAGGGAGAACTTTCATAGTTTAGAGAAGTAAAAAAGACTGTGGGAATAGAGGAATGAGTTGGGAAAGGTTATGTTTTTCACTGATACCTCTTTACTCAAATAGCATGTCTGCTAGGAACTAGTATCTTCCCTTTCCTCTCTTCTGCCTTGAATCCCACTCTTACTCCTTGATTTCGTTTGCTGTACACGAGCCATCCAGAGGCCCCTTCCCTGAAAAAAGAAAGAAAATGGGACAAAAGAAATACAAAAGTTAGTGTCAAGTTAATTCTGACTCATAGAAACCCCATATGTGTCTGTAGAACTGTGATTCATAGAGAGCTTTTAATGACTGGTTTTTCAGAAGTAATTGAATGCCTTTTTTCTTAAGGGGCCCGCAGGTGGATTTGAACTACCAGCCTTTCCATTAGCAGCCAATGATTTATATCACCTAGAGACTCCTAATTAGATATAAAATAAAAATATGCACAATGACTTATTACTTATATAAGTCTTATATAAGTAATGACTTATTACTTATATAATACTGGTTTTAAAAGCTAAATGAGATTAAATGTGGAAAATAGCATATTGTATTCCATAAAAGTACTTAACTTTCCATATTTCCTTTTTCTGAGGTAAATGTGAATGAAAAGTAGTAGTAGTGGCAAGAAAAGCTATATTTTTCACAATACTTCTGTGCCAGTGACCCATTCTTGGCATAAAATTACATCACAGATAAACAAATTCTGCTTTATATCAGATGTCAGTCATTGAACATCATAAGAACTACATGGATTCTGTTTCAAAGAGACACACGATAATTGCAAAAAAGCTTTTGTCAAAAAAAAAACTATTACTAATTTGTTGGGTGGGGGGAAGAAGGAAATTGAAAGAATCTGTTCTTGAAAACAGTGTATTGAATTTTGTAAATTAAGTAGTAGAAAAGTAAAAAAAGAAAAACTACAAACTGTCCACTTCTATAGGAAAACTGCAGCAATTTTTATTGAATTACATTTTAAACTTTTATCTCTGAGCCATTACCTGTTTCATTTGCAAGTTTATTCTCTCTTACAATTTAAAGTTGTAATTATTGTTTTGAAAAATTGCTAATATAATTCCTGAAGTACTCTCAATTGATAATTGCTTCTTAATATCTTGTTAATTTTTAAATCAGAGATATTAGATTTTATAAAGCACCAATATCTAATATAAGCACTAATATAGTAGTTGCCGGCTTCTTTTTCTTTTTCCCTAACTTTCTTAAAGTGATGGAAAGCCTTGGGATCCCAGAAGACAGTACATACTTTTTTCCACAAGCCTTCTTGGGATTCATGGATATTTTAACTGCTTATGGATCACAGATTAAAAACTACCTATGGGTCTATTGCTGGCATATATTAGAGTTACATGTTAATAAAATAGCTTTTATTCAAAGAAATTTTGTCTTGTCTTTAACCTGAATTACACAGGAGTTCAGGAATATCTTAGTAGAAGCAATAAAAAGATAGGCTTCATGTAAACACTGAGTAAAACTAACATTCTGTTTTCGCTTTATTAAATATTAGCACCAGTAACTCCAGATAGTGGTTATTCATCAGCCCATGCAGAGGCCACCTATGAAGAAGACTGGGAAGTATTTGACCCGTGAGTTTAGTTTTTGTTTTGTTTCTCTGTTTTATAGCAGATTGAGATTATAAATGTCGATGAAAGATTGAACTGTTTATAAGAGCATGTGACCTGTATGTATTAATACTTGATACCAAGTTACTGAGTTTCTAATTTTTAGATTTCTAGTTTTATTTAATTGTTTTAGGTGTTTAATATACTAAATTAAATGTATATTCTTCTACCAAAGATTTAAAGATAGGCTAAATGTAACAGTATGTTTTATATTTATAAAAGGGAAACAATGACTTTTCCTTAATATTTGGTTTATAGGTATTATTTTATCAAACATGTTCCACCACTAACAGAAGAACAGCTAAATCGGAAACCTGCTCTTCCATTGAAAACAAGAAGCACACCAGAATTTTCCCTAGTTTTAGACCTGGTAAGTGAATTGTCTGTAGAGAATCCTCATCCAAACAAAACTCACCACCATCAGTTGATTCCAAGTCATAATGGCTCCACAGGACAGAGCTAGGCCCCATAGGGTTTCTAAGGTGTTATAGAAACTAGCTATCATGTCTTTCTCCCTTGAAATAGCTGTTAAGTTCAAGACACCAACCTTTTTGTTTAGCAGCTGATCATTTGATCACTATGCCCCCATGGCTCCTTATAGAAACCAAACCTCCTGCTTTCAAGTCGACTCTAAACAACCCCATTTTGTTATTATTGTTATGTACAATAAATTATAACTACAACTCATAGTCACTCTGTAAACAACAGATCATAACCTTGTATAGGATAAAGTAAATTGCCGCATAGAGTTTCTAAGACTGTAAATCCTTATAGGAACAGATGGGGATCTTTCTCCTTCAGGGCAGCCCGTCGGTTCAAACTGCTGACTTCAGTTAACAGTTCAGTGCTTAACCCAGTGTACCAGCAGGATTTCTGGTAGAGAAGAATAAAAACTCAGACTTGCTGTTAATGAGTCAGTTCTGACTCATAATGATCTTCTAAGGCTATAAAACATAAACAAGAGGAGATGGCACATAATTTCTCCTGAGTTACTACTGCTAGTAGATTCAGACTGCTGAGTTAGCACAGTTTACCATGGATTACTGTCCATAGTGTAGCTGTCAAGAGTGCCCTATATGGAGGTGAAAAGAAGGATTAAATTCTTAATTTAAATTATAGTAAAAAAATACCTAAGTGAAAATAACATATAAATATCTGCATAGCATGAATTTATCATAAATATGTCCTATTGTTATATGCTGTCAAGTTAGAACTGAACCTCCTATGAATTTTTAGAGACAGTTTAATTGCATAAGAGGAGATTGTCCATCCTTCCCTTGCAGAGCAACAGGTGAATTCAAACTGTGCCTTTAAATATGTTTTTGGTGATCTGAAATTTTTATTTAAGCATACATGATTGGAAGGGTAGGAAACGAAATATTGAAGCAATTAATGCAGTTGCTTCTTACGCATCTGAAAGTAGGCCTATGAATAAGGAAGACTGAAGAAGAATTGCTGCCTTTGAATTGTGATACTGGAGAAGAGTATTGAATATATCTTGGACTGCTAAAAGAACAAAGAAATGTGTCTTGAAAAAAGTGCAAGAATGTTCCTTAGAGGCAAGGATGGTGAAACTTTGTCTCATACAATTATTGTCAGGCCAGTCCTTGGAAAAAGACATCCTGGTGACAGAGGCCATGGATCAGAGAAAAGAGCAAGACTCTTAATGACATGGGTTAGCACAGCAACTACAACAAGTGGGCTTGAGCATGGCAGGAATTGTGAAGATGGCACAGGATAGGACAATTTTCGGATCTGTTGTTCATAGAACTGATAGGAGTCATAGTCGACTCAGAGACACCTAACAGGAGCAGCAGTGGAAGAGTTCTTAGTTTGTTTGATTTATCAGGTACACTGTGAAAATATACTGTTTTTTGCATGTATTTAGATTAGTTCTTTCCCTCATAGTCCTATGTTTGATTTGTTGGATTTTTCATATTCCAAGAAATCCTTACTGCATTTTGTTTGAAATCATGCTTAGATCTTGGATTTGTTTTCTACTTTGTCAGGATCATGTGTCCATAAAAGATCACATATAATCTGTATCTCAATGAGTAAAAGCATAATTCTCCTGTTCTTAACTTTGCATATTATCTAATCCCATTAAACTTTCTGTTAGAAAAAGTGTCAAAATCATAATCTCTTAATGCTGGCTTGTTTAAAAAAAATTCTTTATTTTTATAATATGTAATTCAATATTTGTATTTTAGACATCAACCAGCATCACTTTGGAAACAAAAATCTCATTGCTTTTGTTAATCAAATTTATTACATTTTAAACATTTGCCTATAATTTCCTTATATTAGAAAAAATTATTATATTAGAGTAAATTATGGTACTTAACATTTGATGTTGTACTGTATGGAATAATATTAATATCATAGGATTTTTGAGGGCTGCTATTCATTAGGTTTTCAGGGACCTGTTATTTCAGAAGTGGATACTTATTAGTCTGGAAGCTCCACTGAAACCAGTTCTCTGTGTGTGACCCTATTGGTATACGAAATACCAATGGTACAGCTTCCAGCATCACAACAATGGCACCACAGTTCAGCAAACTGACAAATGAAATCCATTTGTTCCCATTCCACAAAATGTTGATCCAAGGGAATGTGAAAATTACTAAACAATGTCATTAGTATCATGCACAAGTAAAATCTTGCTAAAGATTACTAATAAATAGCTGGAACAATACATCCACAGAGAATTGCCAAATACTCATACTGGATTTGGAAGAGATTGTGGAACAAGGGGTGTTCCTGATGTCAGAAGAATGTTGGCTAAAAGCAAAGAATACCAGGAAGATGTTTACTTGTGTTATATTGACTCTGCAAAGGTGTTCAACAAATCGAATATAATAAATAATGGATAACATTAAGAAGAATTGGAACTAAAGAACACTATGTGCATGCAAAACTAATACAGACATTTGAAGCAGTCATTTTGACAGAACAAGGGAACATAGTTTAAAATCAGGAACTTTAAAAAAAAATCAGGAACTTTGTTTAAGGATTGCTTTTATCCTTTTCACTACACCTAGTCAGTCTGTATTCTGAGCAAATAACTCAGTAAGATATATGAAGAAAAATGTGGCATCACAATCAGAACTCATCAACAAACTGTGTTGTATAGTTGACATAACCTTTCTTACAGAAAATTATGAACACATAAAGCACTTTACTGAAGATCAAAGAATACAACTTTTAATGTGGATCATACCTCTACATCAACAAAAATCCTTATCATTGGACCAATGGGTCACATGATAGAGAAAAAAGTTGAAGTTGTCAGTAACGTCATTTTATTTAGATTTGTAGCACTCTCATGGCAGCAGTATTCTAGAAATCAAAAGACATATTGTATTGGGCAAAACTGCTGCCAGGAACCCTTTCACAGTGCTAAAAAGATCAAAGATGTCAGTTTAAAGACTAAGGTAACCTGAACAAAGCTACAGTATTTTCATACTTTATACATCTGAAAGTTGGACAATGACTAAAGAGGATGGAAGAATTTGATAGCTTTGAATTATTGTGTTGGTGAAGAGGATTGAATATACTGTGGCCTGATGAAGAATAAACAAATCTTGTCGTGGAGGAAGTGCAACCAGTGTTTCACTTGGAGGTTTCACCTACTGGAGGTTCAGTAGGTGAAACTTCACCTTATATACTTTGGTCATATTGTCAAGAGGAACCAGGTATTAGAATAAAAGGAGAGTTTGTGAAAGAGAAGGGAGGAAGACCTTCAGTGAGATGACGTGATTGCAGCCTTGATGGGCTTGAGCATGGTGGAGATCTTGAGGATGGCACAGACTAGAGTTTCCATCTTGTGTTCATAGGGTCAGTTCAGTGGCACCTATCAACAACAGTTACTGTACAACTGAGACTAAGATTTAGTTCTTAGAAAATATACCTTTAGGTAAAGCATATTCTCTCAAACTTTTAAATAGTGTGTATAATTGTGGATTTCAAGTTTAGCATCATCTTGTTGTTTCTTTACCTTTTCAAGGATGTATAAAATAGTCCAGAAATCATTCAGTGCACAGTTAAGACACTTTATTAGAGGGTAAATGGAAAGAGAAAATTTTTGAAGCTGATTTTCAGTAGTTCATATTTGATATGCAAGTTAGTAGAGACAGAGAAAAATGTTTTGCTGAAAATAATATGGCCGTGACAGTTTGATGAGTCAAATTTGTCCTCATACTCTTTAGAAACATATTGCTCAGAGTTGATTCAAAACTAAAAAACAAAGAAAAAATAAGAATTGACTGAATATAAATGAATAAAGTAGAATGATTAGAATGTTAGATATGTTGTGATAAAAGACGTGGTAAGAGAATATAGTATCTTGAGTATAATTTGATGCTATTGAAAAAAAAGACATATGTAGAGTACTTTTTGGCCTTTGCCGCCTTGGAGTTGAAGTTAAAATAAATATTCAGATTAGATGTGCTATCAAAAGGCATGTTTTCTTTTAAGTGTTAACTTAATGAGGTAAAAAAATTTTGTAATTTTTATTGATTGCTTATTTAGTTAAGCCAAAACCTAGGCCAGTCAAGTCTGTTCTGACTCATAGCGACCTGCCATTCAGTTTCCAAGGCTGTAAATCTTTAAGGGCGGATAGGTGGATACTACCCTTCTTTCTCCTGTGTAGATTTACACAGCCAAACTTGTGAAAAAATAAAGCCAAGCTTGTAAAGCAGCTTGATGCTTTACAAGCTATGCTGTTGGGGCTCATAAATTCAATTAAGTAAGATTTTTATGTCTATGAAATGTATTCATGAAATTCAAAGACATCTATTTCCCCAAAACAAGATATATTTTAAAAAGGTTTGAGAATGAGGAGCAGTGGGAGGATGGGGACCAGTGTAAAAGGAACTCTGGTACATATGGAGCAGTATCTGTAACATGTTTTATTGCCTGTCAAAAGAGTACATGTCTCCAGTGGTTTGAATCCCATCAGATGCTCTGAGGGAGAAAGATGGATACTCTCTTCCCATTAAGATTTTTATTTATAGCTTAAGAAACTCAAAAGGAATTTTGCTGCTGTGAATCAGAATCTATTTGATGGCAATTAGTGAGTACATATTTAAAAATTAGATTCTAGACTTGAATTTGCTTGTTGTTTAAAAAAAAAAACAACCCAGTAGTGTATGCATGTGGTTTTCTTACCAGAAAGTCGGCAACTACTGAACTCAGTATTGATTCTCAAATTTGAGCAAATAATCAGAATCACTTGAAAGATTCATGTAAATATTGATAGCTAGGCTCCGCGTCTATCCTGACATCGCCTCTCCTATTTTAATCATTAGAAATAAAGCTGGAACCTACAACTAGGAGACGATAAAATAGATGAATGGGACCTTAGGAATCAAATCCCTATGCAGATCCAAAAACTTCTCCCAACAGGCTAAAAAGGGAAGTCACAAACTGGGAAAAAGTATTTGGTAATGACATATCAGATAAGGGACTTATATCCAGAATTTATCAAATACTTGAGCACCACAAGATAAAGGTGAACAATCCAATAGAAAAATGGGCACAGGATATGAACAGACATTTCACCAAAGACAACATTCAGATGGCCAACAAGCACATAAAGAAATGTTCAAAATCCCTAGCTCTAAGAGAGATGCAAATCAAAACAACTATGAGCTATCATCTCACCCCAGTAAGAATAGCAAAATTTAACAGAACAGCAAGCAACAAATGCTGGCGAGGTTGTGGAGAAACTGGAACCCTTATTCACTGTTGGTGGGAGTGTAAAATGGTGCAACCACTGTGGAAGGTGGTATGACGCTTTCTCAAAAAGTTGCAAATAGAGATCCCTATCATTTGACCCAGCAATTCCACTACTGGGAATATACCCCAAAGAGACCGTACCCGCCACCCAAGCAGATATATGCATACCCATGTTTATCACAGCTTTGTTCACAATAGCAAGGAGTTGGAAACAACCAAAGTGCCCATCAAGAAATGAATGGATAGTGAAGCTGTGGTATATTCACACAATGGAATACTATGCTGCATTGAAAAACAAGGAACTCATACAGTATTATTCAAAATGGGTGACACTGGAGAACATTATGCTGAGTGATGTATCTCAGTCATAAAAGGACAAATATTGCATGGTGCCACTGTTGGTAAAATAGGACTGACATCAGGGTTGGTGGGAGACTGAGAAGAATGGGTTCAATAATGTATACTGAATTGAAACAGATAAGAGAGAAAACTGTTTAAAAGGGATATGTGCTTAGATATTTTGTCATAACAGGAGTCCAGAGTGAAGGCTGCATAGTGGAGTGGACCGGACCTGGGTGGGGGGAGGGATTGTAATACCATGAAAGAATTTTTCTTTTACTTTTCCAAGAGGGTGTTGTACTAGGGGAAAGGGTTGGGAGGGGAGAAAAGTACAACAGTGAATGAATGGAAATTTAAAGTCTATAAATTTTTACTGGAATTAATAATAAATATTTTTTAAAAAGAAAAAAAGCTGGAGAATTTACATTTCTCACTAGTTCTCATATGATGCACATGTTGCTGCCCTACAGATTGTGTTTTTTGAAGAAGTGACTTTAAAGTACCCATTCTGAATTGCTGTGGCCCAATTAATTATATATTATAAATGTAATATTCCTCATATAAAGGAGTGTTTAATAAATGTTAAAATTACCACTTGAACTATCTTTAGTATATTGGTTCATTTGGTATTTTTCTGTTTTAAGGATGAAACACTAGTGCACTGTAGTTTAAATGAACTAGAAGATGCAGCACTCACTTTTCCAGTCCTTTTCCAAGATGTCATTTATCAGGTAATTAAAAATTTTTTCTTAACGTGATATTTTGTAGTATTTTTCATTGAAGTTCAACGTATTTTTCTATTAATGAATTGCAGTGATTATTTTAATGACTTATTAACAAAAGGTAGCATCACTAAATAAGTATATAAAATTTTTGTTACTAACATTTTTATCCAAAGATCTCTGCTAGTTTCAAAATCTGTTTGCCAGCAGGTGGAGGCAGGAGCACTGACATCATAGATTCCAAGAGGAACTTGCCAGGCTTTTGTTTTTAAAAAAGTGAATTTATATAAAGAAAATGCATTCCTTGTTGGTTATTATATTGTTCTTAAAGTTACATGGTCTGTAGATTGCAGTTTGATAGGTCTCTCCTTATTAATTAAAAAATACTCTTCTGGCTATTTTTTTACCTAAGGACTTAGGTAGAAGCATCCCTTCCTCATATGTGCAGATGGACAAATAGTGCAGAATACAAATATTGTTAGTTTTTGCCAGCGGATTGTGTTTTGGGCATAGTTTTTACTTTGAGATTTTTCCATTTTTAGTAATAATTGATATAAGTGAATATTCTTTGAAAATGGCAGTTGCCTTTCTGTGCTGGTGATTGCATGATTTAGTTAGCTTTATTGTCATGCAGCTACTTTTTTAAGGTTTGTGTAAAGGTCAAAAAGTCTGTTGTCTGTCAGAAGGATACTTATTCGGGAGAATATAAAGCCGTAGAGCATTTACAGATCGATTATGAAAAGGTGTTTATAGTTGATTATATTCTTGTAGTAGACAGTGAGGTCTAGGAATATATTTACTATTTATTTTTTTTGACAGGTATCTTGGGAATCATAAAATTTTTAGAGTTAAACAGAAATTTGTGGAATTCAGGACCTACTTTACTTGTTTTATGTCATAGTTATAAGAGAACTTAATTTCAGTCATTGTCACAGTTTAACCTAGATATGTATTACAGGTAAGGTAGTACCTGAGTACTTACTTCCCTTTTATGGAAATAGATTTTAGTTTTTTATTAAATAGCTAAAGGATGAAATATTACTAAAAATGAGGGACTTTTGTGGTTTTGTATTCCTTTGTAACTGGTTGTTACTTGATTTAAGGTAAATTATTTTTTTAATGAAACAGTTCTTTCTATTGGAAAATTACACAGCTACCAAATAGAATGTTCTTGTTTAGTGCATTTCGAGAAAAGGGATCTTGTGGCAAATATGACTCTGATTTGATAAGTTTGTTTTCTCTTTAAAATTATACCCCAAAACAATGGCTCTAAGGCTTTGATTTTGCAAAGGAAAACTGATTATAAGTAATAGAGGTAAATAGTGATTTTGAGATAATGTCTTAAGCTTCAAGACTTGAGATGTTCCCTGTATATGGCTTCTGCTCTGTTTGTGTAATTTCATGTTGGAAAATAGAAGAGTCTGCTTCCTTTGTGAGCGGTCAGTTCTTTTCAGTATGACCATAAAATGAACCCCCCCCCCCCCCCCCGCATTACACTTCTATTTTCATCTTTTTATAGTTCTTTAGAGTTTATGTGGATCTGGATAGTTGTTTTGAACACTGCTGTTAGGAGTTTTTATGATTAATACTTGTAAAAACTGTATTTGGACTGCATGTCTGGAATTTAAACTTTTTTTTCTTACGTGTTTTAAGTTTGGCTCTCAGAAACTGAAAAGTAAATGATCAAGTCTACATCAGGAAAAGTAAGAAGGAAGTCTGAATGTTACAAGCTTTAGAGATGATTACGCTTTAATATGATTTGGGTTGTATGTCATGGACAGAGTTTAGTGTTCCTTCAGTAAATTTTTGAGGATGCTTATTGTCAATATTGGGTATATTTCTTTGGATTTCTGGTTTTGGCATAGCTCATTCTATCTGCTTTTTAAAAAGTAGCTTTGAAGAAATCTTTTGGTTAGGGCTCCCACAGTTTTTCGGACTAGCAAGCTCCCTTTAAACAGGGAATGATGTCTTTTAAACTTTCAGTGGTGTTGTCTCCATCTACTGGCAAAGAAGAAATATACACAAGGGTCTGAGATGATCTAAGAGATTATGGAGAAACAACATTAGGTAAGATGTAACTTAAATATTTAACCACTTAAATATAATGTGGCCCACTTAAAAGTAGAAATCTGTAAAATATTGTCTATACTCTTGAACATATCAGAAACAGAAAATAAAATGATAATGTTAAGATAGGATCAAGGATTCATTCACATTAATCAAATCAGAGCCAGATACATGGTCTCTTGGAACTTTATTTTTGTTCACTGTATATGCTAATTTTATTATAGCTTACCTAGATATAATTTTAATTGTAACATTTCTCTTTTATTTAAAAAAAAACACTTTAATGTGTCTAAGAAATGTTTTAATAATTGTTTATACCAAAGTTTGGCAAACTTCTTCTATGAAGGGCAAGATAGAATCATTTTAGGATTTGTTAGATAAGTGGGCTCTGTTGCAGATAACTTAACTCTGCCATTATAGTGTGCAAGCAACCATAACCCATATGTATATGAATAAAATCGCGGCTGTGCCCCAGTAAAATGTTACTTCCAAAAATAAGTGGTGGACTGAAGTTGACTCCTAAGCCAGAATATACTGGCTCCTGGTCTAGTAATTATGGAAGTAAATATATTAAATCTACATATTTGAATTCTGAGTGGAAGTATGTAATCACATGTTCATCAAAATTCTTATTATTAACAGAACGTTAGATCTGCAAGGATCTGATTGTAGCTCTCTTAGATTTTTCAGATCAAAGTTGAGTAAATTTGAGGGGCTATTACATTTAAAGACTGCCTGAATTCATGATGTTTACTCATCTTTTGAAGGGACAAAATTAACTAATACAAATCCTGGGATTTATAAAACAATAGATTACTCCAGCCTTAATTTAGTACATTGAGTATATTTTAATTTCCTAACTCTAGAGAGTAAATGACTAAAAGATTCATCTAAACTTAAAATTTTTAACTATAAATACTAAAATACTTGAAAGAACTGACTTCTTAAAATGAAGATTTTTGTTTGAGTATTTTTTCCCTTTAAATTGTTCCCACCCCTTCCCGTGATGTTTTATTATCAGTTAGTTGGAAATTCTATATATTCCTTGAATGGTAAAGTACATTTGCTATCTGGAAAAACAAGTGCATGATCAATCCCAAAGCACATGTTAAATATTTATATTGAACTTATGTTGACGCATTGTCAGGAAATCCATCTCGTGGTGTTGCTCGGTTAAGAGGTCTCCACTGTATTTAGTTTCTGTTCCTGCAGATCCACCAATTCAAGACTCTAGGTCATCTCACTCCCTCTTCCATCCAGAAGATGACTTCTATCCACAAGCAGGACTGAATCAAAAGACAGATTTTTCACTTAGCTCTTGTGCTGAATCACCTCCTCAATGACCTTCCTCTGTCTCCATCAACAACTGGAGCTCAGTTTTTGAAGATGTAATAGAACTACTTAGCCCAAAAGTGGCTAATTGAAGACAAAAGGAAGATGCCTCATGTTTCACCACAGTGCAACCAAACGTAACTGTGTTGTCCAACTCCTCATTCTGTAAAGTATGGCAGGGGCATCTCATTTTTGACTCTGTTCACCAATAAGACTTTAGCCAGTCAGTGGCTTTCTGAAGATCAGTAAAATCAACAAACTTTGGGTCAGCTGTCCAGAAATCAGATTGTGGTAAGCACTCAAGGAGTGACAGGGTCCTTTAGGGAGCTGCTTGCTAAAGGCTGCTTTGTTTTATTGTAGAGGTTGTTTTTGTGGGAGAAATTGTGGGGAGTGGTGGGTGGGATATCATGGTTAGCAAAGATTAGCCACTTCCACTTTATTATAGTGTGTTTATTTTTTTTTTTCCGGGAATCCTATAAGCATAGGATAATTTTCATAAGCATCTGGGTGGGGAAAAGTGAAAGATCAATGGCTTCTGTCTCTTTTAAATAGTCTTTCTTAGGAAAGTCAATATTATTTTGTACTTTATGAAGGGAAAAAGCAATCACTTGAATGAAGAGTTTGTAATAAATATCTAATCAGGTTATCCCTTAAGTTCTTAAATTGCTGCTAACCTGGAGACATTTTGTTATTGACTTTCATAAAGCATAATTTTGTTGTACAAAAATATGTATGTGCCATATGTTTGAAATCTTGGGCACCAAGTACTCAAGAAAGATGTAATGTTTTAGCTAGTAGAGAAAAGTATTGTGTGTAGTTAATTTTAGATAAATAGTAAAATCACAAGTAGTTTTAAATAAATTTTCTCATCTTTATTAGCAGATACAGTTATTGATACTAAATTTCCCTTCATAATTATTCATTATTAACTTCTGGTTTTAAAAGGAAAGGTATAAATGAGACTTGTCATCTACTACTTAAAGATAAAGAGAATGTATTTCATGGGGAATTCTTTGTTTTAAAATATCTTAATATTAGAAGCATTTCATGAAGCAAAAAGAATATACTTGGAAAGTTCTTTTACCATCTGAAAATATTATGTAAATTTAAAAGATGGCTGGTTACTACCCATATTAAATTGAAGACTTCATTCAATGTGAAGTTTCAAATTTGTTTTTTCATTTTATTAAAATGGCCGGGTTTTGTTTGCCAAAAGATGATAATTATGCTTCATGCCAGCTTTTTCATATCATCTATATGAATACATTAAACTATAGTTACTCTTACTTGGAGTCCTTTAGAAATGTTTTTCAAATATATTTTTGCTTGATATAGGATAAGGTTTTGCAGAGTTTTTTAGTTTGGTGAGTTTTTGTTTTAGTCTTTTAATTCTAGTTTTTGTTTAGTATTTACCCGTTCATTCCTAGATTTATCCACCTACAAATACTATTTCCAGCAGCCATCTCCCCAATTACTCCAATTCAGCCAAAAAAATTACTATTAAATCACTCAATAAGGTCCTGTTTTCTTACTTTCAGAAGCATAGATTATAATCCTAAAGTTTTTTTCTTGCTTATTTCTGCCCCATGAGATCATACTTATTTCAGTAATTCTCCACATAATTGATTACAACAATTTTGTCACTTTCAGTGTCCCAGGATATATTCTATGTACTTTATACATATTAAACTTACTTACTTAACCCTTACAACAGCTCTATGAGCTACATAGGTACTGTTCTTATACCCGTTTATATGAGGAAACTGAGGTGTACAGAAAGCTTAAATAACTTTACACAGCCACTGATGGGAACATTTTTCAGTTAATTATAGTATCTGATTCTTTACATTCTCCAAAATTGTTATTCTTTCACCGCTTTCATTCTTACTGCTGATTAAAATTATAATCTTGTTATGTGCTGGGTCTGAACCAATTCATAGCTGTCTTTCAGTAGATTTTCAAGGCTGTAAATCACAGAGGAAATTGCCCACCTTTCTCCTTCAGAGCTGCTGGTAAATACGAAGTTTATGCTTCTGGGTTGGCGACACCAACTTCTTACCTTTTAGGCCAGTGGCACCTACTAATCATTTCTTTGTTTAAAGGGAAAGAAATGTACTCTTAAAAGCATGTTGTTATTGTTGTTGATTGCCGTCGAGGCGAGTACAACTCATAGCGACCCTATGAACAAAAGACCTGAAGCCTTTCTAAAACTCCCACCGTTTTTCAAAGTTCATAAAGTTTCTAGAGACATGTTGTTTAGGGTTAGTGGATGCCACTCCTGCTTCCAAACTTGTTTTAAACTGGGAGCTCCACCAAAGGGTATCTGTCCACCGTGGGTATCTGTTATGGCCTTTGACACCCCAATCAATGCCACAAGGTTCAGCATTACAGCACTCAGGTTACCTCAGTACAGCAAAATGATAGAATAGTGCTGTACCACTTAGAAGAATGTTTCTCCAAAATAAAATAACAACCAAATTTTAAATACAAAGGCCCCCCCATAAGACCTTGTTGACTGTAAACAAGAGGCTTAAATAAAAAACAACCAATGTGATATGTTAAGCCTCCTTTTTACCTACAATAAGGGTGGTTAGGCATTCAAAGGATATTGCAGACAAAATACTATATTAAATTCTTTTATAAATTCATATATATGACATTTTTTCTTAGTCATTTGTCTGCAAGTTTAAACTGCTTAATCCTTGAGTGGTGGTATTTTGGGGGTTTTTTCTATCATGCTGTTGAAATTACATTTGATATTAGATTAAGATCAATAAACTAATAGAGATTATGCAATGTATCACTTGAATTACATAATTAGGCATCAGTTTCACTTTAGATAGGCTTTACCTTGCAACGTTCAAATAAACTTATAATTGGATTACTGTTTTCATAACTTTCATTGAATCTAGTTAACTATTGCTAGACTATTTGAAGGGAGTTGCTGCCATTAAATTGATTCTGTCTCTGTCCAACAACTCACAGTGACCTAATAGGACTGTTCTGTACAGTTTGCAAGGCTGTATATTTAAACAGAAGCAGATTGCCACATTTTTCTCCACAAGAGCAGCTAAATTTTGTTACTATAAAGTCACTGCTTTCTTGTGTGAAATTTAAATCAAGATCAAATCAGTCCACAGCATAATACATAGTCTCATTACCACATCTTATTTTTTTACATAATGAACATGTTTATAAATCTCTGGATTGACTCAGTGAGTGGGGTAGTTAATAGGGGTAGGTGTGTTGGAGACAATGAAATTGGCTGAAGATAGAGCAGGGCTCAGAGCTGTTGTATGTAGGGTCACTAGGACTCACAAGTGACTCAACCTCACATAACATCTTTCAGTAGTGGTCTGTCCTATAGTCAAATCTTATAAATTTGTTTGTTTCCATTTTTAAATTATTTTAAAACTTCAACATGTTTTTACCAAAATATCTATGGTTCTTATTTTTGTCAAGTCTGAAGCTGACTGTCCAGTGGATTTTCAGAGGCTGTACATCACAGGAAGAAGCTGTCCATCTTCTGTGAAACAGCTGGTTGATATAGAGTAGATAAAAATATTGCCTTAGATTTGGAAGAATCTGCTGAAATGAAACTTTTGCCTTACCTTACATTGGACAGACTATGTAGTTTTGAGGAGTTGAAAGTCTGAGGCCAAATAGATCAGTAGACGGCAGGTGCAATAGTCAGGTTAGGACAGAAAACATTATAGGAAAATAAAATTAGGAGTTAAGAGCATCTGTGTAATAGATATTTTAGCTTTAGAGTATGCTTATTTATAAACCTAGACATTTCTATATTTCTATACCCTAAAACTTGTAGTCTGAAAAATTAAACCCATCATACTTAACTTTCAAATGTTCTTTGCCTCTACTGAACAATAATGCTTAGCGCATCTTGTTATCTGTACATTTCTGCTCCCACTTTGACATATCCAATGACATCTTACTTTCTCTAGCCACTCAGTGTCTGCCTAAATCATGGTGAATCTGGCCTGAAGACAGGAAACTTTAATAGTCACAATTTTTCTCTTCTCATAATTAGGAAATGCTTATAGCAGTGTGTTGTTTCACCTTCAGTATCACTTTTCATTCTAATTTTTTAAAAAAGCAATCTTTTTTCCTTTTTTTAATTAATTTCAATGAAAGTTTACAGAGACTTTGCATTTCCATTCATTCATTGCTGCACTTTTCTCTCTGCCCACTCCTCCCCGCAAGTTCACTCTTCTCTTTGAAAAGTAGAAAAAAAATTCTTTGTTGTACAACCCCCCCCACCCCCCCGTCCATTCCACTGTTTAGCTTTCATTCTGGACTCCTGTCATGACAGTAATACCTAATATAAGCAGTTCTCACCGTCATCTGTTTCAATGCAGTGTCACCCTTGCATAGGGGCCATGCTAATTTTCTCTGTATCGTTCCAATTTTAGTGTATGTGCTCCCAAAGCAAGCACTAAAATCCACTTTAAAAATTCACATAAAAATTTAAGATGTAACTTATATTTAAATATGATCAAAATAATGCACATCAAAGTTTTGATTTATCCTAGAAGTCACTATTTATGAAGATAGAAAATGCTACTTTTGAACAGGGTTCTAGTGAACTATAAAAATTCTTGAAAGTGTAATTTAAATTAAATTTTTAAATCTTAAGACAATTGTCTAACATAAAAGTATGCTGATAGTCTTCCAGGAAGGAAATTACAAAAAACCCTTTATCTTAGTTTTGTGATACAGTGAAGTGATTATAGGATTTTTGGGGGGTGAGGAGGAATACATAAATACATACATACATAGGTGATTTTTTTTTTGGTTACTAAATTCATTTAAGTAATGGTTAATAGTTTGTCATCATCCATAAAATGAGGTAATAGAGCAAAAATACTGACAGAATTAGTGGCTTTTTCTTAGCCACCAGAAATCTATTTTGAAAAGATACATAGTTAATAAAAATATATTGCCAGTATAATAGCAGTAGATATAAAATCTATCATTCTTTGGCTTACCAAACAAATAAGGTATGTGTCATTTTTAATCAAGGCCACAAACTACTTCAGATATTTCAGAATACAAATGCCAAGAGTAATTAGAATAACCAAAACAGTATGAAAAAGAGAATTGCTAGTATTAACTGTGTTAATGTCCAGTTGTTTATGCATATAGCATATATCTATCCTACATTCTTTTTTAAAAAAACATGGAAATGGAAGTATACTCTGATTTATTCTAAATATATGATGAATACTTCTCTTTTCATTTATCTGTTCTTTTTTATGCCTCAATTTTTAAAAAATCTATTTCTAAGCAGTATTACAATTAAACTTCTTTTGTTACATCCATTCACAAGGCAGTGGTGGTCTAGTGGCTGCACTGCCAATTCAAAGGCACATAGTTCATATCTACCAACTGCTCCCTGAGAGTCTTGTCCTGTTCAATTTACTCCCTCTGAAAACCTGCTAGAGTCATGGTACATAACAACAAACATCCATTCATCTGGTTATTGCTTAGTAAAGAGCTCAAATAAGGTCACAAGTGAACTATAATTAAATTTATTCCTCATTCTAAATGATTGGGCTTATAGATATATTTCTTTTTATTTGCTGAGGTAAAAGATATGTGGCTTACTTTGTTTTTGATTACTCAAGATAGAATACCTGCTTTGCCAATCCAGTCTAGAGATGGAAATAGTATATTAACATGTCAATAATAATTTGACGTTTTTTTCATAAGCGGTAAATTTTTAGAGCATTTCGGTAGTTTGCCTTTACACTCATTTAAACTGTCCCGTCTTCTGTAATTTGTAAAATGGGAGTATATCATAAGACTTTTGTCAGTCATATAATTTTGTATTTTCTACTGAAGAAAAAATTACCATTGATTCATATTTTTGTAGTTGTTGTTATGTACTGTGGTGTCAAAATCAACTCATAACTGACCTGTCAAAAGGTTTTTAGAGGCAGAAAATTGTTCCGGGGAAATTGCCCATCTTCTTTCCACAGAGAGGCTGGTGAATTCAAACTGTTTGCCTTGGCTTGGCAATGGAGCTCCTTATCTATATCTTAAGAGTATAAATTTTTATGAAATTATGTTACAGAGCAAATATATTTTAGAGGTATTACAGTAGTTCATATATAGTTTTTTAGTGTTCAGTTCATGGCTAACATTTCAGTGCTTGAGTTACATTACAGGTAGGCAAGATGACATATAAAGTATATGAGGCAGCTTTAGGTACCATAGTCTTTTTTAAAATTCACTGCTTTGAGAATTGATCTAATGGGATAATTTTTTTTCCTTTTTTTTTTTTTTAAGTCTCAGGTGCCCACATCTAAATTAATAGAGAATAACAGCAAGGTTAGCATCTGAAAGATTGTTTTAAAATAAAAACATTATTAGCAGTTGATTGCTGAAAAGAAATTTTGAGTGTTTATTGAGGAAGGTCATTGAGACAGGTCAGCTAGACCTGGACACACAAACCTGCCTATTGAGTGGATGGATGCTACCTGGCTGGAAGATGGAACTGATTTGTGGATCAAGATCTCAGAGGGAAACTTTTCATTGTTAGTTTGCTAATGAAAATGATATTTCTATAGAAGAACTGTTTTACTGTATATTGCTATTAACTGTTAAAAGCTAAATGTTCACCAGTGATTATGGTTTTTTATATGTGAAATATATTTGGTTTGACTGGTTATCTAGTAAACTTTTCTATTAATTTAAGGTAAAAGTTGTAACAGTATATTTTATGTATGAGTGGTTTGCATTTTGTATGTTATTTGTTGATGCCTGTCTTTCTACTTCTTCAGGTTTATGTGCGATTAAGACCATTTTTCAGGGAATTCCTGGAACGAATGTCTCAAATGTATGAGGTAAATATAGTTAAGCTTATTACATATTTATATTTAATTCAATGTAGTGCCCATATTTAGATTGTGTATAATCATTACTTCTTTTCCCCTGAATTTATAGATCATTCTTTTTACTGCTTCTAAGAAGGTGTATGCAGACAAGTTACTGAACATACTAGACCCTAAAAAGCAACTGGTCAGGTAAGTTGAATTAAGAAATAGTGGAAATGTCTGTCACACTGATCTGTGAAAACTATTATGGTTCTATTTCATTTAATGGCCATTATAAGTTGGCTATATATAGAGAGAGATCATTTATTATGTTTGAGTGTAAAAAGAAATAAGATATATTTTAAGTCCCAAAATTCTTAGAGTTCTAATCATGTTACTCTAGACAGATGTTCTTTAAAAGGATACAGAGATCAAATATGTATATTCACTGTGACATCTGTATCCTTCATTTCTTTTGAGGTTGGGAGGGAGACTGGGTGTTTGTAAACTTGTTTGTATGCATGATGTTTTCACTTCCTTCTGTCTCTTGAGGTGATGCATGCTACATCACCTTTTGAAATAGCTGTAGAGAAAGAAAGTTAATTTTAACAAAGGATCAAATCAAGCTTACTTGAATTTTTCAGGAATAAATTTTTTCTCCATGGTGTCTGTAACCTGAATAGTGATTAGAAACTAACGATGCTTTAGTCAGTGAGATTATTCTGATCTAGACTCAGTCCTTGTTTATGCCCTGAACCAAAGGATCAGATGTATTCCTGGTTACACAGGAATACCTTGGATGATATCTTAGAGGCTCAATGTTAGTTTTATTGATTTATGTCAACTGAAACTACTTATTGTTAATGCACCAATCTTGCTGCCTAGAGCTGAGAAAGATCTTAAAGACATCATAGAAGAATCTTAAAAATGTTAAAGCTCTTTAATATGAAATCAACACAAATGTAATAATTTTCATGAATTCTTAACATTACATGTCCTTCATATTAATTTTTACAATATATCTTGACATTATAACATTCAGTGTATATTTGTACATCTTTTTTTTTTATTAATTTCAATGAAAGTTTACAGAGACTTAGGGTTTCCAGTCATTCATTGTTGCACTTTTCTCCCTACTCACCCCTTCTCCCCCCAGTTCACTCTTCTTGAAAAGAAAGAAAACCTTTCATTGTTATGCATTCCCCTACCCCCAAGTCCTCTACACTATGCAGCCCTCATTCTGGACTTCTGTAATGACAGTCATACCCAGTCATAGATCCTTTTAAACAGTTCTCTCCCTTATCTTTTTCAATGCCGCATTGCTCCCCTCCTCAACTCCAGTGTCAGTCCCATTTTACAACAGTAGCGCTATGCAGTATTTGTCCTTTTTTGACTGATATATTTCACTCAGCATAATGTCCTCCAGGGTCATCCATTTTGCATAATATTTCATGAGTTTCTTGTTTTTCAATGCAGCATAGTATTCCATTGTGTGAATATACCAGAGCGTCTCTATCCATCCATTTGTTGATGGGCACTTGTGTTGTTTCCAGCTGTTTGCTATTGCAAACAAAGCCACAGTAAACATGGGTGTGCATATTTTAACTTTATTCAATGATACATTCACTCTGAACATTTCTGTTTAGCACCCCTAATGTTCTCAAAAACACTGGTGAACAACACAATGCCTTTCCCTGTTAGAGCTTTCATTTCATACTATTTTAATGCATCATGATTTATTGCCCCCTTTTTACTCTTTTTTTTAAAATCTAAGTATCTAGGAGCTTTGTATTTGCTTTCTCTAGTTGTAATTTTAAAAAGTAAAAATGAGAAAAATGTTAATAGGTTTGTTAGAGTGCTGTAGGGAATTACAGACTAAGAAACTACCTCATCTGTCCAACTGCAAATTTGTTAGCATGGAGGACCTGTAATAACATGACTAGTAAACTAGTTTTCTAAAACATGGCTACCAGCCCTCAGTCTCCTGAATAACTGAAGGGGATTTTTGTTGTACCATCAAGTTGGGACTGACACATAACTGGCCCGTCAGTGGGTTTTCCAGAGGTAGTAAATCTCACGGGAGGAAATGGTCCATATTTCTCCCATAGACTAGTTAGTAGATCCCCCCAACCCCGATGTCAGTCCTGTTTTACAACAGTGGCCCTGTGCAGTAGTTTATCTTTAGTGACTGAGATACTTCACTCAGCATAATGTCCTCCAGGGTCACCCATTTTGAATAATATTTCATGAGTTCCTTGTTTTTCAATGCAGCGTAGTTCAACTCCTTACTCTTGTGAGTTTACTACTGAGGGAAAACAGGGACATGCATAATTATATTGTACCTGCCTCACCAATTTCCTCATGCTAAATGTTTATAGAAATAAGGAAACTCTGGTGGCCTAGTGTCAGGAAGCTGCACTGCAATCCCAGAGGTACATGGTTCTAATTCACCAGATGCTCTGCTGGAGAAGGAGGGGCAATCTCCTCCTATACCAGTAAGATCCAATTTGATGGTACATATACACACACCAAAAAAAGAAATAAAATAGGGTTATGTTATTTAGGCCTAAACAAAACTTTAGTTCTTTTGTCTACTTTTCTCCCATTCCCTAGAGTAGGACTGTCTTTAAGCCTTCCAAAGGCAAATGATCATCTGACTAATTTAAAATATTTCTTTTTTTTTTTCTTTGATCTTTATTAAAATATTTCTTATAATTAGAACAAGGGAAAAAGAACTGTGCTGAATTTTATATTACATTTTAAAAGTTATATTTTAAATTCTCCTTCTTTGTTACTACTACCAGCATGTTTATGTTAACCAGCATATTATTTTGAAGGTTTCTTATGTTTGTTTCTGGGGGTTCTTTTCTCCTTAGAGTAAACCCATGACAGATTTTTGTGGGTAGAAAATACCTCTTTTCCTTGATCTGTCTTGGTCGGATTAAGACACAAGGGTGCCCAACTACCAGTTATTATTAATACATAGAAAATAAGAATATTTTAAGGTACAAAAAATAAATGACAGTTACTAATGTACAGCTTTAATATTTTGAGTGCTAATGGGACATTATATACTGTATCAGTATTCTATAAATACTACCATAAAACTTTAAAAAATGATAGATTTTTCTGGTTACTATGTAATATTGGTGAGACATCAGCTTAACTTCTTTTTTTTTTTTTTTTTTGGCACATCACCATAACCTTCATGATACTTAAATTTGAACTCATCAGTTCACCTAACTTTTTTTCCAAATGGTCACATACACACTTTACACTAAAAGAAATTAGAGAGTTGGGGAAATGTTAAAATAATGGAATGTTTTGGCCTCAGCACCTTTTTTTCAAAAGTCTTAGAGAAACTAAAAAAACAAACAAACATTCCTTCTTATATTTTCTATTCTGGCATGTAGAGGGATAGGGAGGCTTTGTGGTCTGCTGGTTAGAGCAAAGGCCTGGGAGCCAGGAGGATCCTGGGTTCAAATGCGGGGCTAACCACTGACTTACTATGTGACTTTGGGCAAGTCCCATGACCTCCTTGTGCCTCATTCAACTGGGAAATTGGTTAAAAAGCAGGACCTTGCTGACAACCAGATGCTTCATCTGAGCTTTTCTGGATAAATAAATTACCAAACAAATTTACAGAAGTTTTTCCCTTTTAATAATTTAATATAACATCTTGGCGATAAACCAAAGTTCTTTAGGAGCATGTGTAAGGTTGAAGTAACTACTGAGAATTTCTATAATAAAAATACAGCCCAAAGATTAGGCCTATCTTTGTATTTGTTAACTTTCTGAGAGGGGAAAAAAAAAAAGGCTTACCCTCTAAAGCCTGTGGTGTGTGTATGTTTCCATCTATATTGTAAATTTAATTTAATTTATTTTTATTTTTACATTAAGGCATCGGCTTTTCCGTGAACATTGTGTTTGTGTACAAGGAAACTATATAAAGGACTTAAATATCCTTGGAAGAGATCTTTCAAAAACTATAATAATTGACAACTCACCACAAGCCTTTGCATATCAGGTAGGAAAAGAATTGCTTAACAAACTGAGACTGGAAAAAATAGAAATAATGCTATATAGAATATGATGGAAGAAATGTTTTTTGTGTTTTTGGGGGTTTACTGGTATAATATTAGAATTAAAGACCTGCTTAATTAGAAGTTCCAAATTGATATAAAAAGTTTTACTTGTAAATGAAGAAAACTCTGGATAAGTAACTGAGATAATACTTCCTTTAATATCCTCTTTACAATTATTCAATCAGTAATGTAACTGTAAATATGTTTAATTGTAAGTATCTTAACCTTCTCTTCTTAATAGATTTCCTTCATTCCTTTGTTTTTGGGGAGTTATTTGTCTTGGGTTTTTTCAAATAGAACTAAAGTAGAAAGACGGTATCCTTACTAGATATAGTGTACATTATATAAATAGGTTCATATGATTTAATGTCTGGAATTTGCTTCAAAATTATGTACAGAATGTGGTGGGAAGTGGGTTGGGTTATAGATGAAATAAGATTGACCTTTAATTTCTGTGTTTTAAAATAGCCCTAATAGTACAAAAGGAGGAAAACTATATATTGCTGAAATGTGCTCAGTTTAGTGCCCTTTTTAAAAAAAATAATGTTTTTAGGCTATCATCCTAGATCCTAAATAAAATGTGTTCAAGTAGGTCTTCCATCGCAAACAAGACATTTGGGCCAATCATTACAAAAGAAGATGTTTTCTATAAAATAAATATAGAGTTATATTCTTATTTTTACTCTTTTTAAGTTAAATACCTTTGAGTCAATTTGTTAAGTACCTACTATTTTCAAGGCTGTCATACAATAGCTGTGAAAGTATATCATTTCTAATAGTGCTTTCTGTTTAGATTTACGGTATCCTTTCATTCATAATGCCTAGCATTGGTGTATTAATAGTTAACACTTTCTTGAGTGAATAAAAGAATGTGGTTAGTTAAGTTCATGGTCCTTATAAAGCTTATTTTGCTGTGATTTTCATGTTGGTCTAGTTATATGTACTTAGAAGAAAGTGCTAAAAAACCAGCTAGGCTTTACTCTTACTTCTCTTGTCTCTTGTAGTAGTCAGTTATCAGTGAATATATAGTATCAACTCTGGTGATAACTCCTTTTTCAAAAGAACTTAAAAGTTCTTTTACTTAACCCTTTCAAGACAGAATTATTTTGTGCTTTTAATTTTTTATTTAAACCATATGTTTTCATTGTGATGGAAAGCATTTGTCTTGCGGGGGAGGGATCTCCAGTGCTGAAACAGTGAGATGATGCTAATTTCTTCAGACTCATGCAATTATATATAGCTCCCATAGACAGTCAGCACTAAAAATGGGATAGTAACTTATCATAAACCCCAAGAGTGTAAAATGTGAGAGTCCTGTATGTCTCAAGGGTAATGAATGAAAAGGTTAAATCTGCTATTTCTTTTTAAAATGTTTCCAGTCAAGGCAGAAAAGAAATTTAAAAGATTAATTACTTATCATTTTTTTAGCTTTCTAATGGAATCCCTATAGAAAGCTGGTTTATGGATAAAAATGACAATGAACTTCTAAAATTGATTCCATTTCTGGAGAAGCTTGTAGAACTGGTAAGTATATCATTTAGTTTTTTCTCTGCTCAATCATTATAAAAGAAACTTCCTTTTTAATTATTTCACTTCATTTCTACTGTCATGGGTAGGAGATTTTTTTAAAAGTTGATAAAGATGCATTACTATTTATGCATTATATATAATTAATTTAAAGTTTCATGGGTTGAATGCTTTTACAATGGTTCTTAAAGTCACTAACTAGTTATGTTAGAAACAGCATAAAATTTTGTTTATTTTGCTTTCATAGTCAGGTCTGGAATTGATGCTTATCCTACTAAGACTTTATTCTGGAATTTTTTCTATTGTATAAATTGAAGTCAGTGAATCAGTCTTTTCTATGTCCTTTTCGTTTGATTTTATATTGCTTAATTGTTCTTCTAAAGTGAAAACTTATCTGTAAGGCCAGAATATTTGTAACATTATAAAGATCATATCTTTGAAATTGTATTGCTTTTAAGAACTTTTTCTTCTTCCATACAGAATGAAGATGTCCGACCTCACATCAGAGACAGATTTCGTTTGCATGATTTGCTGCCCCCAGATTAATTCAAAGACTTGTCAGATCACTGAAGGGGGAGAGAATGCAGGACCCTTTTGGACTAAGACAAAAACATTGCCATTACTGTTGAAATTTTGCATTTTTGTACCCCGTCTTGCTTTTCTTATCTTTGGTGCCCAATAATAATCAAGGGATACAGAGAGAGAGAGAGAGACTTTATCTATCTCAGATTGAATACATACAGTAGGTAGGCTAAAACAGAAGAGTCTTTAGAACTAGTGCAACTCCAGTGAAATTTTTTTATGTACAGGACATCTGCAGTTTATAAAGAATTCTGTTTCTGCCACCAGCAGTTTGACCTGTAGTTACACAGGATTTTATGATAATAACAGAGTTGAAAATGGACTTTTATTTTCTCTCTGTTTGGTGCTCTAAGTGGGTTTGTAGCCACTTTTCTGTTACTTTAAGATTCTCATTTCAACAGGAATGGCCAGTAAAAAGTTGTTTTATTTTTCCTGTTAAGGTTTATAACCTTTTTACATTTTGACCTGTATTAGATTAGAATTCCATTATGCATTCCTTTTAGTTGAGGCGCTTCATAGTTTCCTGGAAATAGTCAACTTTTAGTTTTTTTTTGATACATTTGGATGGCCGTTTTCCTGCTTTGTCTGCCTGCATATTGTATATTTGTTTAAAAATATTCTCTACTTTTAGTCCATGTAAGTTTCATTTACAAAGACATACATTTATATTTTGTTTCTGTAATATTCTGCTGTAGGTGAAATCTTTTCAGAAATCAAGAGACTTGGTAGATAAGAATATATGAATGACTAATATTCAGAAGTTTTAAACCATTGTGATAGCATGTATTCCAAATGGTAATATCTTGCAATGGCACACAGATTTAATGGATAAAGGTATACCTCAGACTTCACTGTGCTTATCAATCTTTGAGGAGACTGAGTTTGGTCAACTGTTAGGCTTGATATAGTTACTGCTGCCTTTGGTTTTCTCCAGGAATGAAGTATTCAGCACAGTGACTCAGTATTTTTAGTTACTTTGCATGGGCTGGTAGTACCTCTGTTATGCTTTCAGTTACAATCAATTCAAAACTATGTGTAACAGTTTTGGTACCTAACACTAGCTATGCATAATCCTGTGGCACAGTACACTTCCAAGCCACCAATGCAGTTAATATGCTCTCATAGTGGTTTTCTATACTATATGAAAATAGTCTTCAAGCCTTGGTTCTCTAATGCAGCTACCATAAAGAGGTTGATATTTTTATAGTGGTGTGTAATCTCCTTTTCAGGAGGCTTTTTATGGAAGGTAGAATTTGTAAAAGTTAGTATGCTTTGCCTCTCGACTGCATTAACATGCCACAGGCTCAGACTGTTTTTGTGTAAAGGATGTCAAAGAACGGCACTTTTTCTAAAGAGAAGTTTGATATTTTGTATGCTTGTTAAGAAAGTACAGTATTGGAAATTAAAGGTGGACAACTGATAATTGAGGAGTATGTCAATTAATTTTTTATGTATATTACCTGTTTACTTGTACAACTTTATTGTACAAATTACATGCAGCTTCATTTTCAAATGAGTCCTTAAAATAAGGAAATCTTTTTAGGAAAACATATAATTTTTGTATTTTTGATTTTAAAGGCATGAGTTATGTCAGTTTTCAGTGTATTAATGAAGATTTTAACTTTTCATCAGGTTGAGTGTTTTCTTACTATATTATCTGTTGTGTATGTAGTTAGCATATTGTGTCACTGAACTGTTTAAAAAATTAGCATGTAGAGCAAAAGCCTGTTTTGTGGAAAATCCTTATTCATTAAAAAAGTAATCATGGCAGATTTTCTGCAAAAAAAAAGCATTTTGCAATTCAGAATACTGATTTTTTTATTATTATTATTATTATTTAAAGAAAGGTATTTTGCTTGCAGGAGAAAAATACTACAGATTCGTTTTAATGAGAATCTTTGAAATGTATTTATCTTTAGGGCATCTGGGCATCTTTATGCTGTTTGTCTTCTGTCTTTATTGAAATAAAATGTACATAACGTTACCTTTACATATGCTCTTGCTCAAAATTGTGAACCTAGTTACATTTCTCCCTGTTCATGTCTCATGTTAAAATAAGAAAACCCCAAACTTAACAAAAACTTGAACTTTCAGTATGCATTATAGTTGCTGAAAGTTTCCCTGATAAATAATTTCAAAGGGCTTTCCCATATTAAAAGAGAAATATAAGCACCTATATATACCATTGTGCCTGCGAGCACTTTAATAATATTATGAACACGAACTAAATCTAATAGTAGAGCTCTTTTTCATCCTATGCTGAGAGTTAAAAGTCAGCTGACAAATGATCAAATGTAACCAGCCTCTGTAAAGAAATAAGGCAAATTCCATATGGCCCAATAACATCTGACAACAGTTGAGTAGTTTTTTTTCTTTTCAGTACTTCCATTTGGGTCTTTTTTAATTTGCTATGAATATAAAGTTTTAAATAATGTAAAGAGAGATCATTTCCTTCCACCTTTTAGCTTCCATTACCCCTCCTTCCCTTTATTGGTATGTGTTCTCGTAAACACTTTCCATTTAGCAAAATAAAAGTGTATTTTATTCACTGAGATGTGCCCAGCCCTTCAGCTCATGCAGGAAACATAAACTCGTACAAGATCAACTGTAATAAATGCAGGAGAGATGAATGGCACCAGATGAGACACAGCAGAAATGAACTGTATACATATTACAACAACAAAGTACATATTAAAATTGTGATACTTCCTGTGATAAATGTCTGACTTTTAAGACATCCTTTTAAATATTTGTATCATTGTTAGAGAGGATGTTTTGATCAGTTGTTTTTTTTAATTCCATGTAATATATGTAGCCCTAATCAGATTTATATCAATATTTCTCCTTGGGTCCTAAAAGAAAGTTGATGAAAATTCATAACCATAAATTGTTTTATATTAGTTAGTATATGTATATTTATTTACCTGATGGCTTTATCTGTTTCCCAAAATTTTTTTGGGATTGTTGAAAGCATTGTAACTTCTATAAATGGCTATTTTTCTTGTAACTGTCAGTGAAATGAATATGTACATTGTTTGCTTTTTTATATTTCTCCAAGGTTTTTTGTTTTTGTTTCAGAGTTAAACAGAATGATTTTTTTAAAAAGTTACCTTTGGCCAATGACTTTTTCTGCTAACTATTACTTGCATTCAGTCTTCTACAGAAATTCATTTTTCATTGTTTTGTTCATTCAACTTGCCTGATAACAGAGAGACTTCATCTCATCAGTGAAGAAAACATTTCATTATTCCTACAGATCTTTCCAGCGAGCACAGAATTCTTCATAAGGATCAGATCTCTTCCATGTCTGTGTCAATCATAAAAAGCTGAAATATAAAGGACACTGAAGCCTTCATTAATTGTACTAATATGATGGTGTTATATACTACATCATTAGCTAGTTAGTTTCCCGACCTGAACTTCTGTGTGTCTTCCTAGGTATTTATTTGTTAGTTATCTCCTTTAATCTTATGTATCTAAATTAACTTAGTTAATAGTTACCCACCGAATAACTATGCCAATCAACTAGGAAAGAATGTTTATTTTATTTCCCCTTATAGGGGAAGAGTGGACTGGGAACAAAAATGTATGGGCCAAAAGGCCTTAGGTTGTCATTCATTTACTTTCTATTCCCTTCATGAGCTATATTTGAGTATAGTGTGTTTTCAGTGCTGAGATGCTTGATGATGTCATTAATTTTCATGTCTTCCCCTGAGTTGAAAACCTGCTAGGAATCTGTATGAAGTACATTCTCAAAATTCAGAACAAAAACCACAAAACCCATTCTCTTATATTTAAATGCTACTTAAATTATTATTATTGGAATCCAAATATCACTGATTAGGATACATTTTTATAAAATGTTTCTCTGTATCTTGAATTGAAATTACTTGCCCAGAGGCAAGAGTTCTGGGGGTTTAACATGTTTTGGACCTTTTTAAAGAAGGGGATAAGAGCAACAAGTTTATACTAGTTTAGGTATATTATTTTAATATTAGTATTTTTCATCTGTAGTTCCCAACCTTGACTGTTTGTTAGAATTACTCTGAGGCTTGCCTCATGGAAAACTTACACTGAGTAAAGAGTGAGGCCTGAGAGTTCAGGTGATTCTGAGAACCAGATCTGGGAAATCACTGTTTAAAATATGTGACAGTGGTCTGAGAGTAGGTAACAAAATAAACGTTTACCAGACATCTCTTTGTGGTAATTTGTTTTCTTTTTAAAAAAAATTTGATCAGTTCACAGAACCTATTCAAGATACATGGAGGAATTACAAGATGTAGGCTACTGCTCACTATCCCTTTTTGTCTTGCATATTTTTTAAGACTTTGCATTTCTAGCATTTGGAATAGCTGATCATATCCACAGCTGAAGGACATGTCCCTGAATGAAACCAGTATATATATATATATATGTGTGTGTGTGTGTGTGTTTATGTATAAACTGTAAAATATTTCACTATTTTTTTATTTTATAAATCTTTGTAGAAATAAGCAATGAAATAATACTTTCATCTTTTGAAATGGGGTTTTTTCAAGGCAGTGTCCTTTTGGCATTAAGGCAGAGGGGAGTTAATATTCTCTCTGCCTATTTCCATATAAATCAATATAAAGTCATGGACATTTAAAAATCTCAATTTCTACTTATTTACTATGCAGTATAGCCGTGAACAAGTTATGTAGATTTAGGTTTCTCATCTTTAAATGCCCTGATCACCCTACCTCACAGGGTTGTTGTGGGGAATAAATAAAACTTTTATGGAAGCACTTTTCTTTGATGATATTTTATCAGCCACTGGAAATAATGTAACTTCTAACAACTTATTTAGGTTTTTTTTTAAAAAAAAGTACATATTTCCTGCACACACACACAATTTTTCCTTGAGAGGTTGATCTTCAGGAAAAACCTGTAACAGGGTAGGTATAGACATGGGACATCATAAGTAATGAACTCTGAGGAAGCTCAGATAGTCATTGCAACATACTTCCTAATGCTTAGCATTCTTTTATAGTTACGCCTGTACATAGGGACCTTTCCAAAGTACTGAAAAGCAGTGGTGTCACTCTGGAGATGAAGGTGCGCCTGATATACAGGCCATGGTCTTTGCAATCACCTGCTATTCATCAGAGAGCTGGACAATGACTAGGGAGGATAGTAGAATTGATGCCTTTGAACTGTGGTGCTTGAGAAGAGTATTGAATATACTATAGACTGCTGAGAAAATGAACAGGTTCAACCTGGAGACGGTTAAACTGGGCTGCTCCTTGGAGGCAAAGATTCTAAAGCAGCTTCTTAAGTCATTTACTTAAGGGATAGGGAGAAGCAGTGATTAAAAACCATGTGGAAAGGAGCTGCACTGCAATCCCAGAAGTACACAGTTGAATCCACTGGATGCTCTGCTGGAGAAGGAGGGTCACTCTCCTGTACCTGTCAGATCCAATTTGATGGTACATACACACACAAATAATAAATATTTTAAAATGGGAAAAAACCCAAACGTGGAGAATGGTTCTACTCTTAGGTCACCATGAATGGGAGATGACTTGGTGGTAGTAAACACTTGCTAGGTACCATCGAGTCTGCTATGACTCAGCAAACCTTTGGTGGACAGTGGATCTGAACTTTGCCCTATCCTGTGCCATCCTTATCTCTGATAGGCTTCAGAGGTTACAGTCCTGAGGCAAAGACTGACCCATCATAACATGTCCAAAGTGTGTGAAACGAAGTTTCACCATCCTTTAAAGAGCACTTTCTCCAAGACAGACTTGCTTGTTATTTTGGCAGTCCATTGGATATTTTCCAGTACCACAATTCAAAGGCATTGATTCTTTGGACTTTTCATTTTCTGGCTTTTAGGTGCATAGGAAGCAATTGAAAATACCAAAGGTAAGTCAGGTTCTCAGTGTATTGGCTTTACATCCAGGTTTGGTGACTAGGAATAGCAGTGACTCCATGGCAATTAACAATATCTAACTTTTCACACAAAGTATTCTTCCTGAGGGAAATGGCTTAAGCATTATGGAGCTTGGTGGCTTAGTCTAGGAAGTTGCACAGCTAACCCAAAAGCCGCACCTCTGGTGGTTTAAATCCACCAGTGTCTACAAGGGAGAAAGATGAGCAGTCATTTCTTGTACTGGAAAGCTCTGGAAACCTGCTTGAATGTCAGCTATGAGTCAGTTCAAAGTGGTAGGGAACTTGTGGTTTTAGATGCACTGGTTATTAGCATCACAAAGGACAATATGAAGTTAGGAGACTGGCTAAATTCTGGAGTGTGGCTCTTAGTTTACAGAAAATACAGATCAGTGTGAATTTGGTGCACTCTGAAATGTTTCCATTGATCAGACAAAACTGGGACAGTGTGCTAGGATTTTATAGCACTATAAAACATGCTAAGTGTGGAAAAATATGTAGGAACTGAATGGAGGCAGATTATATATCTGTATGTTTTAAGCTTGCCCTATTTGAAATCAAAACCTTTCCCCTCCGTAGCTTTAGATTTTGAGTCTTGCTTAAGGTCGTTCATGTCTTCAGTTTATTTTTCTAGAGGGTTTTGTGTTTTTAAGATGCAGCTTCCTGAGGCCAGATGTTTTAGTGTTCATTTGTCCAACAAAGACTTATTGAGTACCTACTCTGATCATCTGTAAATCAGAATAGTGTTTATTGTGGTACTGGGCTCCCCTACAGGCAAACGTGAATCGGGTTGATTTTCAGAACTAAAAGTGCCTAGCTTATACTCCTGGACACTTTGGGGAAAGTAGTATGAATAAAACATTGCTGATTCAGAAACATCAATGCTGAAAACACACCCTGTGTTCTTTTATACACCACCTAACTCCTCCTCCACTCTTTGAGTGCTAAACAAAGTTAAATAATGTCTGTATTTTTCTTAAGTGCTGTCAAGTTGACTACAATTCATAGTGACCCTATGAACAAACATGAAATAATACTACATTACAAATTTAAGAAAGCATTAGTGTCTCAGATTTCCTGTTTGCAATTAATCTGTATTGGGATGGAGTATTAACTGAAGCTAAGAATAGAACTTACTGGAGTGACTCAAAGTATGTCATTAGCATTCATTTGAACAACTGGACCTCAAGAAGCAGGGTGCCTTCAGCAGGAAGTTGTGACCCTCCCTCCTGGTGCTGTCATGAGCCACAACAGTTCTTAGGCTGTACGACTTTCAAGTTTCAAATTCTAACATTGGGACAATCTTCCTGGTAGCTATTGGTACGTAATGATTCATTCCAAAATTTAAGAGACTTAACCGTATTATCTCTCACAGATCTGTGGGCTATATAGGTTCAACAAGATAAATCTTTTGGATCCTCTATTAAGATGGTGGTTGAGACTGGACACTTATTTGATGGCTCACCTTCACTAGATGTCTAAGAAGCTTTATTTAAAAAAAAAAAAATACATTATTTTGTACCATCAAATCAGATCTAACTGGTACAGGAGATTGCCCCTCCTCCAGCAGAGCATCTGGTAGATTTGAACCATGCACCTCTGGGATTGCAGTGCAGTTTCTTGCCACTAGGCCACCAGAGCTCCCTTCAAGAAGCTTTCTTCCTTCACATGTCTGACAGCTGGGTTAGCAGCCACACTCACAGATTGCGTGAGTATTTGTCCAGTTCTATACAGCTTGAAGAAAGATAAGGCTGAACAAGTTTGACTAGATTTTCTGACTCCAGCTCCTTGCACATTTCATTATAATACTTTGCCCTGTCTTCCTGAGCTGCCCTTTGAAATCTTCTATTCAGCACCTTACCTTCTTAATTTCTTCCCTTTGCTTTGGCTTCAGAGTCTTCTGACATCCATTTTAGTCTTTTCTTCTTTGTAATGATCTTTTGAATTCATGATATTCTTGGTATCTTAGCATATCTCATCTGGTCTTCGTACATTAGTGTTCAAGGCCTCAAACCTGTTCCTGAATAGATTTTTAAATTCAGGAAGGATAGACTCAAGATCAAAATTTTAGGCGAGCTCTGGTGGCCTAGTGGCAGGAAACTGCACTGCAATCCCAGAAGTGTGCGGTTCAAATCCACCAGATGCTCTGCTGAAGAAGGAGGAAAAATCGCCTCCTGTACCAGTCAGATCCAGTTTGATGGTACACACATAAAAAGAATAAATATATAAAAAAATTTTAAAAAAAGATAAAATTTTTATTTCTGTGGATGATTTAACCTTCTGTAGCTTTAATTTGAACTTGCGTATGAGTAGTTGATGTTCTGTTCCATAATCAGCACCTGGCCTAATTTTCACTGCTGATGTTGAACTACTCCAACGATTACTTCCACATATGTAATCTGATTCTCATGCATCCCATCAGGTGAAATTCATGTGTATATTGTTGATTGCTGTTGAGTCGAGCACAGCTCATAGTGACCCTATGAACAAAAGGCTTAAAGCCTTTCTATAACATCATTTCTCCAAATTCATAGTTTCCAGAGGCATGTGGTTTAGAGAGTAGATGCCACTCCTGCTTCCAAACCTGAATCAATCTGGGAGATCCACCAAACACTGCCCATGATGGGTAGTCATTAAGGTGTTTGACACACCAATGGCACCGTTGTCTCATTATGGCATTTGAGACCCTGATGGCACAAGGCTCAGTGTCACAGCAAACCCAGATTAGCTCAGCACAGCAAATTGACAAAAATATTCCTCCAAAATAGAGTAACAAGGGATTAAAATATAATCCCTTGGAGCCCAATACAAGGGCCCTCCAGAAGGTCTTGTTGGCGCTAAATAAAAGGTTTAAATAAAAACCAAACATTCCACATTGACCAACCCTCAACCAAAACAGCTGTTTTACCTAGTCTCCAGAATGGAGACAAGGGCTTGGCTTTAAATGCACGTGCCCTCCAGGCTTAAATAAAAAACAACCAAACATAGCCTGCATTTATGTTTCTTATAAAAGGTATTTGCTATGAATAAATCATTGATTGTGTAGGAGTCTATCATTCTATCCCCAGCCTCATTTGTCACCAAGTACCTATTTTTCTGATTACTGATCCTTCTTCCTAGTTCCCAACTTTCATTACAGTCACCCATTATTATTAATGCACCTTAGTTACATGTTCGATCAATTTCTGACTGCAAAAGATGCTAGAAATCATCTATTTCCCCCTCTTTGGCTTTGGTTATTGGTGCATAAATTTGAATGATTGTGGTATTAATAGGTCTTCCTTGTACGTGTATGGACAGTATCACAATATTATATTTCAGGATGGTCTTTCTAACTATGAAAGCAATCCCGTTTTTCCTCACCTTTTCATCACCACTGTAGAGATTTAAAATGTCCCATGCCAATACCTAATATGTCAATATTAATGTATTCCTTTTCTTTGTTAACAATGTCTAGTTTTTCTATATTCATGCTTCTCATATTCTATGTTCCAACCATTAGTTTCTTCTTAGAACTGTTCCTCCTCTTGTGTTTCCAAATTTGAGGGCTCAGCCTCAGTTGCCACAGCTGTTTTTCTACTCTAAGTGCTCTACATAGGGGTTTCAAAGGCCTGTTATATTTTGGAAGTAGATAGCAAATTATTATTCTTAGTCTGTCTTAATTTGGATGCTTAATTTAAGAACAATATCTGACAGAAAAGCATTTTACCAAGCAGATGAAAGACACTTCCTTTACAGAAATAACCAATACATTCATTGTACACCCAACCCAAGAATATGTGTCTTGTTTCTCCCCTTTCCCTGCTACATCACCATTCCTTACACTCCTGCCTACCTGGTCAAGCCCTCCCTTCCCCAGCCACCTCTTGATATGATAGCTTCATCCACAAGTCACTGGAAGAAGAATCTTTAACATACCATGGACTGCCAAGAAAAAAATAGGTCTGTCTTGGAGAGGGTGAAACCAAGTTTCTCCTTGGAGGCTAGGATTTTGAAGCTCTGTCTTATACACTTTGGGCACATGGCCAGTAGAGACTGGTCCTTGGAGAAGGACATCATGCTAAGAAAGGTGGAGGGGAAAGTGCAGGAGAGGAAGACCCTGGATGAGATGGATTGATAAAGTGAGCAATTGGAGTTGGTGTGTCAGAATCAGTGAGAATGGTTCAGGACAGGGCATGGTTCAGAGTTGCTGTACATAAGGTCACTAGGGGCTGCAAGCAACTTGACTGCCCATAACATACAGTTTGAATTGAACAAATTAAAACCTTGAGTTGCAATACTGAGAGATGTTATAGGCAAAATCTTGAATGATCCAGGAAGCATCAAAAGATTGAGGGAGGGGAGCTCTGGTGGCCTAGTGGCAAGAAGCTGCAACTACAATCCCAGAGGTGCACGGTTCAAATCCACCAGATGCTCTGCCGGGGAAGGAGGGGCAATCCCCTCCTGTACCAGTCAGATCTGATTTGATGGCACACGCACACAAAAATAATAAAATAAAAAAAAAGAAGATTGAGGGAATACACAGAATCACTGTACCAAAAAGAACTAGCGGCCACAAGAAATATTTCAGGAAATACCACATAATCAAGAATCAATGTGAGAAAGGAAGAAGTTCAAGCTGCAAAAAAGGCATTGAAAAAAATAATGCCCCAGAAATTGATGGGATATCAGTTGATATGCTTAAAGTGACAGATGCAGCCCTGGATATGCTGACCAGTCTACGCTAGGATATTTGGACAACTGTTTGGCCAACTGACTGGAAGAAATCATTATTTCCATTCCTAAAACAGGTGATACAATAGAATGTGGAAACTATCAAACAATATCATTAATATCACATGCAAGCAAAATACTGAAGATATTCAAAGACATGTAGAAACATTTAGGAACTGCCTAAAGTTCAAGGTGGATTCAAAATAGGTTGTGGCACAAGGGGCATCACTGCCCATATCAGATGGACCCTGGCTGAGGGCAGAGAATACCAGAAAAAAGTATCTATTTGTGCTTTATTGAATGCAAAGGCATCTGATTGTGTTAGATCATAACAAGTTATAGCTAACATTGAGCAAATGGGAATCTCAGAACACTTAAATGATAATTGTGCTTATGTGAAACCTGTACTTAGACCAAGAAACTGTTCTGTGAAGAGAGCAAGGGAACAAGACATAGTTTACAACTAAGAAAGGAATGTGTCAGGATTGTATCTTTTCTCCATAATTATTCAATTTGTATATATACACTGAGTTGACTCTCAATGCTCTATCTGCTCCAAAGTCTCACCCCAAGAAGGCATGCACCCCAAGCTTCCTACACACCAAATGAGAGGTCTCTGCCTGGAATAAACTGGCAAGTTGATTTCATTCACATGCCAAGATACAAAAAGTGGCACTACCTATTAACTCTAGCAGACACCTTTTCAGGCTGGATCAAAGCAAAGCATTTCCTACAGCACATGAGACAGCAGCGTAGTGGCATCCGCTCGGATAGAACAAAGTAGACCTCGTTTTGGCTTACCTACTCATATTCAGTCAGACAATGGGCCTGCCTTCATCTCTCAAGTTGCTCACCAGGTATCAACAACCACGAAGATCACCTGGAAGCTGCATGTACCTTATCATCTTCAGTCATCTGGGAAGGCAGAGAGAGCCAATGGTCTCCTAAAAGACCACCTCACCAAACTCACTCTCAAAGCAAAACTTTCCTGGCCTACTCTACTCCCACTGGCTTTAACTAACTCTACTCCCACTGGCTTTAACTAGGTTATGTGCTGCTCCGCGCCCTCCCTCTGGACTCAGCCCATTCGAACTGGTTTACAGGCATCTTTTCCTCCTCACACGTAATTTTCTCCATGAGCCTCCTCCGCTGGTTTCCTACTTACTTATCTCTGTTACACTTTTCACAGAAATATGCTCATAGAACCAACCTTTCACAGAAATATGCTGATAGAACCAACCCTTCCATTAGCCCGCGACACATCTACCTCAAACATCCCCTCCTTCACCCATTTGGCTACATTTTTCTTAAAAACCTACACCCAGACCCCCTGCACTCTTGCTGGTCTAGTCCTCATATTGTCATATTAAGCACCCCCACAGCTGTCAAGCTCTTTGGCCATCCATCCTGGTATCATGCATCAAACGAGCTCCTCCAGCATCTGAAACTCAAGCCACTTGGATGTCTGAATCAACTGGCTCTACCTGTCTTCACCAGGTCATGCCTTCCAAGCAAAGGTCCCCCCTTCCTCTTCCCTTCCTCCTGTCCCTCTCCCTGATCATTTTCCTGCCTCCTCCAATTAAAGGCTCAAGCCTTTCTATGGAGATTCTATGTCGAACAAGTTTATGCCAAACGATGTAATACCTACACCCATAAAGTGGGCTCAGCCAATTGCTCCCTTATAGGCTGCCAACCTGCAGTACACATCCTTTTATCTTATTCTAATCTCAGGTTTTTTTATATCCAAAAATTGGTTTGATAATGTACTAAGCCCAGCTACTTGTTTTCTTTATGACCAGGTACATGACTATTGCAAGAAGGAACTAGAAACCTGCTGGGGGAGAGGGATAGGTGGCCCTATAATAGTTGGAAAATCCATACTAAGCGCCATTTTTACATACCCAAGCTTGAAGACAGAAAAAAAAAAAAGAGTCCTCTCGTGTGCAGACCAAAGCGAAATTGCACTTTTTCTAATTATTTCTGACCTGTGGGACAGCTGATGGGCTAAGGGCATTAACGCCAAATTATATAATAAATACACTGACCCATACCCAGCAGCTTCATTAAAAATTTTCTGAGTTTACACCCGCATAGCCACGGAAATGAAACATTTAGCTGACTTACTAAACACCATTCAACAACAAGAATCATCTTTAAATTCAGTTTTACTTTCTTACTCAATACAACCCTTTTCCTGGTTGCTTCTAATTCACCAGGGAGCCTGGCTGCTTAATCAGACTGAAGTTGAAGACATCTCTGACTGTTATCTTCACACCTTCCTGGATTGCTCAAAACTTCTAGTGTTGGGGACTGCTAGTTTAACCTAGCTGAAGCCATTTTGTAATTCTCTAAGGACATGTTTGGACCTATTGCCCTGGGAGGATAGGTTTCAGTTTACCCCACCCTGGGAGGATAGGTTTCAGGAAACACCCTGCTAAGTTTCTGTTAACCAGATAACTTTCAGATTACTAGAAATTACATGATGCTATTCTCCCCCATTGCATAATTCTCCTCCCCCCATTGTGCTCCTGTATATAAGCTGTGAGTGCTTTCAATAAAATTGAGACTTGATTGGAATTTTCAACTTGTCTCCGATGCCTCTGTGTCTCTTGTCCCTTTTTTTGTCATTCTTTCCTTCCCAGGCTCCCCGTTGAAAAGATCCCGTGGACCGGGACAGTTGGCACCCAATGTTGGGGTAACTCAGGCTTGGGAAATTTTGACAACAGTGATCAGCCGATCCACGTGAACAAGGAGCCGCGGCGAGTCAGGGACAGCAAAGAAAAAGGGCTTGAAATGTGCTGCTTTAATGATGACCCAACTCTGAAGCCCAGCATGAGGTAAGAGGAAGCAAGCGGCGAAAATGGGACCGGAATTAAGTGAAAATGAATTGTTTGTAAAGGGTATCAAGGATTCCCTCAAGGCACGAGGTATAAGGGTAGCTAAAAAAGATTTAAAGAAATTTTTCTTGTTTTTAGAAGATGTTTGCCCATGGTTTCTGCAAGAAGGAACTATTGATTCTAAGCAATGGCATAGGGTAGGGGACTGTTTAAATGACTATTACCGTTGTTTTGGCCCTGTAAAAATTCCTGTCACTACTTTTTCTTACTAAAATCTCACTAACAAAATATTAACTATTAGAACTACTGCCATCTTGTCTTGCTAAAACAAAGAAGCCGAAATACGTCAATTGGTATACCATCTATTCCTAGGGCCTTATTTTTTGCTATTTCCTTCAAGGCAGCTTGAACTTCTTCCTTCATCACCATAGGCTCTTGCTCATAAGTTATTTCATGCTTCTGTATCTGACAATTCCTTTTGATACAATGACTCCGTAT
>NW_006399776.1:1871949-1873766 GCF_000299155.1 Elephantulus edwardii | reverse complement strand
GTGGATTCTGCACTAAGTCCTGCCACACGATGATGTATGGCTGTTGGTCAAGATGAGCGTTTGGTCCTTCCTGGAAAACAACATCTTTAACTGCCAAAATGATTGTTAGGTCAAATGCTCCCTCTGATGGCCAACCGACTCCCAAAGCAGGCCACTCAGAGTTACAGAAGGTTTGCCAAGGTCCTTTTTTAACGTTAACAGAGAGATTATTAGCCCTGGTTCTAACTTCAGAAAAATGTCCTAAAGTCAGGGGGAGGGGTGTCGTCATAGTCTGTCCCATATTAGTCGCCCACAGAACACAGCAGACACTCACAAGAAATACAAGACACACAACAAGCTCTCTTTGCGACAACCAATTGAAAGCTGCTTCAGACGGGAGAGCCCTCCGGGCCCCTCCTCTCCGGAGGGACACTCTAAGTCCCTCAGATGGACCAGAGACTATTAAAGCCTCTGGATCCGTATTCCACCCAAAGGGACATCTCCCTAGGGCTGTGACTCGTGGTTTTTCAAGCACATCTGCTTCCACCACAGTCACAAACTGAAAGTAAGCTGAAAATAAAACAGACTTACAAACACACAGGTTTGGCGGCGCCGCACAAAGAAATTTTTTAGAGGTTTCTCTTACCTCCAAGTGGCTGACTGGCGGGTTGCGGGGGTGGCTGCTCGATCCCGGATGAGAGATCCCCCAAATGAAAGACCCCAAACTAGGGCTTTTCCCAGACCAGGCGCGACCCTGAGCAACTCACACCAGATCCACTCGCTGCAATCACAAAAGGCTTTATTGACGAAGCTTCGGGATGACTTGTATCTCACGCAGGAGACAGGGAAGTCGACCCCGAGCCCAAAAAACAAGGGAATTTATACAAGGTCTAGGGGTTCTTTGGAGTGGAATTAGCTCATTGGCTTTTTGGAAAAAGAGAAGTTCAATTTTAAGTCAGTTACCTGCTGCTGATGTTAGTTAAAATATAGTTTTTGCCAGTAATTGTTTGTTCAGTTTGTGGTCAGCTAGTTCCTGGAACACAAACATTCACACAGGATCAAAGGTATAGGGTCTTACAATACTTGGGCGTGGGGACATTGTTTAAAAAATTTTCCTTTCAGAATAAATGCCATCTTTCCAGCAGATGCCAACTTTCCCTCATGTTTTGAGAAAGGTCGTACTGACACCTGGCAACCACCTTGGAGAAAATGTCATCATAACAGCACTATGGCCATTCTCTTATCTAACTGATAATATAATTTTTAAAGGACCAGTGGTTGGAATTCTACCTCGCTTGGGGACTGGTCACCTCTTCATACATATGGTCCTGGACTTTCTATGAAAAGATTCGTGGGAGGAATGTGGACTATTGATATGAAGAACTTTCAAACTAGATTGTGGAAATTAGTTGCTAGTATGGATTCGATAAATGTCCCCTATGTCCCAAAAGAGAAATGTAAGGGAGTTAATATCACAAATGCCAAAGTCCTGAACCATATGTCTTATTAATTGGTAATAATGTAATCACTGGTGATTATCCAAAATTTAATGTAAGTTGTTCCCGTAAAATTTCTAACTATATTAGCTCTGTTACCAAAGATGATTCAGTTGTTATTCTAAAAAATCTTCCTCTTGTTATGACATTGATAAATTTAAATGATATTTGGTATGATAATAACAGCTTGTAAATTTTAAAAGAGTTATATAAGTTATCATTAAGAACCAAGAGAGCAGGCCGACAAGATGGCGGATGGGGAGCTGAACGTGGATAGTCTCATCACCCGATTGCTGGAGGAACTCTACTATGCTTAGTGGTAAAAAGATGCACTACAGCTGG
>NW_006399776.1:1856443-1871514 GCF_000299155.1 Elephantulus edwardii | reverse complement strand
AAGGGACACACTGACAAAGGAGATTAATCAGAACTTGCTTTGACAAGCACTGTGGCAATTGGACAATTAAAACAGACATGGGGCGGGGAAAGAAGAACGAACTGGGGAGGAGGGTGGAGAAAACAGTGCAACAATGAATGAATGAAAACCCAAAATCTCTGTAAATGTTCATTAAAACTAATAAAAAAAAAAGAACCAAGAGAGCTGTAGGTCTTGTTATTGTAGAAATTGTTTCTCTTATCCCTATGATTGCTGCTGTCTCTACTTCTGCTGTAAATTCAACACAAGAAGTCCACACGGCTAAGTTTTTAATTGAGTTAGTGCATATTGTGACAAAAAATTTAAAGCAAAAGAATGTATAATCAATTATGGCCTAAAAGTTAAGGGGACGTGGTCAAAAACCAGTCACTCTTTTTTGGGACCCTTAATAGGTTTTCTTTTATTTCTTTTGGCCCCTGGGCAATTCAGAGGCTTACAGGCTTTATCAAGCAGCAGGTCATATCCATAGCCTCCCATACCATACAAGTCCATTATCAAAGACTGCAAATGGCCGATAAAGAAAATCCTTGATGATACAGGCTAATAAACCGGGCAGCCAGAGACGGGTAAGAGACACTGGCGCCTGTTTCAACCTAAGACAGGTGCCCTGCCATAGCTGCTGGGTTAGTCCATGACGGGTAAGATCAGTAGGTGCGGTGTCCAACCTAAGACAGGCGCCGGTTTCATACATGGTCAAACAGGAGAACACCAAAGGTAATCCTGTTGCGCTTTTGCAGTCTTCACATAATTATTGAAAACAGGGAGGATCTGTTGGGGGCTGCTAGTTCACCCTAGCTGAAGCCAATTTGTAATTCTCTAAGGACATGTTTGGACATGTTGCCCTGGGAGGATAGGTTTCAGTTTACCCCACCCTGGGAGGATAGGTTTCAGGAAACACCCTGCTAAGTTTCTGTTAACCAGATAACTTTCAGATTACTAGAAATTATATGATGCTATTCTCCTCCACTGCGTACTTCTCCTCCCTCCATTGTGCTCCTGTATATAAGCTGTGAGTGCTTTCAATAAAATTGAGACTTGATTGGAATTTTCAATTTGTCTCCGATGCCTCTGTGTCTCTTGTCCCTTTTTTGTCATTCTTTCCTTCCCAGGGTCCCCGTTGAAAAGATCCCGCGGGGCGGGACATTCTAGCAGTTCCTCTTTCCTTGACCTTCAATCTCAGTTTAACCCATACTCCAGAAAACCCTATACCCCTCCTTTGTTCTTCTGTTTCAATCTATCATGAATACTAGTTAATCTGTTACAGTTATTCCTCTCCTTCAGCTAACTGTAATGTCACAACCATTGTGTCTGGCACTTTGTATGCCCCTCCTGGAGGATTCTTTTTGGTGCAATTCAACTCTTTACAAACAAACTGACACTTCATCCCCATTCCCCTACATCCTAGCCATGCTAGTGCCTCAATTCATGATGTAGATGCAGGAGGAGCTTACTCTTCTTCTTAACCCTCCTCATTTACACTGGTCCAGAGAGGCAGTCTTTCTTCCAGTCCTGGTAGGACTTTCCTTAGCATCTTCTTTTGTCGCAGTAGGTGTAGAAGGTGGTGGCCTAGGACACTCCCTAGTGATTTCAGCAAATTTAGAACAGCAAATACAAACAGCTTTAGAAGCCTCTGCCAACTCTCTAGCCTCTCTACAACAGTGAATCACCTCCCTTTAGACTTGATCACAGCCAATAAAGGTGGCACCTGTTTTTGTCTTAAGAATGTTGTTTTATATCAATGAGAGTGAGGTAGTACAAGAAAATCTAGAGTACCATACACAAATTAAGAGATAATTTAAAAGGGGAAACCCAGGCAGCTCACAACTAGGATGGTAGAAAACTCCACTCTTTACTTCGCTGGCTGTAGTTCTTGGTCTTTTCCTAATAGTGTGTTCAACATTAATGGCTGTTCCTTTTTTTTTAAAGTTTCTGCAGAACCAAATTCAAGTGATCTCCCGTGCCCCCATAAATCAGATGCTGCTCCATCCTTACTCCCAACTTCCCAAGTAAACCTCCTCCCAGTCCACCAGCCAACCTCATTTGTTGCCCCTGTTCAGCAGGAAGTAGCCAGAAAGACTACTTTGCCCCTGTTGTTGTTGTTATGTGCCATCGAGTCGCTTGTGACTCATAGCTACACTATGTACAAGAGTTCTAAACGCTGTTCTATCCTGTGCCAACCTAGCCATCCCAAACACACTTATTCCCACCACTCCAGTCACAGAATCGATCCATCTCATTGAAGGTCTTTCTCTCCTGTGCCGTCCCTCCACTATGCCAAACATAATGTCCCTCTCCAAGGACCAGTCCCTCCTTGCAACATGCCCAAAGTATGTCAGATGAAGCTTCAGAATCCTTGACTCCAAGGAGCGTTCTGGCTTCACTTTCTCCAGGATAAACCTGTTTGTTCTCCTAGCAGTCCATGGTATATTCAATACTCTTCTCCTATATAACCAAAAAGGCTGGAATGAAAGGCCTCCTGGAAACTGGGCAACCTTCCACGCTGACGCACCTCTTGGGAGACATTCCAATCAGCCTGGTGTAAGAGGGCTACAGTCAATCAGAAGAGAGTACAACCACTGGCTATATGCTACCTAAAGTCAACTATGATACAACCCACCTGAGGGTCCTGAGTAGCTCCATACATCGGAACAGGCAGGGGGCATCCAATAAGCATCCTCCACAGAGAGCTGACCACCGAATAGACCAACCTATCCTTTTTACCTCACATATATGAGAAGACATTCCTCTGGTACTCTGTTTTCAGCCAAGATCTATCTGACATTAGCGGTAATATCCCTAGTGCCACAGCCTTTTCTAAATCCAGCCTGTACTTGAGGCAGTTCTCTGTTGATGTGCTGTTCCAGATGTTTTTGGTTGAATTCTGCAGAATCTTGCTTGCATGTGATATCAATGATATTGTTCGATAATTTCCACACTTTGTCGGATTACCTTTCTTTGGAATGGGAACAAACATAGATCTCTTCCAGTCAGTAGGCCAGGTGGTTGTCCTGCAGATTTCTTGGAACAACTAGGTGAGCACATAGAGGGCAGCATCTATTTGTTGAAATATGTCAGTTGGTATGCCATCAATTCCTGGGGCCTTGTTTTTTGCCAGTTCTTACAGAGCAGATGGAACTTCCTCCTTCATCACCACAGGCTCTTGCTCATACATTATTTCATGAAATTCTTCTGTGTCCACAAATTCCTTTTGGTACAATGACTCTGTATACTCTTTTCATCTTTTTTTTTAAATGCTTCCTGCATCATTTAATATTCTGTCCAAAGTATCCTTTACGTATTGCAACTAGAGGTTTGAATTTGGCAATCAAACTTGAGGTTTGATTGGCAGCATCATGATAGACGGTGAAAAGATTGAGATTGTTGACAGCTTCAGTTTGCTTGGCTCCACAATTAATACCAGCAGCCAGGAAATTAAAAGACGAATTGCACTGGGGCCTCTGGAGCAAAGGTATCAGTCTGCAGACTAAGGTGTGCCTGATCCAGGCCAAGGTCTTTGCCATTACTTGCTGCTATACATCAGAGAGCTGGACAATGACTAAGGAGGATAGAAGGAGAGTTGATGCCTTTGAGTTTTGGTGCTGGAGAAGAGTATTGAATATACCATGGACTGCTAGAAGAACAAACAAGTTCCTCCTAGAGAGAGTGAAGGCTGCTCCTTCTGATATACTTTGGAGAGGGATGTCATGCTTGGGAGGGTGGAGGTATTGCAAAGGCGAGGAAGACCCTTGATGAGATGGATTGATTGTGTCACTGAGGTAATGGGGATAGGTGTGTTGAAGACAATAAGATTGTCAAGAGATAGCACAGGGTTTAGGGCTGTTGTACATAGGGTCACGATGAGTTGCAAGCAACTAGACGGCACCTGACAACAACAACAACATATGAGAAAAACTTCATCATCTCTGCCTGCAAGGAGCACTCTAGCTACACTTTCTCTAAGATATGTTTATCCTTTTATCAGTCCTAGAATATTTAACACTCTTTTCCAACACCACAGTTCAAAGGCATCAATTCTTCTGTCAGCCTTAGTCATTGACCAGGCCTCAGCAGCACAGCAACTGATTGAAAAAACTATGGCCTGAATCAGGCACACCTTAGTCCTGAAACTGACAGCATTATTCCTCAATAATTTGGAGAGGTCCCTGACTGCAGACTTTCTGAGTACAATATGTCTCCTAATCTCCTGACTGTTAATACCAAGTGTACTGATTGTGGACAAGATGAAAAAACTCTTTTCTCTAGACCTTACTCCTCTGGCTGCTCCTTAAATATTCTTAAAGATTTCCTCTCATGCGATCCTTCTCCTCAGATCTTCTCTACTTTCACATTATTTCCAGTCATTTAAGAAAATGTTATTGAGCATTTACTGTGTACCAGACTAAAGGACAAAGATAAGGCACCTGTTCTCCAGATACTAAGTAACAATATAAATATATATTGTCATAAATACTATGACAAAAATAGTATGATGAAAAGCCCCTGAGTAATACAAATTGTTTGTATTAAACTACCCACCTGAAAGGTGACAGTTTGAATTAGCTTGGTAGCACTGCAGAAGAATGTATACAGTCAAGGTAACTCTACGGAGCAGTTCTGCTCTATAACAAACACATAAGATGCCTGTGAATAACAATCAACCAGATAGCAAGAGATTTATGGGAGGGAGAGGGTAACTAGGGGAAGGCCCCCAGCAGGACACAGGGAAAGGTTTTCTGCAAGGCTAACATTAGAAAATTGACTTGAAGGAGAGGACAAGACATGCCAGACAGAGCAAGAACATTCTATGCAGAAAGAACACCAAGAACACCAAATGGTAAAAGGCTTAGTGTGTTCAAGGAGCAGTAAAGAAGGCTAAAAACAACAAAGGTAACAAGGGGGAGGAAGAGTAGTGGTACAAGGTGAGCAAGGAATTACACTAAGCAAGGTCATAGTAAAAAATTGGACTTTTACTCTAAAAGCAGTAAGAAAAAACTCACTGGTTGCTGTCGAGTTGGAGCTGATTCATAGTAGATATCCAGCAGGGTTTTGGAAGCTGTAAATCACACAGGAGTCAACTACACATCTTTCACTGTGTGGCTGGTGGATTTAACAAGCCAGAAGGGTGCTACCCATAGGTTGGCAATGTAACTCCTTATGGACTGCACTACTAAACCTTAAACAAGAAGTCACTAAATGGATTTCAGGCCAATGTATAGGTAGTTGATGATTTACATTTTAAGAAAAGCAAACTAGCTAATAGCCTATAGAGATGTAAGAAGAAAGGCAACTGGGAGATTACTGTATAGAAATAGTTTGGATTATTTAATGTGGTGGCAAAAGAGATAGGGAAATGAATGCATTTAATGTTAATATTACAAATAGAACCCCAAGAATTAGTGGTGGACTGAATTGGGGTGGGGTTAGAGGAAGAAATCAAAGTAAACTCCTAGGTTATTTTTTCACCTGAACAAAAAGTAACTCCTAGGTTATTTTTTGACTTGAATAACTTGATATTATCACTACTCGACAAAGGCAGAAATACTTGCTTTCCTTTCTCCTCCTCTTCTATAGCTAGTCCTTAAATTCTGTTGATTCTATTTGTAACTTATTTCTCAGCTTGGTTTTTTTCTCTGACACTGCCTTAATTCAGGCTTGTGCTCTCATTTAATTAATTCTTATTTACTATGTATTAGACACTGTGTCAAGAGCTGGAAATAGAATTAAACATGGGCTGTGCCCTCTGTGCTTTATATCCAACACTTCTCTGCCTCCTCCAATTCCTCTTTATACATCAATGCCTGTAGATAATTTCTTCTCTTAATTTCTATATATTATTTTTTATCATTATTGAACATTTTCTTTCCCCCCTATGCGTCCCCTCCCCCAAGCCACCAGGCAATGTATCTTTTGTTCCATCCTTTGTTCGCCTAATCTTATATTCCTTTTAGACAGTTCTTTTTTCTCTTATTTAATGTGTAGAATTCTATATGTCTAAACTCGATGGGCTCTGTATTTCTAGCAAGGTTTTCTCATCAGTGAATATAGCTTGCTTTCATAGATGCAGACTGTCTCTAGAAAAAAACTATAAAAATGTAGTATTTGTGAACTTTCTCTAAAAGGGTACAAAAGTGGGAAGTACAGAGGGGCTGTTCATTGTGTATTCTTTTATAACAAATAAGTAAATGATGAATTTGAAAATAATAATACTGTATTTGAAAATGTTAACTTCAAATACAAATCATGTGTTGGAAAATGTTAAGAAAACAAAAAACCAAACGCTATATATCTGAAAGTACTTACCTCTTACCACTCTACTATAGAGTTCAGTTATTTTGCTTACCTTTAAATTCTTTTCCTCTTTAATCTTTTCAGCCTTACTGCACTATTTAGCCATTCAATTGATCATTATGGTCACAGAGCAGACGTACAGGTTTTTTTTTATACCAAACATGGACTTGGCAGTATTTCACTTGGACTTTCAAACTCCAGCTTAAGCAGGAAGCTTGCAAGAATCAAACCTAACTCAGGAAGACATTTCTACACCCCCTGGGCCACACTGTCATTACAATAATTTTTTATACATCATAATGCTTCATTTTGTTGCAGACATCACACTTATGTCCAAATTTGTTCACATGCCTATTTTTACCACTTGACTGTGTGCTTCTTGAGGACAAAGCTTCAAATTTACATCTAAGACTGAGTGAAATTCATTGCCGTGGAGTCAGTTCTGACTCACAGTGCATGACCCAACAGGGAGTTCGGGTGGCACAGTCTGCAGAGGGTGGTACTGCTAATCCAAAAGTGGGACCTTTGGCGGTTCAAGCTATCGACTTTTCATTATGTGCTACGGGAGTAGGTTGGACAATCTACTCTTGTGCTTTACAGCCTCCGAAAAACTGCTGGGGTAGATTCAGGCTTGATGGCAATGGGTGAGTGAAAGCTTTTAAAATCACATTTAACTGTGGGTAAGGAGTTGTGCCAATCAAAGGCTACTCCCCGCTCCGAGAAAGATGGGCAATCTTTCCCCAAGCAATTGGTCGAGGGCAATGAGCGAATGACCCAATAGGATAGAGTCTAACTGCTCCGAAGGATTTCCAAAGCTATATAATTCTTCATGGAAGCTGGCGGATCTTTCTTTCGCAGGACCGGCTGGTAAAGTCGAGCCTCCAACCTTGCAAACATGCTAGCGCTTTCACTACTACCAGGGCTCCAAGCACATAATGTGGTCCTGTGCGGGGTGAGTAGGAACCTCCAGAGGGTTTTCAGCGGCAGTAAATCGCACGGGAGGAGACTGCCCATCTTTATCTTGCAGCACACTAACCAGGGTCCCGAAACTGTTCTGTGAGAGAAAACAAGTGTACACAGGACATCAGTGGAAGAAAATAACATTGAAGGTGGGGGTCTTTATGTCATCGTGACAACTCGACTGGATTCCAACATTCTGATTAGGAAGGCAGCGAGGAACGCGGCCTCTGAATCCAGGCACTCCCACATCCAACGCCGGGCAGAGCGTTCCGCGCGTTGGCGAAGCTCCCTCCCAGCCTCCCACCCGCGGGCGCAGCGTGGGGAGGCGGGGCCCTCCGGTGGTGCCTGCCTGAGGTCACCAGCGTAATCAGAGCGACCAGAAGGAGCGCAGGGCGTACACGCCGAAGGCCGGGGCCGGGGCGGGGCCGGCACTGGCAGGGGTGGGGCAGAGAGGACACGCGGAGCCCCGGCCCTAAGGATGGGGCCGCCTAACTTCCCCGCACTTACGTTTCCACCCGGGGGCCCAGGGTAAGGTTCCAGTCTCCTGCCCACTCTCTCCCTGCCCTGCCAGCCTCTAGGAATGTCCAGCTTGTAGGGAACATCCGACTAAGCCCTAACCTATCCTATCCTCCTAGCACCCTGACGCTCCCAACCCAGCCCCACTCAACAGCTTTCCAGTTCCCGCCTCCCACCTCCGCGGGACGATTCCCCGCCTGTCGCGTTCCACGCCCGTGAGCGCGTCGCCCCATCTGCCGCCAGAGGGGGCGGTGCCTCGGCCTCGGCTTACAGTCAGCCACAGTCCCAGCGTGCCCCGCGCCGGCCATCGAGACCAAATCCTGTGACTCACCTCCGCCGCGCTAACTCTGCTTGCTTCCTTCTCACACACGCTCACACCCGGTCCGAGATGGCGGCGGCAGCGGCGGCGGCGGCGGCGGCAGGCGATTCCGATTCCTGGGGTGAGAAGAAGCTCCTGAGGCAGGTTGTGGACCCGGCCGAGCGCCGGCGCTAACCCCATGCTGAAGCAAGCACTAACGCGCTCGCTCTGTTCCGTAGACGCGGACACGTTCTCGCTGGAGGATCCAGTGCGGAAGGTGGGGGGCGGCGGCACCGCCGGCGGGGACCGCTGGGAAGGCGAGGACGAGGACGAAGACGTCAAGGTAGGTGCGAGCTGGGACGCCGGACCGCACTGGATGTGGGTTGGCGCTGTCGCAGGCGGGGTTGCCTGCCAACGGGCGGGCTCGGCCCTGGGGCTCCGCCCGGGCCTGCGGGTCGTGAGTCCAGGCGCGAGCGTAGGGCTCGGTGGTGCCTTCTTGCCATGTGGGCCGGGGATGGGCAGAGCGGACGCAGTCTCTGTCCATCTTTGAGGGTCATTTCTCCGACCTGGATCCCACTCGCCAACTGGCTACGGGAGGTGACAGCAGTTCTCTGTCGGTCCACGTGCAAGCTTCGCTGCCCTTAGGCGCTCGAGGGATTGAAGCTGCAAAGTTGAGGATTGGATCCCAGGATTTACCCCATATGGAATGTCTTGCAGCCCAGCCCGCCTGCCTGCCTTTCGAGGTCAGGTCCGTCAGTAGTAGATAGTTGTAACGGTTAGGTGAGTGAAATACTGTGCTTTATAAAACTTTTTTCCCCTTTCTCATATGAGACAGATAGAAACAGTCAAGTTTTAGCTCTCCCTTCCCCCACACTGTAGTATAAAGGACGAACCAATCCCAGAGATAATCAGCAGTTAGTGGCCAGAAACCTGGTTGGTCCACATAGTGACCTGAATAATGGTGAGTTGACAAGAGTGAGTTGTTATTCAGTTGTTACACAGTTGTAGACAACGCCTAAGAATGAAATATTGGTGGATGGGGTAGACGAGCTAGTGCTTATTTTTTCCCTTATGCCTTACAGACCAGAATCATACGTATGCATGTTATTTACTTTTGAAAAGTCACCGGTGCTCATATACTTTCCGATGACATGACTTCTTTTTTTTTTTTAGTAACAGTGAAAGTCTAGAATGTTAAGATATTCAAATCTTCACTAACAGGGTTCTCAAAATCTTGTCATTTGTACTGGTCCTAATTCTACCCTTTACCAAATATTCGGTACCTTAAAAATTTTGTTTGTTTCCAGTTTTATTTGGATTGGAAATTGTAAGCTAGTTAATCACTTTAAATTTAATATTGATAGTGCTCTTCTTTGGATTTCCCCCTTTCCTCTTGAGTCTGATGGCCCCAGAACAGCCTGAAATTTATGGATGATGTAGGTTTTGCACAAGTTGTTGTTATGTACCTTGGAGTCACTTGTGACTCATAGCGACCCTTTGTACAGTAGTCCTCAAATCTGCTCTATCCTGTGCCAACATTATTGTCTCTGACACACCTATGGTCAGTACTACAGTCACTGAATCCATCTCATCTGTGGTCTTCCTCTCTTTGTCTGCCCCTCCACTCTTCCAAGCAAGATTGCCCTCTCCAAGGACTGGTCCCTCCTCGCAGCATACCCAGAGTATGTCAGATGAAGCCTCAGAATCCTTGCCTCCAAGGAGCAGTCTGGTTTCACCCTCTCTAGGATGAACCTGTTTCTTCTGCCAGTCCATTCAATACTCTTCTCCAGAACCACAGCTCAAAGGCATCAATTCTCTTTCTATCATCCCTAGTCATTGTCTATCTCTGACAAACAGCAAGCAATTCTGAAGACTATGGCCTGGAGTAGTACTAATATTGACTGATAATGCTTAGCTATATCCTTTACAGGTTGTATAAACAAAATGAGTAGATGGTGTTATCAGTCAGGTACTAGATAAAGTCTTTACATGGTAGTGGAGGTAGCGGATTTTCTTGAGTTGTGAAATAAGGTTTATCTTTTGACTATTCTGTTCATGCCAATTGTGGAGTAGTGATCAGCTGTGTAAATCAAGTTCAAGTTAGCGAATGAGAAGAAAAGATTAGAGAAGTTAGCAAATAAGTTCTAGAAAACAAAATTTTGAAGAGTAGTCTGAACTGATACAGTATCATGAAGTAGTCTCTCTGGAGTTACAGGATCAACATAATTGATTTGATCTCTTGGAACTAATTTTGGAGAGTCACAGGTTGTAAGGAGTTGTAAAAGCACAGTTGGTTAAACTTTCAGCTGCTAAGAGAAAGACTGGCAATTCAAATCTACTAGTGACCAAGGTGCTCTGGTGGCCTAGTTTCAAGGAGCTACACTGTCATCCCAAGGGTATTTGGGTTTGACTCTACCAGCCTCTCTCATTTCTGAATCTGCCAGTGACCTAGTGGTAAGGAGCTGCATTGCCAAACCAGAGGGTTAAGATTAGGGTTTCTCTGTGGGAGAAAGATGAGTGGTCTCTTCTGTGTGATTTACTCTTGTCTAAATACCTGCTGGAGGGTCAATTTTGGGTCACTTCTGACTCAGCAGTACACAACAACTGCTAGAAGTACAGCCATTTGGCAGTCTGTTTTTGTGAGATTCACTTGTTACTGTAGAGTTGGCCCCGACTCAGCTGACCCTCAGTTGGATTTCCAAGGCTGTAAATTGCATGGGAGGTGATTGCCCATCTTTGTCCCTTGGAGCAGCTGGTGGATTCAAACCACCAAACACAATGTTTAGATAAGCAGCACAGTTCCATATGGATTACACACAGGAGATTCTTCCTGTGAAAATGAATATAAAGGTCATTCCACTTCCAGTGCAGTACTAATTTTTATACAAATAACTTTTACATGAACTTTGAAGTTGATCTTGGAGCAGGAATTTGAACTTGTTTATTAATTCCTATGTTGAAATTTTGGTTTATCCCAAGATACGGTATCCATGGAGTTGTTTGCATCCTGTTTAAGACTTAGACTTACACCTGACTAGGTAGTACTATCCTGACATTTCCTAAACTAGTGATCATACGCAAGATACAATCTTTTTTAAGTTTTCCAATCTATAAATCATTGTAGTAGCTGCCTCAAAAGAGTTACTTTTCAGAAATGAGATATGTTAAGCATTTTTCATTCTCACTTACTGGAAAATATGCTTAGACTGTAGGTCTAGTACCTGAAGGTTTTTTGGTGTCACATTGTTTGATTTCTTAAGGGAAAAAGTGCTTCTCACAGTGCCTGAGAACTTTATATTTTGAATGAAATGACCACAGCTATCCAGCAAATTTTTGCTTGCTCAGAAGTAATAACCTAGAGTTGAATTTTGTTGCATTAGGTGGTAGTAATACCAAATTTCTAAATTCTAATGTCTTTGGAGTCTTTTTGAAAGGGAAACACTAAAAAAAAAAAATCCCAGTGCTCTTTATTAAATTTTTATTCCAGCTCATATTGATTCTACAGGACAGAGTAGAACTTCCTCATAGAGTTTCCAAGACTGTACTCTTTACCAAAGCCAGGTTCCTCGACTTGCTCCATCAGAGTGGCTGTTGGGTTTGAACCACAGCCTTTTCAGTTGACAGCTGAGTAACCATTGCATCATCACCAGGGCCCTTATGGAACATATATACAAAGATTAATTTTCATGACATTAATTGTAGTCATGTATTACATGATTTACAGTACATTTTCTGTAAAAAAAAAGTATATTTTTTTACAGCAAGATATGTGTAAATTCAGTTTATGCCAGCATAAGTTTAAGCTTTAAGAATATATCCTTAACCTGATTTATACCATTCTGAGAAAGTAAAGAAAAACCGATCTCTGCTAATAGTAGTTTCTTCATTTCAGTAGATATAACTGCCCTTAATATTTTTAAAAGCTGTGTGGCGCAGGAAGCTGCACTGCAATCCCAGAGGTACGTGGTTCAAATCCACCAGATGCTCTGCTTAAGAGGAGGTTCAGTCTCCTCCAGTACCAGTCAGATCTGATTTGATGGCACATATACAAAGATAATAAAATAAATTTAAAAAAAAAAAAGCTGTGGCAGTGGCCAAAATGGATTTAGGTGAAACTATAGAATTCATATAGTATAGAATACTATAGAGGAAAAGTTATGATTCTTCTCAGATAAGAAAGATGAAAAGTAGAGAGTGTAGTAACATGTATACTGTCTTGCTTATACCTTTCTTACTATCCTAGTGTTGTGCAGAGATAGCAGAAGGGAAGAATAGTTTGCTTATTATATGTGTCCTGGCTAGAATAAAGTGTGGACTTTTGACTGAGATGGCAGTGAATGCCTTCCTACCCACAGCCAGCTAAGAATGGGATTGCTTTTACTCACCAGCATTTCAGTAAAATAGGTTAGAAGTTAGATTTTACACATAAAACATAGAGTTTTTATTTTTAATTTATTTTTTTTTCTTGTTATGTACTGTAGACTGACACAGGAGGAGATTGCCCCTCCTTCTTCAGTGGAGCATCTGGTGGATTTGAACTGCTTTCCATCAGGTGCAGCTTCTTTTCCACTAGGCCACCAGAACTTCTCTTGGTTGTGCTCAAGCCTTTTAAGTCTTTGCTTCTATATACTTATTACAGAATTTCTTATTTATTACCTGCTTTGATCTATTCTCTATCCATTCTGTCAAGATTCTATTCCAATTAATAAATACTGATGGCACAAGATGGGGAAAGGTTTTGATCTGATCAGTGTTCATAGGGTGTCTATGAGTTTGAGTTATTTGATGGCACCTAACAGCTACATTTTTCAGGCATTGGAAACAGTACTTCTGCAGAAAGGAGTCTATTTCTGAAAGAAAGTAAACTTTTTGCCAAGAAATGAGTATCTTAAAGAGAAGATGCTTGTGTTTTAACTTTTTATTAGGAAAAAATCTAATTCAAACACACAAAAAAATTAGAAAAAAAAGTTTTGTAATTCTGTGACCAGACTTATTTCTTTTATATTTCTGCTGGTTCCTTTTCTCTTCCAAATATTTAATTTTATTCTTTTCTTATGTACCATCAAATCAGATCTGACTGGGGCAGGAGAAGATTGCCCCTCCTTCTCCAGCAGAACATCTGGTGGATTTGCACTATGCATCTGTGGGATTGCAGTGCAGCTTCTTTGCCACTAGGCCACCAGAGCTCCCTTCCAAACAGATTATTTTAAAGAAAATATCAATCCTAGAATTTCAGTACCTTGGCAATTTTTATAAACTAGCAAGTTTTGAATTCATTTCAGACCTTCTTAGTTTTAAATTAGTTTGAAACAAATTAGGCATTTCTTTTGTCTTGAACTTGGTCTTTTTACACCAGGAATTTAAAATAGAACTGATGGATAACAGTTTCAACGATGAGATAATCAATCATAGAATGAGTGCTGAACCATAATACAGTGTTAAAAATGTAATGAATTGAATGAAATAGAATTTAATGAAGCAGTTTTTCTAACCCTTCTGCCTTCAGCAGCCAGCATAGTTCTAAGAATGCAGAAAAGCATTTGAAGGGGAGCTCTGGTGGCATAGTGCAAGGAGCTGCAACTACAATCCCAGAGGCTCACAGTTCAAATCCACCAGATGCTCTGCCGGGGAAGGAGGGACAATCTCCTCCTGTACCAGTCAGGTCTGATTTGACGGTACACACACGCAAAAATTAAAAAACAAAACAAAAAAAAAAGAGCATTTGAACATCTTTTGAAAAGTAAACTTTCTGGAAAATCTAGCTTAGCGAAGAACTCTCCTAGGAGAGTTCTGAAACATCAAAGCAGATGTGCCCAGATTACTTGAACTCTAGTAAAAGGCTCTTCACCTGCATGAGATCAAGCTTTATTTAAACCAAGCTCTTTTGGAGGGGTGTGGAGGGGAACTGAGGAGTTTTATGTTAATAATAACTATTGGTACAGGGCAGATGAGTTTTACTGCTCATTTAAAGTTACTTCTATTTGATGATCTATAAATACACCTTGCTTAACTTGGAAAGCATTTTCAGCCCTAAATGTGTTCTCTCATTGCATGTGACAGTCTGAATCTGTACATTATGTAGTTGACCTGCCAGTAAAGACAGTGCCTGTTAGAAATAAAAAGAAAGCAATGTTTTTAAATTTTTGTTTTGTTTTTTATAGACTCAAAGTAGGTTTTACACTGGAAAAGAAGTCATGTCTTGGAGAATGATATTGGGTGTGTATTTACAGGGCAAGAGTTAGATATGCTAGTAGTTTATAAACTGTCTCTAATTTTACAGAGATTCTAGGAGAGCATATTAGGTGATTCTCCTGGAAATATAGTTAGAAGATTTATTGGCTATCAAAAATACATAGACAAAGCATTGTAATTCAACATTCAAGGTAGTTTTTTGAACCAAAGAGGAAGGTTCTCTGAAGAGCATCTCTTGAGAGACTCGCTAACTCTAGATTTTAAGTAGAAATTTAAGTGTTTTTCCACGATTTTTAAAAAAAAATTTTATCTGACTTTATCAATATATAAAAAATAAAGAGGTTTATAGAAAAAACGTGGCAGAGTTATCTGAATCAAGAGTGTGGCAGTCCTTTTTGCATTTACTTGTTGAATACCTACTGATTTTATATAACTAAGGGGGAAAAAGTTCTTTTTAAGAGCTAGCTACCTGCCCTTTATAGCTCTTTTTTTTTTTTAATTTTATTTCATTATTTTTTGTGTGTACCATCAAATCAGATCTGACTGATACAGGAGGAGATTGTTCCTCCCTCTCCAGCAGGGCGTCTGGTGGATTCGAACCCTGTACCTCTGAGAGAGATTGCAGTGCAGCTTCTTGCCACTAGGCCACCAGAGCTCGCCCCCTTTATAGCTCTTATGATAGCATTTAACTTAGAGGCATTGACCAGTATCTTTGCTGACATCTCAGTACTCCTTTTTATTTATTTATTTTTCTTTTTAAATTTTATTATTTGTTTTT
>NW_006399776.1:1846916-1848767 GCF_000299155.1 Elephantulus edwardii | reverse complement strand
CATCTGACATACTTTGGGCATGTTGCAAGGAGGGACGGGTCCTTGGAGAGGTACATTATGCTTGGGAGGGTGGAGGGACGGCGCTGGAGGGGAAGACCCTCTATGATTGATTCAGTGACTGGGGTAATCGGGATGGGTGTGTCAGAGGCAGTGCGATTGGCATAGGATAGAGCAGGGTTTAGGGCTGTTGTACAAAGGGTTGCTATGAGTTGCAAATGACTCGATGGCACATAACAACAACAACAACATCATGTAGAATGAAAAGGTATGGAGACAGAATACATCCCTGATGCACTCCCTTCCTGATTTTAAACATACAGTGTTCCCCTGCTTCTGTTCTGAGGACTGCTTCCTGGTCCAAATATAGGTTTCACATAGGCACAATCAAGTGTTCTGGGATTCACATTTTCCTCAAGGTTAACCACAATTTGTTGTGATCTGCACAATCAAATGCCTTTGTATAGTCAATGAAACACAGAGATCCTTCTGGTACTCTTTATTTTCTGCCAAGATCCATCTGACATTGATGATAATGTTTCTAGTGCCATGGCTTCTTCTAAACCCAGTTTGTATTTCTGGTAGTTCTCTGTCAATGTACTGTTTCAGTCCTTTTTGTATTATTTTCAGCAGGGAATTTTGCTTGCGTGTAATATGAGTGATATTGTACGATAATTTCCACACTCTGTCAAGTCACCTTTTTTTTTGCAATAGGAATAAATATCAGTCTCTTCAGTCAGTTGGCCAGCTAGTTGTCCTCCAGATTTCTTGGCAGAATGTGGTGAGCGAGCACTCTACAGCAGCATCTGCTTGTTGGAAGTATATTAATTGGTATTCCATCAATTCCTGGGCATTATTTTTTACCATGTCCTTCAGAGCATCCTGAACTTCTTTCTTAATCACCATTGCCTCTTGATCATATGTTGTTTGTTGAAATTCTCCTGTGTCAGCCAATTGTTTTTGGTATAGTGACATTTTATACTCCTTTCATCTTTTAATAATAGGTCCTAGGTCATTCAAGAATCTGCTCATAGATGCAACTCGAGGCTTGAATTTGTTCTTTAGATCCTTCAGCTTAAGAAATGGCAAGGGGGGTTCATCCTATTTGATTTTAGGACTCCAGTTCTTTGTACATTTCATTATAATACTTTGTCTTCTCGTGCTACCCTTTCTATTCAGTGCCTTAATTTCTTGATTTCTTCCTTTTGCTTTGGCTTCTTGGAATTCTAGCATAATATTCAGAGTCTCTTCTGGCATCCATTTTGGTCTTCTTCTTTGTAATGACCTTTTGCATTCTTTGTGGATGATATTCTTAATATCCTCCCACAACTCATCTTATCTTCATACAGTAGTGTTCAAGGCCTCAAAGCTATTCCTGAGGTTTTTAAATTTGGGTGGCACAGACTCAGGGTCAAATTTTGATTTCTGTGGATTTGATTTGACCTTCTTTACCTTTAATTTGAATTTGGACATGAGTAGATGATGGTCTGTACCACAATCAGCACCTGACCTAGTTTTCACTGCTGATATTGAACTTCTCCATTGATTCCTTCCACGGATGTAATCAATCTGATTCCTGTGCATACCATCAGGTGAGATCCATGGGTATAGCCTGTGTTTCTTATACAAGGTATTTGCTATGACTAAATCATTGATTGTGCAGAATTCTATCATTCTATCCCCATTCTCATATTTCTATCACCAAGTCCATGTTTTCTGACCACTGATCCTTCTTCCTGGTTCCTAACTTTTGCATTCCAGTCACTTATTATTAATGCATCTTGGTTGCATTTTTGATCAATTTCTGGCAAAAGTTGGTAGAAATCATCCATTTCCTACTTTTTTTTTTTTTTT
>NW_006399776.1:1845213-1846816 GCF_000299155.1 Elephantulus edwardii | reverse complement strand
CTCATATTTCTATCACCAAGTCCATGTTTTCTGACCACTGATCCTTCTTCCTGGTTCCTAACTTTTGCATTCCAGTCAATTATTATCAATGCATCTTGATTGCATGTTTGATCTATCCCCTACTGTAAAATTTGGTAGAAATCATCTATTTATTTTTTTTTGCTCTTTTTGTTGGTGCATAAATTTGAATGATAGTAGTATTAACAGGTCTTCCTTGTATGTGAATAGATAATGTCCTGTCACTCACAACATTGCATTTTAAGATGTATCTATAAATGGCCTTTTTAACTATGAAAGCAACCCCATTTTTTCCTCACCTTTTCATCTCCAGCATCGTAGATCACATGATCATCAGATTAAAAATGTCCCATGCCAGTCCATCTCATTTTGCCATTACCTAATTTGGAAGCAGGAGTGGCATCCACTTCCTAAACAGCATGCCTTTGGACACTATGAACTTTGAGAAGCAATTGTTATTGAAAGGCTTCAGGTTTTTTGTTCATAGGGTCGCTATGTGTCTTGCTCAGCTCTATGGCAATCAACAACAACATCTCTATATTTATGCATTTCATTTCTTTAATAATGTCCAGTTTTCCTATATTTATGTTTCTCACATTCCATGTTCTAGTCTATGGGGGCACTAGCTCTGCCAGACATTAAAATATACTGCAAATCCTTGGTAATAAAAACATTGGTAGGAGTGGCATCTGCTTCCTAAACAACATGCCTCTGGAAACTATGAACTTTGATAAATGTTGATAGTTGTAGAGGGGCTTCAGGCCTTTTTTGTTCATAGGGTTGCCATGAGTCGGGTTCAACTTGAAGGTAATCAACAAATAAAACAAAACTGGTCTGTGGGGTTAGTCTGGTCATAAAGTCCATAGCAAGTTGTGCTGCTCATTTAAAGGTTGAACTTCTTTTGCAGTTCTAATCTGCCAGCAGCTCATCGAGAGAAACAAGTCACCCACAGTATGATTGATAGTAGCATTACACAACTCTGGAGGGTCAGAAGGCAATGAGAGAGAAATAGAAGGCCCTGAAATAGACCGAGAACATAGAGAAATAAACATATGGCAAATCATGGGGCAAAGAAGTTGTTGTTGATATGTGCCCTCCAGTTTTTTGCAACTCATAGCGACCCTATGTACAACAGCCCTAAACCCTGCTCTATCCTGTGCCAATCTCACGGTCTCCGACAAAACCACGCTGATTACCCTAGCCACTGGATTGATTAATCCACCTCATAGAGGGTCTTCCCCTCCTGTGTTGTCCCTCCACCCTCCCAAGCATGTTGTCCCTCTCCAAGGACTGGTCCATCCTTGCAACATGTCCGGAGTATGTCAGATGAAGCCTTAGAATCCTTGCCTCCAAGGAGCAGCCCGTTTTAACCCTCTCCAGAATGAACCTGTTAGTTTTCTCAGCAGTCCACGGTACATTCAGTACTCTTCTCCAGCACCACAGTTCAAAGGCATCATCAATTCTCCTTCCATCCTTCCTAGTCATTGTCTGGCTCTCTGATGCATAGCAAGTGATTGCAAAGACCATGGCCTGTATCAGATGCACCTTAGCCTCCAGAGAGACACCATTGCTCTTCAGTACCCTG
>NW_006399776.1:1842018-1845113 GCF_000299155.1 Elephantulus edwardii | reverse complement strand
ACCATCAAATCAGATTTGACTGGTACAGGAGGAGATTGTTCCTCCTTTTCCAGCAAAGCATCTGGTGAATTTGAACCTCTCACCTCTGGGATTGTAGTGCAACTTCTTGCCACTAGGCCAGAGAGGTTGGTTGGTGGGTTTGAGTCATTGATTTTTTTTTTTTAGTTAGTAGCCAAGTGCTTAACAAAGGAAGTTCTCAGTAAATGCTCTCTGTTGGTGGTTTTATTTTTGTTGATGTTTTTGTTTTTTATTTGTGATACCAAAGGTTAGCTGTTTAAATCTGTGAGTTTGCCCCAGGTGACTTGGGAAAGTATGCTCCTGTAAATATTTATAGAATTGGACACTGTAGGGCAGTTCTGTACTGCCCTGAGTCAGAATCAACTTGATGGCCACAGATTGGGGTTTTGGGGTTGTTAATGGCATAAAGTAGTCCCTTGGTGGCACAAATGTTGATTGACTACTGGCTAAAAGGTTAGTGGTTTGAACCTACCTATAGGCACCTTAGAGTACACTTAGAAGACAGCCTGGCAGTCTACTTTTGATTGATTACAGCGTTGATAACCACGTGGAGTTGTTTTACTTTGTACACCTACGCAGTTAACAACTTTTAAAAACCTTCAAACCCACTGCTGACAAGTCACTTCTGACTTAAAATGACTCTTGGGTTTCTGAGGCTGTAAATTTTAACAGGAAGGAACTGCCCCACTTTGTCCTACAGGACATTTGATGTACTCACTGATGAACTCAGCTGGTGGACTCTTCTGGTTAGCAGCACAGCATGCTAGGGACTATGCCACCAGAACTTTTATATTCACTTCCTCATTGCCATCAAGTCAGAATTGACTCATAGCTGATCCTCCAAGTAGGTTTCAGAGACTAAATCCCACAGGAAGAGATTGCCCATACTGCTTCCTTGGAGCAACAGGTGGATTAGAATGATTTGCCTTTGGGTTGATAGCACAACTTCTTAACCCGGTAGGCCACCAGAGCTCTTTAGTGATAGAAGTTTGTAAATATATATCCCTTGGAAGTGAGCACATGAGCCTCCTGCTCAGAATCAAGTCCTGAGCACCGTATCATTCACTGACCTAGACTTCTTGTGTACTCTGTGGAGATTAAAAACAACAGACTGTCTGGTAGTTAGCTTTTCTTATTTGCTCTTTTGTTCCTTTTGTGCCATCATGTATTGATTTAACCAAATTATAAGCCAGTGTATTTTTTTTAGATGGTCGAGTCCAACTCATAATGACCCTATGAACTACAGTCAGAATCCTGTCCTCTATCCTGTGCTATCCTCACAATCTCTCACACACATGCAACAATTACTGTATCAATCTATCTGGCCAAGAGTTTCCACTCTTTCACTGACCCTCTACCTTTCCAAGCATGATGGTCCTCCAAGGAATAGCCTCGCCTAACAACATGCCAAAAGTATGTGAGACGAAGATTTGTCATGTTTACCTCCAAGAAGCTCTCTGGCAGTTCCTTCTCTGAGACTTACCTATTTGTTCTTTCGGCTGTCCAGGAGATATTCAGTACTCTTCTCCAACACCACAAGTTCTGTCATCCTTATTCACCGTCCAGCTCTGATGCATATAAAGTGATTGAAAAGATCATGGCGTGCAACAATGAATGAGTGGAAGCCTAAAATCTCTGTAAATGTTTATGAAAATTAATAAAATATAATTAAAAAAAAAAAAGAAAGAAAAGATCATGGCTTGAATCAGGTGAACCATGGTCCTCAAACTGACTTCAGTGTGCATCAATAACTTGGGGAGGTCTCTGATGGCACACTTTTCTGGTGCAATACATCTCCTGGTATCCCAAATGCTTATGCCAGGTGTGTTGATTGTGTATCCAAGAAGAATGAAGTTGACAGTTTCATCTTGTCTGCATTTACTGGGCCAGTGTTGTGAATTTTTGTTTTCTTGATGTAATCTGTATTGAAGGCTATAGTTTTTTGATCTTCCATGGCAAGTGCTTCAAGTCTTACTCAGTTTCAACAAGCAGGGTTGTGTTATCTGCATAATGCAGTTATTGATAAGTGAGTCTTCCTCCAATCCTGATATCGCATTCTCCTTCATAAAGAGTTTAGCTTCTCAAATGATTGCTCAGCAGACACATTGAATCAGTATGGAGAGAGGATACAACTCTGACACACCCTTCCTGATTTTAAACCATGCAGTGTTCCATTCCTCTGTTCACAGACAGCCTCTTGATCTAGGTCTAGGTTTTGTAAGAGCACAAATAAGTGTTTCTTATTTCCAGTCTGAGATTCCTAGTCTTATGTACATTAGCTACAATTTGTTAGGATCCACATAGTCAAATGCCTTTGCATAGTCAATAAAACACAATTAGACATCTTCTGGATCCATCTGGCATCAGCAGTGATATTCTTGGTGCCACTGCCTCTTCTAAACCCAGCTTGAACTTGCAGTTCTTTCTTGGTGTACTGTTCTAGCCATTTATGAATGATCTTCAGTATTTTCTTTTTCAGTGATTTCCACATTACCCTTTCAAGGTAATGGGAACAAATATGGACTTCTTCCAGTCAGTTGGCCAGTTAACTGTCTTTAAACTTCCTGGCGCAGACTGGTGAGCACATGAAACATATCAATTGGTGTCACATCGATACCTAGGGTCTTATTTTTGCTAGTGCCTTCAGTACAACTTAAACTTTTTCGTATTGTACTTCTTGAAATATTTCACTGTTGGCCAGTTCTTTTTGGTACAGTGACTGTGTATTCCCACCGTTTCATTTTAATACTTCCTGGATCATTCAAGATTTACCCATAGCATCTCCTCAGTACTGTAACTTGAGACTTTTCAGTTCTTTCAACTTGAAAAATGTCGAGCACATTCTTTTTTATTCTACAGTTCCAGCTCCCTGCACATTATTTTACTGTGCTTTGCTTTGTCTTCTTGAGCTGCCCTTTGAAATCTTCTGTTCCTCTTTTTCACTTCACACTTCTTCCCTTTAGTTTGGCTTTTTTGATACACTACTGCAATGCTCAGGGTCTCTTCTAACATCCACTTTTATTTTTTTTCTTTCTCCTGTCTTTGTAATAAGCTTTTGCTTTCTTCATGGATGATAT
>NW_006399776.1:1839177-1841918 GCF_000299155.1 Elephantulus edwardii | reverse complement strand
TTCCATAGTGGTTGTACCATTTTACACTTCCACCAACAGTGAGTAAGGGTTCTAGTTTCTCCACAACTTCGCCAGGATTTGTTGCTTGCTGTTCTGTTAAATTTTGCTATTCTGACTGGGGTGAGATGATATCTCATAGTTGTTTTGTAGCTACATATTTCATTATCGAAGATGTATTATCTATTTCACTAGGTACCTGTTAATAGAAACTTGTCATCCCCGCCCCCAGATCCTTCCTTTGATAAATAATTCTTTAATGAATAACCATGAAAATGTGCTCGTCATGTGAGGTTGTACTAATTTGTATTTGCCAGTGCATTTTAATAATTTGTAATTGTGTTGTGTACAGCTCTATAGCTGATTCTCCAGCAGATTTTCAGAGACAGTAAATTGTTTACTAATAGATTGCTCATCTTTCTCCCACAGAGCATCTGGCAGATTTGAACTTAATACCTTTGTATTGGAAGTTAACACTAAGCCACCAGAACTCCCTAGTCTGTAACTATATGCCTAAAAGTATGTTTCCTTGATCAGAATAAGCAGTGTCTTACAAGTCAGTCTAAAAAGTAGTGTTGATTGGCTGGCTTTCTGGCTGTCTGGGACCAAGGTCAGAAATTTAGTTTTTGTGTCTTAATTTTCCTAGTGAAAAAAACTTTTGAGTACACTTAACATTTATTACAGGCCAAACAGTATATGTGCTGCCGAAGTGAGCACAGGGCTACTAAGTTTTAAGTCAAGAATTTTTTTTTCTAGAAAGTATTCAGATTTTCTAACTTGCCTTAACCACCTTTCTTTCTCACTCCTCTCTTTTCCATTAGAAATAAAATGTCATCTGTTTCAGAAGTAGACTTCTGAATCAGAATCACCAAACTATACACATATGAATATAGCCATGAAAGGTACAAATTCCCTTCACTCTTTTTTCGTCCCATAAGTTTTACTGAGGATAATGTTTTCCTTATAATGTAAAATACTTTTGTTATAGAAAATTACTTTAGATTGTAGAGAAGATTGTCACTAACTTGTTAACTTATTTCAGAAGAATGAGACTGGAAAGTAATAATTTCTATTATATATTTTAAAATATGCTAAAAGAATTAGATCTATATTTGTTCCCATTCCAAAGAAAGGTGATCCAACGGAGTGTGGAAATTACTGAACAGTATTGTTGATACCACATGCAAGCAAGATTCTGCTGAAGATTATTCCAAAAACAACTAGAAAAGCACATCAGCAGAGAACTGCCTGAAGTGCAGGCTGGGTTTAGAAGAGGTTGTCATGGTACTAGGGATATTATAGCTAATGTTGGATGGATCTTGGCTGAAAGTAGAGAGTACCAGAGGAATGTCTATCTGTGTGGGTCACAACAAACTGTCTTGAGAAGAATGGTAATCCCAGAACACTTAATTGTGTTTATGCAAAATTTATACCTGGACCAGGAGGCAGTCATCAGAGAAGAGCAAGGAAACACTGCATGGTTCAAAATTGGGAAGAGTGTGTGTCAAGGATTTGTCCTATCTCCTTATCTTTTTAATCTATATACCGAAAAGATAATCTGGGAGGCTGGGCTCTATGTGGAGAAATGTGGCATCAGGATTGGAGGTAGACTCATCAACAATCTGCATTAAGCAGATGACACAACCCTGCTTTCTGAAACTGAGGAGGGCCTGAAGTGCTTGCTGCAGAGGGTCAAGGACTACAGCCTTCAATATGGATTGAAGCTCAACATCATGGAAAACAAAGATTCTTAGCACTGGGCTGATTGGCAGCGTCATGATAGATGGTGAAGACTGAGATTGTTAATAGCTTCAGTTTGCTTGGCTCTACAGTCAACACTCTTGGTACCAGCAGCCATGAAATTAAAAGACAAGTAGCATTGAGAGTCACTGTATCAGAAGGAATTGGCTGACAAAGAAGAATTTCATGAAATGACATATGAGCAAGAGCCTATGGTGATGAAGGAGGAAGTTCAAATTGCTCTGAAGGAATTGGTAAAAAACAAGGCTCCAGGAGTTGATGGCATACCAATTGACATACTTCAACAAACAGACACTGCCCTGGATGTGCTCACTAAGAAGAAATCTGAAGGACAGCCAGCTGGCTGACTGACTGGAAAAGATCGATATTTGTTTCCATTCCAAAGAAAGATGACCCAGCAGAGTGTGGAAATTATCAAACATCATCAATAATATCACATGCAAGCAAGATTCTGCTGAAAATTATCCAAAAACATTTGGAACAGTATGTCATCAGAGAACTGCCAGATGTGCAGGCTGGATTTAGAAGAGGTGGTACTAGGGATATTAAAGCTAATGTTAGATGGATCTTGGCAGAAAGCAGAGAATACCAGAAGAATGTCTGTCTGTTCAAAGGCTTTTGATTGTGTGGATCACAACAAGCTGTGGCTGACTCTGAGAAGAATGGGAATCTGAGAACATTTGATTGCATTCGTCAGAACAGAGCAAGGAGACACTACATGGTTCAAAATCAAGAAGGGGGTCCGTCAGGGATGTTTTCTGTCTCCATACCTTTTCAATCTGTATGCAGAACAGATCATCTGAGATGCTGGGCTGTACAAGGAGAAATGTGGCATCAGGATTGGTGGAGAGTCATCAGCAGCTTGCGTTATGCAGATGACGCAACCCTGCTTGATGAAATGGAGGAGGACCTGAAGCGCTTGCTGCAAGGACTGCAGCCTCCTATATGGATTGAAGCTCAACATCAAGAAAACAAAGATTCTC
>NW_006399776.1:1832438-1839077 GCF_000299155.1 Elephantulus edwardii | reverse complement strand
GGTGAGAATCTTTGTCTTCTTGATATTGAGCCTTAATCCATATTGAAAGCTGCAATCCTTGACCCTCTGCAGCAAATGCTTCAAGTTCTTCTCCATTTCAGCAAGCAGGGTTGTGTCATCTGCATAATGCAGGTTGTTGATGGCTCTTCCGCCAATCCTGATGGCACACTTATCCTCATAGAACCCAGCTTCCTGGATAATCTGTTTTGCATATAGGTTGAAAAGGTTTTGACATAGGACACATCCATGCAGTATTTCCTTGCTCTGTTCTGATGACTGCCTCTTGTTCCAAGTATAAGTTTCGCATTAGCATGATCAAGTGTTCTGGGATTCCCATTCTTCTCAGAGTCAGCCACAGTTTGTTAATCCACACAGTCAAATGCCTTTGCATATTCAATGAAACACCTTCCTCACGTATTCCCTGCTTTCAGCTAAGATCCATCTAACATTAGCTACAATATCCCTAGTAAACTTCTAAAGCCAGCCTGGACTTCTGGCAGTTCTCTGCTGATGTGCTGTTCCAGTTGTTTTTGGATAATCTTCAGCAGAATTTTGCTTAAATGTGATATCATTGATATTGTTTGATAATTTCTGCACTCAGTGGATCACTTTTCTTTGGAATGGGAACAAATATAGATCTCCTCCAGTCAGTTGGCCAAGTGGTTGCTCCCCAGATTTCTTGGCACAAGAAATTTCTGTAAAATGCTTGTCTGTCAGTTACTTCTCTAAGTCTAAGCATTCAGATTAAGACAGACTAGGAAGAAGGATTGGCCATCCACTTCCAAAATAGCAGGCCTCTGAAAACCCTGTGTACAACAGAACACACATAGACTAACAGGGTAGCTGAGGTGGAGTTTTCAAGTATGGAAATATAAAGGAAGAGGAACAGTCGTAAGCAGACACTAGTGTTTGGAACATGGAATGTGAGAACTGTAAATGTGGAAAAATTAGATATTGTTAAGGAAGAAGCGGAATGCATAAATATTGATATACCTAGGTATTGGCGAGATGGGGCAAAGATAGGCCTCGTTAAATAATTAGTGCTATAACACCTAGGAAATCCAGTGGAAAATCAGCTCTGATTGGGTTCAGACTTGACAGCAATGAAGAGGTTTTTTGTTTCTATACTTGATTTAGGGAGCTCTGGTAGCATAAACTGAAGGGAGTTGTGTTGCTATGTTTAAGAAAGGACCATTTTAAAATACAGATGCAATAAAAGAAAAGAGTGATAAATATATTATGTAAGTTTGTTGAGAGAGATCACAGTTGAAGATTCTTGATAGAAGTAACTGCAGAACAAAATTGAAAAACAAAAAAATGGATGGAGAAGAGATTGAGATTGTCCAGTTTTACTAGACTGATAGAGACTGGCGGCACTTGTATGACTCTTTAGTCATATGTGGCTCACTGTCACCTTTGAACCTAGAACAAAACTTACATGGTTCAACTTGAAGCCAAACAGTAGACTTAGGGAGTTCTGGTGCCGAAGTCACTGTGCTGCTAACACACAGTTCCCCCTGTCTATAGTGTTTCAAATCTACCAGCAACTCTGAAGGAGAAAGATGAACAATCTCCTTCTGTGTGATTTATAGCCCTGGAAAGATGACTGAGGGCCAGCTATGAATTAACAGTTGAGAAATGTGCAAAACTTCTACAGGGAAACTTTAAAATACAAAAGTAAATTTGAACAAATGGAAAGCTAGCCCGTTCTTGAGTATAATAGCTCATTGTTATAAAACTGTCAGTTTTTCTTATAGTAATTTATATGTTTAATGCTATTCTAATAAAAGTACCCAAGAAGTTCATTTTTATAATAAAAGTATCTACCAGTTTGACAGTTTGATAATAAAGTTCATAATGGAGAAAAATGAAATATCAGTAATGGAAGTTGATTTTTGTTTTTGGTTTTTTAAGGATAACTGGGATGATGATGATGAAGAAGAAAAAAAAGAAACTGAAGAAAAACCAGGTGAGCCACTGGGGCTCCTCCATTTTTGGTGTTATGTCTTGGTGAGCATCTGGAGTATATATGTTGAAACATGATTAAATGCTTACGTATGGAAAGTTTTGATATTTAGAAACCAGGAATCCTTCCAGTTCACTTTGTTCTCTCTCCTTGTACCTGTTCTCTTTTCCCCCAGGCATTATTACATTTTTGTTACGTTTTGAGTGTTTCTTTTCTCTTTGCAAGGATTCTGGTGACCTTTTGTCTGGTAGCCAAAAGACCATGCCCCTTTGGCAGTTTGAAACCACTAGCTGCTCAGTAATAGACTTACAGTGTCCAAAACCCCCTGGAGGGTCAGCTGTGAGTCATCTCCAGCTGGACAACAGTGGCTTTTCTCTTAGGCTTTTCCCTGTGAGTGGGTGTTCTTACAGGAGAGAATAGAGAGTGTAGCATTATAGTTTGGTCAGTGACCAGAGTGGAGGAAAGAGTCCCAGAACTTTATTTTCACTTTCCAGGAGTTCATTACATAAAATTGGAGCTAAGGAACTGTTTATAGTCTTTTAAAGTACATCCATAAACTGAAAATATAACAGCTGTAATTAAAATGTTCTTTATTTGTAGAAGTAAAGATTTCAGAAAAGAAAAAAATAGCAGAAAAGATTAAAGAAAAGGAACGGCAACAAAAGAAAAGACAAGAAGAAATTAAAAAGAGGGTAAGTAAAATTTAGAGTCTTTGTGTTGTGTAAATAGTTAATCATACTCAGCCACTAAAGACTGCTCCCAAAAAACTGAAGGTTCCAGTTTACCTGGAGGTGCCTTGGAAGAAAAGCCTGGCAATCTGCTGAAGGGAAGAAACAAAATAAGCTGCTGAAAACCTTATGTGCGTGTTGAATGAAAATCTTAAGTTTAAGGTTGCCATAGTCGGGGCACATTTGATAACAACTGCCCCTGGTACTATTTTTTAAAATACAGAATTCTCACATCAGTAGTGGTTTAGGGGTCAAAGAAGCAGCAGAGAGTACAGTTTGAAGGGAAGAGTAAAAATTATAAATAGATACCATTAGATAGTTGAATCCTCAATTTGTGGGTTTTGCACAAACAGCCCAGAAGTTTGAATGTATTTCACATTTCACTAAACATTTGGGAATAATCATGATTGATTTTAGCTTATATTTAGTAAAATACAAAGTAAACATTTTTTTCTGCCATGTACTATAGCAGTGTTTTTGTTACTCAATTATATGTTGAGGAAAATACATTTTTATGATTCAAAAATTAAAGCATATTAAGTACTGCCAACCCTTCACTTACCTATTTTTCCACCTCTCCAACCCATAAGTAAAGAGTTGTTTTTTTGTGGATCTAGGGGTTATTTTTTGCCAAATACAGTGCTGTATTCTTACCCTTCTCTTTCATTTACACACTATTTCTATCTTGCCATTTATTTAACATATAGAGAGCTTTCCTTCCAAGGCCACAGAAAATATTTTTAATTCTTTTCCTGATGCAAAGAAAATTTTCAAGCTATAATGAATAATTTTCATATAGTATATACAAATCACTAATAAAAACTAATAATTTCAGCATTTTATTTGCTTCATCTTTTTCCTTAAAATATAATCAAGTAAAAGAAGATACGTAATCAAGTAACAAATGTGATGTGATTTATTTCTAAATACTTCAGCATGCACCTCGGGGAAAAAACAGTATCTTTCATGATTAAAAGAGCATCATCTTACTTAATGTGTAATTCTTAAACATCATCTAATTATGAATATATATGCATTTTTTTCCTATAATATATAAAAATATCTCTTACATACAAGGATCATGCAGTGTGTTCGGTTGGTAATGTATCCTTCTTTAGTTCCTAGAATATCTGTTTTTCTCTTTAAATGACATTGACTTAAAAAGAGATCAGGCTTCTTGTCTTGCAATTTCCTGTAATTGTGGAAATCTGAAATTTCAGACTCTAAAATATTTAGGCCAGTAAACACTCTTTTGGGCGGAGATCAGAATACTTTAAGAAAGTAACAATTTATGCTTCATTTTAGGAATTATGTAATGTCTGTCCTATTAATAGCAATGCAAAAATTGATTGCTGGTGTGGTGACACCCTGATCCTTCTATTATAAAATTACTCTTTGTCCTTACAAGCATGACTTTTATTAGCATCCTTAGGAGAATGGGCAGAGAACTGAAGAGCAGGACACATCCAAGCTCATGTCCTGCTAGAAGGCACATACACGCTGGACCCAAGTCCTCAGCCACACAGCCAAGGTCACATAATGCTGTCCAGAGATGATTAGGCTCCAAAATGACTTTTATTTCTTAACCAAAAGATCTGTTTCACATCACCTTTTTCCTGTCAGTTTTACTTGATCTCTGATTTCATTAGAGACTGCAAAATGGTGATTTGAATTAGTAGTTTTCAGAGCAAGGGGTGGATATAATATTTTCAAATATTGAAAAATGAGGGATTTTTAAAATATTTCTTTATGGGTAAATTCATGTAGTGTTAGACTTAGAAATGCATTATTTTTACTTAGATATAGTGATCATTTGCTTTTTCCTCAGGAAAAATGATTTCTCGATGTTTAAATCATCAAATGTTAAGTCAGTGGGAGTCCACTTAGGTTTATCCTTGATTTCATCCTTATTTTTATTCTATAGCTAACAATACAGAGTTTACAGTTTTTCTTTTATACTAAAAATTATGGATTATAATATATAAATATTTATTTGCATTTTGTTTTAACACAGATATTGCCATCAAAAACATAAAATACCTAAATTAATTTTATGGTTTCTTTGCAGTACTTCAATCCTTGCCCATCATATTTTTTAAATGTATAAAGTTGTTTTTTTTTTATAATCTTACATGCTGTTGAGTTGCTTGCTACTCATAGCGACACTGTGTACACAGCCCTGATCCTGAGCTAACGTCTTTGTCCCTGACACACTTAGCCCTATTACCCTAGTCACTGAGTGAATTTATCTCATCCAGAGTCTTCCCCTCTAGTGCTGTCCCTCCTCCCTTCCAAGCATGATGTCCCTCTCCTCATGCTGGTCCCTCCTTGCAAGATGGATAATTTCAGGAATTGTGAATTATCGACACATCAGATTACCAGCTTAATAAAAGGCTAGAAAGTGTGTCATTATTTGAGTAGTGAAGTTCTCTTTTGAGAATATAGGTTTCAAAATTTTAAAATTGCACTCATTTTTTAAAATACTCCCTACTTAAATCCACAAATTTGGAAGATCAGAACTAAGTACAGGCAATCCTAAATAACTGTATAAATTGGTAGCAAGTTCTTAATAAATTTAACATTTCTGTAGGGATTGAGCACACCCAAAACATACAGGCAGATCCTTTCAGCAGACCTTACTATAGAACCATACTAGATGGGTTTTTTTTCCTTGGTAACACAAAATCTGAAGGGTGAGGAATGTTGTTTTAGATTCTGAACAGTATGTAGTACTGGTAAGTTAGAAACCAAAATTGGGCACTTTAACTGAAAGGCAGTTTTAAAATGCCGTTGAAAGTCTAAGCGTAAATCTACTAAGTTAACCATAAACTTAATAAAGTAAGAGTTTGTGAAGAGCATAAACAGGAAAAGTATTAATAAATTTAAAAAACCAAAATCCAAGAGAGTCATCTAAATAAGAGCTCTATAACCATGACCTGATCCTCCTAGTCTGCAGTCTGACATCACTCTGACTCATGGTGAACCTTTGTACCTCACGGAGTAGAGCTGAGCTCCAAAGGGTTTTCAGTGGCATTTTATTGGATGCAGCTTGCCAGGCCTTCTGATCACCTTCACTCCTTATTATTGGGAACACTCATGGAATATTTTATATGTAAAATTCCAACACTGTGGGCAGGCATAAAAATAACACTTTTTTCTCAGAGTATACATAAGATCCTAAAACATCCCTTAAAAATACAGAATTGCTGAAAGTATGTAGTTTGAATCCACTAGATGCTCGGCTGGACAAAGAGAAACAATCTCCTGTGCCAGTCTGATCTGATTTGATGGTGTATTGTTGTTGTTGTTACGTGCCATCAAGTCGTCTGCAACTAATAACGACCCTATGTACAACAACTCTAAACCCTGCTCTATCCCTTGCCAGTCTTTTCTCTGACACATGCATCCCCATTACTCCAGTGACTGAATCAATCCATCTTGAGGGTCTCCCTCTCCTGCTCTGTCCCTCCACCCTCCCATGCATGATATTCCTCTCCAAGAATTGATCCCCCCTTGCAGCATGTCCAGAGTATGTCAGATGAAGCTTCAGAATCCTTGCCTCCAAGAAGCAGCCTGGCTTCACACTCTCTAGGACGAACAAACTTGTTTGTTCTCCTAACAGTCCATGGTATGTTCAGTACTCTTCCTCAGCACCAAAGGTATCAACTCTCCTATCATCCCTAGTCATTGTCCAACTCTCTGATGCATAGCAAATAATTGCAAAGACCATGGCCTGGATCAGGTGCACTTTAATCTCCAGACTGACATCGTTGCTCTTCAGTACTTTGGAGAGGTCTTCTTGACAGCAGACTTTCCTGGCTTCTGGTACCAAGAGAGTTGCCTGTAGAAAGCAAACTGAAGCTGTCAACAATCTCAGTATCTTCATCATCCATCATGATGTTGCCAATTGGCCCAGTGGTGAGAATCTGTTTTCATGATGTTGAG
>NW_006399776.1:1830041-1832338 GCF_000299155.1 Elephantulus edwardii | reverse complement strand
TCAGTCCCATTCTACAACAGTGGCATCATGCAGTATTTGTCCTTTTGTGACTGAGAGAATTCACTCAGCATAATGTTGTCATAGGTCACCCATTTTGAATAATATTACATGGGTCCCTTGTTTTTCAATACAGCATAGTATTCCATTGTGTGAATATACCACAGCTTCTCTATCCATTCGTTTGTTGATGGGCGCTTGGGTTGTTTCCATCAAATCTATTCTTACGATGACTTTTAAATTCAGATAGAATAGCCTAGAGGTAATAAAAACATGTAATTTCTAATTTTTAACTTTAGTATAGTAAATATCTAAATAATGAGACTGCTTTGCTTTAAATTTGAGAAAATTCTGAACTAAGGGTTAAATTGTCAAGGTAAATTGGTTGTAAATGTAATGTTTACTTTTATATGAAAACAGTGATAGCTCTGTTGGATAGTCTTAAGGTGTTGAATTTTTCATTTTTTTGTTGGATTTACAGGTTATTATTAAGAATCAGTTTGATACCCATACAGTCAATTTTATGATCTATCTTGTAGGGTTTAAAAAATTTTTTTTTAAAATTTTATTATTTTTTTGTGTGTGTACTGTCAAATTGGATCTTACTGGTACAGGAGGAGATTGCCCCGCCTCCAGCAGAGCATCTGGTGGATTCAAACTGCTTACCGCTGGGATTGCAGTGCAGCTTCTTGCTACTAGGCCACCAGAGCCCCCTATGATCTACCTTGTTAAAAACCAGAAGCTTGGTGCCATAATTGTGGCATATTAATCAGCTTCTGCCTCGTCAAGTAGTGTCAGGGCCTCCTAATTTGCATTTACTTTCCTATGGTATAGCATCAAATGATGTGTCATGGTTTGTCTTGGTGGTTGCTCACACAATTGCCAGGATCCCTTATAGATGAGAACTGTATTCAAAACCTGGGCTGTATTTATCTCTGATAGCCGCAAACATCCCATATTCATGGCATTTTACCATTCTGGGGGGTTGATAATTGGTTTTCTTTTGGCTCAGGAGTTTGTACAGTGACTGAGCTGTTCATTCATCTCAAAATGTTCTACCCTAGTTAGGTAGCAGTTCTGTGAAGATTTTGATTGGCTTATAACTGCTCTTAAATGTACTCAAACAATTTGATTCACAATGACTCATAACTGACCCTCCAGTGGATTTTCAGAGGCTGCAGATCACAAAGCGTGAAATTACTCATCTTTCTCCTGAGGTGGTGCTACTTGATTCGAACCACCACAGAGATATCAACTTAGTGGTTAGTGTAGCTCCCTATGGGCTTTAAAAGCACTACATAAATTTGCTATTAAGTGTTGTGTGGGATGCTTTTATATGTTATTGTTGTATGTGCTATTGAGTTGCCTGATAGCGAGTTGACACATAGCAACCTTCTGTACAACAGCTCTGAAACCCGCCCTGTCCTGAGCCAGTCTCTCCGACTCTGACAGACCTATCCCCATTGCCCTAGTTAATTCATCTCATCTGAGGTCTTCCTGTCTGCGCCGTCCCTCCACCTTTTCAAGCATGATGTCCTGCTCTCAAGATTGGTCCGTCCTATGAGATAAAGCTTCAAAATCCTAGCCTCCAAGGAGAAACTTGGTTTCACCCTCTCTAGGACAGACCTATTTGTTTTCTTGGTGATCCATGGTATGTTGAAGACTCTTCTCCAGCACCACAACTCAAAGGCATCAGTTCTTGTGTCATCATTAGTCATTGTCCAACTCTCTGATGTGTAGTAATTGCAAAAACCATGGCCTGGATCAGGTGCACCTTGATCTCTAGACTGACATTGTTGCCTCTTAGTACTCTGGAAAGGTTCCTGGCGGCACATTTACCTAATGCAGTTTGTCTTTAGATTTTCTGACTGCTGGTGCCAGGAGTGTTGATTGTGGAGCTGAGCAAGCTATACAACCACAATCTCTTCTCCATCCATTATGGTGCTGTGAATTGGCCCAGTGGTGAAAATCTTTGTTTTCTTGATGTTGAGCTTCAATCCATAATGAAGACTACAATCCTTGACCTTCTGCAGCAAGTACTTCAGATCTTCCTCAGTTTCAGCAAGCATGGTTGAGTCATCTGCTGAACATAGGTTGCTGATGAGTCTTCCTCCAATCCTGATACTATATTCCTCCTCATAAAGCCTAGCCTCCTGAATTATGGTATGCATAGGAATCAGATCGATTACATCTGTGGAAAAAACCGCTGGAGAAGCTCAATATCAGCTGTGAAAACTAGGCCAGGAGCTGATTGTGGAACAGACCACCAGCTACTCATATGCAAGTTCAAACTGAAACTG
>NW_006399776.1:1822935-1825390 GCF_000299155.1 Elephantulus edwardii | reverse complement strand
GCAAACTGAAGCTGTCAACAATCTCAGTATCTTCATCATCCATCATGATGTTGCCAATTGGCCCAGTGGTGAGAATCTGTTTTCATGATGTTGAGCTTCAATCCATATTGAAGGCTGCAGTCCTTGACCTTCTGCAGCAAGTGATTCAGGTCCTCCTCAGTTTCAGCAAGCAGGGTTGTGTCATCAGCATAACGCAGATTGTTGATGAATCTTACACCAATCCTGACGCCGCACTTCTCCTCATAGAGCCCAGCCTTCCGGATAATCTGTTCTGCATATAGATTTGATGGTACATAAGGGAGAAAAAAAACAACCACCACCACCACTCCAAAACAGAATTGTAAGAGAATTAAATGAAAGACTATAATTTATTAGTAGCAAGAATGATAAGCTTTGGAATGATGGATTGACTACTTACTAAAGTCAAAGTGACACTAATAAGAATGCTTCCCTTTTAGCATTGTAGTCTTTTAAATAATATGAGATTAGACTGACAACATAAACCCTAAAGCACAGATGAGAACTTTAAAGGACAGAGAAAATCTAAATAAGTAGTGGTGAAACAATACAGGTAAAGAGAGTGAGAAATGTTGAGTAAGTACATATTTTCACCAAAAAAAAGAATTGAAAAAAAATAGACACTTATAACAATATAGCAAGTGATCGGAAAGATCACTTGCTATGCATCTGATAGCTGGACAGTGAACAAGTGTGATAGAAGAGGAATTGATGCCTTTGAGCTGTGGTGTTGGAGAAGAGCACTGAACCTCGCATGGACTGCCAAAAGAACAAATATGTTTTGGAGAGGGTGCAGTCTGTGGAGTGCTCTGTGGAGGCAAAGATGATGAGGCTATGCCTCACATACTTTGGGCATGTTGCTAGGAGGGGCTAGTCCTTGGAGAGGGTCATGATGTTCGGAAAGGTAGAAGGTCATTGAAGGAGAGGAAGACCCTTGACCAGCTAGGTGGACACATTGACTGCTGGAGTGGACTCTGTCAGGAAGTATGAGGATGGCACAGGATAGGACAGGGTTCAGATCTGTTGTTCATAGAGTCGCTATGGTTTGTATTTGACTCAGCGATACCTAACAACAACATAGCAACATAAAGAAAACATGTTTTGTTAGTATTTTTTTAGGTCCAGAGTATATAGAAATAAGCAGATGGATCAAAGTATCTTTCTCTTAACTTTGGGAGGCTTAGTGTTTTAATCACCACTGCATTTTGGGGTTAAAAACAATGCATGAAGAGAAACAGAAATTTAAAAATAACTTGTGGTGGAACTACATAGAAGGATCCCTGGTGGCACAGTGGTTAAATACTCATCTTCCAGCTGAACACTCAGCATTTTGAACCCACCAGCCACTCCAAAGGTAAAAGATGTCGTATGCTTTCTTAAGGATTTCTAGCCTTGGAACTCTTTGGGGCAGTTCTATTTCATCTTGTTGGGTCACTACGAGTCAGAATCCATTCCACAGCAATGGGTTTAATATGGGTTTTGAGTAGAAATATATAGAGTGCAATACTGATAGTGTCCTTTCTTTTCTCTATACTGCCACAACTATGTGTGTATTTGAGGATAAGTGATACTGTCTTTGTTATGGAGCAGTTGGCAGCAGTGACAAATGAAGAATAAATAATACTAAGATGCCAGGGATTCTATTTTATTGTCTTTCTTTTTGTGCTTAAAGATGCCATATGGCGAGTGTATTGTTTCAATTTTATATTCTTTAGTTTTCACTTAATATTTTTAACAAGAAAGTTGAGAAATCCAAACTGAAAAACGGCACACTCATCGAGTCTCTAGCCCGATCCCTGTCACCCATTGTGGTAAGTGTTTTTCATTATCTTGCCTTAATTTTTTTCTTGTAGCTACATCTTTTTTTTTTTTTTTCTTCCAGAAAGAATATTCCATTTTCTAACTGGACATACTCATGTTGAATTATGGGATGCAATGAGTTGATTTTTACTTTTTTGGATTTCAGTTTTTTTTTAAATTAATGAAAATTTACAGAGACTTTGGATTTCCATTCATTCATTGTTGCACTTTTCTCCCTGCCCATCCCTCCCCCCAGTACACTCTTCTCTTTGAAAAGTAAAAAGAAAACTTCTTTCATTGTTTTACAATCCCTCCTCCCAGGTCCATTCCGCTATGCAGCCTTCGTTCTGGACTCCTTAGTCACATATCCCTTTTAAACTCAGTCTCCCCCCAACTCTGATGTCAGTCCTGTTTTACAACAGTGGCACTTGGCAGTATTTGTCCTTTTGTGACTGAGATATTTCACGCAGCATAATGTCCTCCAGGGTCACCCATTTTGAATAATATTGCATGAGTTCCTTGTTCTTCAGTGTAGCATAGTATTCCATTGTGTGATTATACCACAGCTTCTCTATCCATTCGTTTCTTGATGGCCACTTAGGTTGGTTCCAACTCCTTGCTATTGTGAACAAAGCTG
>NW_006399776.1:1782436-1820757 GCF_000299155.1 Elephantulus edwardii | reverse complement strand
AAGAGCCTATGGTGATGAAGGAGGAAGTTCAAATTGCTCTGAAGGAATTGGTAAAAAACAAGGCTCCAGGAGTTGATGGCATACCAATTGACATACTTCAACAAACAGACACTGCCCTGGATGTGCTCACTAAGAAGAAATCTGAAGGACAGCCAGCTGGCTGACTGACTGGAAAAGATCGATATTTGTTTCCATTCCAAAGAAAGATGACCCAGCAGAGTGTGGAAATTATCAAACATCATCAATAATATCACATGCAAGCAAGATTCTGCTGAAAATTATCCAAAAACATTTGGAACAGTATGTCATCAGAGAACTGCCAGATGTGCAGGCTGGATTTAGAAGAGGTGGTACTAGGGATATTAAAGCTAATGTTAGATGGATCTTGGCAGAAAGCAGAGAATACCAGAAGAATGTCTGTCTGTTCAAAGGCTTTTGATTGTGTGGATCACAACAAGCTGTGGCTGACTCTGAGAAGAATGGGAATCTGAGAACATTTGATTGCATTCGTCAGAACAGAGCAAGGAGACACTACATGGTTCAAAATCAAGAAGGGGGTCCGTCAGGGATGTTTTCTGTCTCCATACCTTTTCAATCTGTATGCAGAACAGATCATCTGAGATGCTGGGCTGTACAAGGAGAAATGTGGCATCAGGATTGGTGGAGAGTCATCAGCAGCTTGCGTTATGCAGATGACGCAACCCTGCTTGATGAAATGGAGGAGGACCTGAAGCGCTTGCTGCAAGGACTGCAGCCTCCTATATGGATTGAAGCTCAACATCAAGAAAACAAAGATTCTCACCACTGGGCCAATTGGCAGCATCAGTATGGATGGTGAAGAGACTGAGATATTTAACAGTTTTAGTTTACTTGGCTCCACAATCGACACTCTTGGTAACAGCAGCCAGGAAATCAAGAGAAGAATTGCTTTGGAAAGTCAGTTGTGAGGGACCTCTCAAGAGTACTGAAGAGCAATGATGTCCGGCTGGAGACTAAGGTGCACCTGATCCAGGCTGTAGTCTTCGCAATTATGTGCTATGCATCAGAGAGTTGGGCAGTGAATAGGTATTATAGAATTGATGCCTTTGAGCAGTGGTGCTGGAGAAGAGTATTGAATATACCATGGACTGCTAGGAGAACAAACAAGTTTGTCCTGGAGAAGGTGAAGCTGGAATGCTCCTTGGAGTCAAGGATTTGGAAGCTTCGTCTGACATACTTTGGGCCTGTTGGAAAGAGGGACTGGTCCTTGGAGAGGGACATCATGTTTGGCAGAGTGGAGGGACGGCACAGGAGAGGAAGACCCTCGATGAGATGGATCGATTCTGTGACTAGAGTGGTGGGAAGGAGTGCGTTTGGGATGGCTAGGTTGGCACAGGATAGAACGGCGTTTAGAGCTCTTGTACATGGTGTTGCTATGAGTCACAAGCGACTCGATGGCACATAACAACAAGGATTGGGAAAGTCTGCTGTCACAGACTTCTCCAAAGTACTGAAGAGCAGTGATGTCAGTCAGTCTGATACAGGCCATGGTCTTTGTAATCACTTCCTAGGCATCAGAGAGCTGGACAAAGAAAACTAGGGATGACAGAAAAATTGATGCCTTTGAGCTGTGGTGCTGGATAAGAGTATATTGAATATACCATGGGTTGCTAGGAGAACAAGTTTGTCCTTGAGAGGGTCAAGCCAGGCTGCTCCTTGGAGGCAAGGTTTCTGGAGCTTTGTCTGACATACTTTGGAAATGTTGCAAGGTGGGATTAGTTCTTGGAGAGGGATAGCACAGGAGTGACTGGGGTAATGGAGGTAGGTATATCATAGACAGTAAGATTGGTGCAGGGTTTAGGGCTGTTGTACACAGGGTCCCTATGAGTCTTAGGTGACTCGGCACATAACAAAAATAACAAAAGAATTAGTTACTTTAAATAATGTATTTGATACTACTACTACTAAACTCATGCACAGTATAATATGGGGAAAAAAGTTTTACGTGGAAAAGATCTTGTCTATATGGTATTTTGTCATATGGATAGTGCATAATTTATTTAACCATTCTGTTTATATACTTGGACTAATCTTTAAAGTCATCAGTGATTTGAAATGAAGGTATGAATTACTTAATGTTCATAGTTTGTTCTGTAGGAGGTTATATAATTTGGCTAGAATCACAAGGTCACATGAATATAAGAACCTGCATGTGGTTGTCCTGTCACTGCTCCTGCTGTAAAGTGAAAGCTTGAAGATCTGGCAGCACAGCTGGGGCTGATGAGTGTTGAGGAGGGGGGGACCAGACAAGGTGATGCCTGCATGCAAAACTGGAGTGAAGAGGAGGAGGAGGAACAACACAGTGTGTTTAGCCCTGCTTAGTGTTCTACCCACCTAAGCTGCAGGGGTAGCCTGTAACGAAACGTGGGACCCTGCACCTAGAACCATGTCCTTTGCCTCACCCACCTGTTTTCCTATCCCCGGTCCCATGATATAGGGGTCTAGGTGGTTTGTTATTAGGTGCCATATTGAGTTGGCACTGCCTCACAGTGCCCATATAACAAAATATAACAATGTAATAAATCAATTTTGTTCCGCTGCTGTGCTTCCATCCATTATTGCCATTATTGTGTCAATCCATCTTGTGGCTTTCCTCCCTGTCATTGACCTTCTACCTGTCCAAGTATGATGTCCTCCAGTGACTGGCCCCCTCCTAGTAACATGCCTATGTGATAGAACTCTCACCATCCTTACTTCTAAGAGCCTGGGGTGGTGGTGGTTGTGGTGTAGAATCAGCAGATTTTTAGAGGCAAGGTATGTCTGATTCAAGCCATGGTCTTATCACTTGCTGTGCTTATGAGAGCTGGACAGTGAATAAGGATGATAAAAGAGGATTTGATGCTTTTGAGCTATGGTGTTGTGAGAATAGTGCTGAATATCCCCTGGACTACTGAAAGAACAAAACAAATATGTCTTGGAGAGGGTATAGCCAGAGTGCTCTTTGGAGGCAAAGATGATGAGGCTTTGCCTCACATATTTTGGGCATGTTGCTAAGAAGGGCTGCTATTCCTTAGAGAAGGACATGATGCTGGGAAGGGTGGAGGATCGGCGAAAGAGATGAAGACCCTTAACCAGGTGGTTTAACACGGTGACTGCTTCAGTGAGCTTCAGTGTGTCAGGAAGTGTGAGGATGGCACAGGTTAGGACAGGATTCGGATCTGTTGTTCATAGGGTCGCTAATGGCTGTACTTAACTAGACAGCACCTAAAAATAACAACAAACTGTACAGGAGTTGATGGCCTGTCCCTCTTCCATGAAGCAGCTGGTAGATTTGAACTGCTTGCTTTTGAAATTTCAGCACAGCTTCTTACTACTTACTAGGCCACCAGGGTTCCCTATTTTGGATAGAGATCTGTAAAACCATTTTGGGGAGATAAACAAAAGGAGTGCTGCTTTACCTTAGGAAAAACAGTAAGTGTTACAAGATGCATTCTTAACTATCTATAACTAATACAGCTTTTGTGCAGAAATATTTGTACATCTTTGGCTTATTAAAATAGACACCTAAAAGCAGAATCAATGGTTAAACCTTTTTAGGCTTGATATTAAGTTCCCTAGAAAAGTTGTTCCAGTTCATAATCGTATTTTATGGAAAAAAAAAATTATGAGAATACTATTTTCACCCTCTTGGAAACCTCAGTTCTTTTTAAGGTAGTATAAATAAACTCAGCCTTCCTGTGTTCAAATCTAAGCTCTACATTGCCATTAATGTTTCCTGTAATGGGTGGGTTACTTAATGTCTTTGTGCCTCAATTTTTTTATCTGTAAAATTGTGATCATAGTATTAATCCTCCTCAGTGGTTCTTAAGAAGATTATATGTAAATTATTGTTACGTGCCATTGAGCTGTAACTGACTTAATAGCAGACCCTCCACTATGTTTTCAGAAACTATAAATTGTACAAAAGATTGCCTTTCTTTCTCCCACATAGCACCTGGTAGACTTCAACAATTTGCGTTTGAGTTGGCAGTGTAACTCCTTACCACTGCGCCACCAGTGCATCTGAATTGTGCAGAAAGACTCTACATCTGTCAAGATGATTCCAATTTAACAGGGACTCGGTAGAACTGCCCCATAGGGTTCTTAGGCTATTATCTTTATAGTAGATTCTCATATCTGTCTTCTCTTGCAGAGTAGTTGTTTTGTATCATTGAGTTGTAACAAACTCATAGTTAATGCTCCAGTGGGTTTTCAGAAGCATTAAATCACATGGGAGGAGACTACCCCTCTTTCTTTGCGGTAGCTGGTACATTTGAACCATGTGATTTTGGGTTGGCAGCGCAACCTTTTACCATTAAGCCACCAAAACTCCCTTGTGGAGTAGTAATGGATTGAACTGCTGACTGTTCAGCTAGCAGCTGAGCTATGCCATCAAGGCTTCTTAATTATGAAAAGGTTTACAGTGATAACTTTAGTGTTGATTGCTATTTATATATGCCTATTAAGAAACTCAAACAGTGCAAGGGTCCATCATACTACAATCCTTTTAAAACTTCATGTCTCATTTTAGCTAGAAGAACCTGAAGAGCCTAAAATGCTGACACCAGAAGAACAATTAGCAGATAAACTTCGACTAAAGAAATTACAAGAAGAGGCAGATCTGGAATTAGCAAAAGAGACTTTTGGTAAGATGGGGTTTAGATTGCAAAGTATTAACAGTTCCAGAGTAAAACTTTAATCTTGTGGCCAGAAGATCAGAAAACATCTTTTTAACAAGAAATGATTAGAAAATAAAATTAAAAAAATGAAACTAAGTAATCTAGATATTAGAAAAATAGTTTTAAAAAATTTTGTATTTCTATATCAGCATTTGCTAATCCCAACATTTTCATATTTTACATCACTCAGAATGATTGCCAAATTTCCTATGATCATACTTAGAAATGCTAGAATACAATTTTTTAAATATTTAATGTATAGAAATAATGTATATATTTAAAGTTTCACGACTTGAAAAGGTAAAGTGAGTACATGTTCAGTTTTTTTAATAATTGTTTTGGATAACGAAGATTACTAAGGCAAAGTCAGTGGACCCAAATAAAGTATACTAACTTCTTTGAATATTTTTATCATTGAGATGAAATATATAGCTCTGAAATTTACATATTGAACCAACTGTAGCCTGTCCTATTTTCTGAAATCTGTATAAAACTTGTACACCAGGATACTCATGAAGGTGCTGTGCCTTCTGCATTTACAGTCATTTCTCTCTGTAGTGCTGCTTGGCTCTCATCATGCCCTATCTTTAGAGGCCTTCCATTTTTCTGTGTCATGCGTACAGTTGTATTTTGAGAATGAGATGACAGACATGCTCAGAAGCCTGCACATAATGTGATAACTCAGATTATTCCCAGTAAAGGGATGCATGACATAGATGGGTAAAGCAAGAGACACATCCAGGTAAATTCTCAATATGACCAAGTTTGTTGTTAGGTAAAGAGACATTTAAGTAACTTTGTAATAGAATTTTAAGAACTGAAATTTTAGTCTACTTTCCTTCCTCCTCCCCCTGTTCTTTAAAACTGATAAAGCAGGCTGACTCCTGTGACCCTTCCCTCTTGGTGAGACTCTAGCAAGCTTAAGAGTTGCTATGGATGCTCCTGTGCCCAGAGTTGGTGTTGGGTCTTTACCACACTCATCTAATTAAGCTGCTAGTTTATTAAAGAAAAGGATTTATGTAGTATGCATTAAGCCTGGTGTGGAGTACTGGTTACAAATTAAAAGGCAAAAATATTAGACGTTTATATAGTCATTGGTTGATGGGATTCTTACACTGTTTTTCTTCTACCAAAATATTGAATTACTAGTACTGTTAACAACTAATTTACTTGACTACTGAGAAAAATACAGTAGCTTTCTTGTTTCAGCCTAGAACCCTTTTAAAATAAGATTAATTTCTTATTATTTAATCTTATTAAAATAAGATTAATTAAAACATGTATGGTTTGCCCTTAGCTTCTGGTGTTAACTGATCCTTTCACAGAATACATCTTTGTTTCTTCTCTCTCCATGTTATTCAAGGTTGTTCTTGGATAACCTTTTGATTGAGAGCATCCATCCCTTTGACAGATAGTATGGTCAAATCTCTGGGCCCCTTCTTAATGTTATCTTTTAGAATGTAATAAAAAATAGAGAGGAACGTTGTTATTAATGAAATTAAGAAATATAATATCAGAATAGCAGATTTTCACGCAGTTATGGTGGGCTGAATGCATTAAGAAACATGATCTAGGAGACAATTTAATGAGTAATGTAATTTTTTTAAGACTGATGACTGTAACACTATTTTTTGATATCCCTAATAACTGTGGCTGTTATAATGTGAAAATACCTGATTTCTGTTGATAAGTCTTGTTACCTGTCATTAAAATGGAGTGAATACATTAGGAGTTAGTGAATAAATGTTTCTCATCCAAATGCAGAGGTCTTACATTTTGACTGAGAGCTTTAGTGACCCCATTAAGAATGAAAGAAGTTCATAAGGGAGAAGCTAACTGGTTTATAACTTGTTAAAATCGGAAATTCCCAACATTTTCACTGTTCCTCTGTCTTACAGGTGTTAATAGTACAGTTTATGGAATAGATGCTATGAACCCATCTTCAAGAGATGACTTCACAGAGTTTGGAAAATTACTAAAAGATAAAATTACACAATATGAAAAGTCACTATATTATGCCAGCTTTTTAGAAGCCTTAGTTCGAGATGTGTGTATTTCGTGTAAGTACATCTAACCCCCAGTGGGTAGATTTTTTTGTTTTGTTTTTTTTTTAAATAAGGACAGATCATACTCAGGAGGATGAAAGCTATTTTAGATCCTATTTAAAAAAAATCATTGTCACGCATTCAGAACTGACTCCTAGCTAATCCTCCAGGAGGTTTTCAGAGGCTATATATCTCTGGGGTGGAGACTGCCCATCTTTTTCCCTGAAGAGCAACTAGTGGATTGGAACCTTTGAATTAGAGTATGTGCCTTTGAATTGACAGTGCAGCTCTTGACCATTCAATTGACCATTAGGCCACCAGAGCTCTTAGATTTGCTTTTTAGTAATTACCTTAGAAATATTGTTCTGCAAATATATAGTGAGACTGGGTTTTTCAGAGCAACAAATAATAAACACTGGCTGCTCAAAAATCTAGTTGTCTTACAGGGGAGATAATATGAAATAATTTGTCATTTTCCATTTTAACCATTGTGTACAATTGACATTTTTGTTTCATCATGCAGTGATACATTGCTGTTTCCAAAAAATAAAATTTTTTTACCTGATGTCAGAGTATTCTTTTGGGAAAATGATTCTAGGTCTATCCCATTTTAAGATGGCTGATACTCATGCATGGCTTCTACCTTGGCTTGGTGTCATGCTTTTCAGGGCAGGATGTATGGGAATGACAGCTGACGGTGGTGTAGCACTAATATGGAAGGAACTAGTTTTGCTATTACTTGTTTTTAAGAGTCAGAAAAGGAAGTCCTATGCAATACATCTGAAACTGGGTTTTCTTTTCAAAATTAATCACTGGGTTTGGGGTTCTGATCTGCCCATGTACTTTTTGACCAAAGCTCCTGAACAGTTTTTGGTAGCTGACCACTGGAATCTGTTTCCAGCTTCACATTTTTATGATATATGATCTGCTAAGCAGGCTCCTCTTGGTAAGACATTGAAATTGCTGAGATAGTGACTATTTTTATTCTAATTCTTGTGCTGGAAAAATGACACACCACACAGGTTTGTGTTCTGTGGGCTTAAGATTCTCATCCCATGCTTGGTTAGTCCTCACATAGACTTATAAGCTTACCTTCCTGTATGTAAGCTTACCTTCCTGTATGTGTTTGGATAGAAAAGGGAAGTGGGCAGGGAGCCCTGACGGTTAGAAAGATACGTTTCTTTTGTTGAGTCAGTAGTGTCTTGATAATCACATAAACCTAAATTTTGTTACTGAGGTTGCCATTTTATTTAAATGTTGAGTTCTGATTCATAAGCCTAGTCATAGACTAAATGTTTCTTCACCATTTTATGTTTAAAACATAGAAATTAACAGACTTTTCTAAGTTAATCATGGAAAAATGAGATCTAGCATTTTGGGAGTAATGTATACATTTTCATGGAGAAAGCTTGAAAGCTGAAGTTAAATTGTATGCCTCCCATTTCCTTTTTCATTTTTAGTGGAAATTGATGACTTGAAAAAGATTACCAATTCATTGACTGTGCTTTGCAGTGAAAAACAGAAGCAAGAAAAGGTAAGAATAAATTGTATAGGGAAATGTGTATTACATTAGGACCAAGTCTAGGCAGGAGGGAAAACTGACATTAAGAAAGTATTTAGAAGCAATTATATGATTATTCTCTATGTGATAGGAAAATTCCAACCACTTTAAGTTGGAATAGAGCAGGAGTGTGGTTGCCATTAGCCTGTTTTAGATGTGCATGTGGCTTTAGGTTGGGGATCTCCTTTAGAGAACTAGAGTTTCTGGGACTAGAGGAGTTGGTATCTATGAGAGCTGCTGTACAGATTAGCTGCCGAGATGAAATAAAATTTCATGTATGTATTCTTTTTCATCTTTAGCAAAGCAGAGCCAAAAAGAAGAAGAAAGGTGTGGTTCCTGGAGGGGGATTAAAAGCTACCATGAAAGATGATCTGGCAGACTATGGTGGTTATGATGGAGGATATGTACAAGACTATGAAGACTTCATGTGACAAAGTTTTATCTTCTCCTGGTGTCTTCTTTCTGTTGCCCACAGTCCCTACAACATGTAGCACAACTTCCTTTCCTTTCAGTTCTGCCAAATGCTACAATCAGAAGTGCAGTATCTTTGTGCTGGTTACTTAACCCCTTGACTCTTAGGTGCTAATGTGCAAATGAGGGAACTTGGATCTTGCTGCCAAGGGGTTAAAATTGGGAACCTCAGTTGCTACTAAATCATAGTTTTTAAAAAATCCTAATAATGTTGTCATTGTTGCTATCTGACTCTATAGCAGCAGTCACTAAATTGGAAACAAAGTTGCAACATGACAAAATTGTGTAGTATTTACCAGCACCATTCAGTAATACAGCCTTAACCATACCTCCTTGAACTACTTCATAACTTGTCAAGAAAAGCAGTTTGCAGCAAGGGCATGTGGTGTGCACCTAGTATTAAAATTGCTTTGTCTTAAATTGAGCGTGAGGATATTAAACATATATTGTGAAGAAGACTGCTTTCTCAGAGTGAAGATACTGCGGTTGAAAAGCCAGTAGTTTGAAACTTTAAAATTAGATGACCAAAACCCTCCAACTTTGAAACCGAAGATGGTAAACTTCTCCATTATTGCATTTCAAGTTGTGGAATTTCTTGAATGCAAAGACTGTCTATATTTATCAGAATGTTTCTACTAGTGGAGTGGTTTGGATGGGGGAGGGAAACCTGTTTAATTGCCTGGTTTAAATGTGTGAGAAACAAAATCTCCTTTGTTCTCCTAGGCTGCAGTGGAACCACTTTAACAGGGTTTTGGCATTTCCTTTCCTTTATAAAACATGCTCAGTGAACTGCACCAGTTAACTACAGTTTGGCAAATTGTTATGTTAACAATTATGACATCTGCAATGTTTTATAAAGCAACTAATTTAATAAAATCACTATTGTGAGGACTTAATTTTTTGTGTTACCTCCCAAGAGGTATTTTTGGAGAGTATAGCTCTTGGGATCAGAGGTTTTCACTATGTACTGACTGAAGCTTAATAAATGCCTGACCAGTAGTTACAGCTTTAAAATGAGAATAATTTGCCACATTCTTAATAATGTCACTAAAAGAGCAACAGAGGTGTAGGGATGCCTTCCCCTTACTAGGGAAAACATTTCTTTGAAGGCCTAATTAAATATTTAGAATGATTTATTTGGAATAATTGAGATATAACTCTGCAGGATAAAGTTGTTTAGGTGATGAATGTTCCATTAGTCATCCTTTAGTGGTATGGGCGGCCTTCTTCATTATATATCACATTGTAAGCTTTTCAGCCAAATTAATGATTGTATTCTTTTGCTTCTAATCATTACAGAATGGACAGTGAGGGTGGGGGAAATTTTAAAATTTCTCCTACACAACAAACTGATTCTAAATCAAAACTCTGTAGGCCATTAAATAGAGATAGGACTATCTAAATGATTTTAGGAGTTAAAGCATTAACTACAGCAATAATTGACAGCAAATAGATTGTTTTAAGGCACATAAGGGCTAGAAGTACTTTAGTTAGTAATGAATAAATTTTAAGATTTATTTTATGAGATCAGTTTCTAACAAATGGAAATGTATCTGTCACCTGTTCCTTAACTGTAAATATTAAATTCCTTTGAAACTAGAATCTGCAGGCATAGGTTTTCATTAATCAATAGTGTATACAATAAAAACCATCCTGAGGAAGATGAAGCTTTTGGTGTTAATACTAATAGTTATATATTAAATAACACAGATGAATGAATATAATCACTTTTTAAGTAGAAATATCATTGTGAAAAGTCCATCTTTTTCTTTGCCTTCAATCCACAAAGGACTGATAGGGTGTAGTCCTGGCACTTAAAATATAAAAATCTCCCAATCCATTATTCTACTCTGAACAGAAAAATAAAGGCACCTATAAAATCTCGGTAGCAGTTAACCTTCATCGAGTCCATCTAACCTGCCAGCATGTCCTTTATACAGCAGCCTATCTGAGGGTCCTTCAGAAGCGTATTTACAACATCATAAAATTTGTGTTCATATGCCAACTTGTAATACAAGTAGATATCTTCACAATATGTCAGTAACTTCTTCAGGTTTTTCATTATTGTGTCTGTAGGCTGATGCTGTTTGTATCTAGACAGAAACATAAGTGTACAGGTTAGAATTTTGCATACTGGTGAACCAGCACTCCTCACTACCTATAAAATATCAGATGCTAAAAACAAAAAAATCAGATGCTGGAATCCAGGTGCATAAAAACTGAATTTCATATAAAATTACTTTTGATGCTCATCTCAGTTAAATTCAGTGCTTCAAAGGGCACCATCGGCTAACCAAGCAGCCATCCTTCCATTTAAATATAAGTGCCATAAGGTAAACTGTCTTACTTAGTCATTGTTTGCATAGATCTGTTAAAAGATCTTTTCTACAGAGTATTCTTGACATATCTTTGCCACCTCAAGGGGTAGCTAAAGGTATGTAGTACTCAGCGATACAGTTAGTCATGCTTTACCTCAAAGCAAAGAAGAGGAGAAATGCTGTACACTCAATACTTACTTTTTTGAAATCTCCTCAAATACACTGGATGTTAATAACCTCTGCTGTTTAAATTCTTCCAGGTAATTAAAGTCACCTTTAAGAATCACTTGCTGGTATAGAATTTCAACCCAATCTGGAACAAAGTCATAGGCCTGAGCCACAATAGAAGCCTTAAAGACAGAAGAGGACCATGAGAGCCTATTTGATGTAAAATAAGATCCAACTGTTCTAGAAAACAATTTAATACTGCACACAGATACAGTGAATGTGATCATTTTTAATCATGTTACAAGTTCTGTGATTTTAGCAGTTTCCCCTTAAACCCACAGTTGCTTTAAGTTTTTCACCTTTCTCAACAGTGGTTTTATAAAACTGCTCAGAAAAACTCTTCTCCAAACAGCCTTAATTCCAGGTACTAACTTGGAATTAGGTTACATTACCCCTGCAGCTAAGAAATGCTTGCAGGACAGGTAACTTAATAGGACTGCAACTACTCACTATAACTGTGTCAAAGGTGGCTGGCTTAACAGCATGGAGAAAGATCCCGTACTTCTCAGTATCTTTGCCCCAGAATTATTAATAAGAGACAATACAGTGGATTAGACTGCTAGTCAGCAGAACAGGAACTCCGGGCAAATCTATTTATAGTACTGTCTATTTAACAGTGCGGACTAGGGGCCTGCTCACCTGGTAGAATCGAGGGAGGCTCATAATACAGTCCATCAACCTATGGCGGCCCAGGTTGATGAGCACTGTGTTCTGGCCAGTGTTCAGAAAGTGAATCTGTAATGTTAACAGCTTGGTGAACCGGTGACAGCGCAGGGCTTGTCTCACACAGAAGTCCTAAAAGACAAGGGGAGGCAGGATAGACACTTACCACCATCTCCTGTTATCCTATTTCTGATTGGCCCATGACTCCCTTCCCTTAACCCCTGGGGCTAAGTGCACTGAGCTCCCAGGCAGGTCTGGGGTAAGACTGGTCACCTTGGCATAACTCTCTGCAGCATCCAGCATCAGTGTCAGGGCTTTCAGCAAGAGCTGCTTCAGCTTGTGCCCATCCTTGAGGCTCTCCTCTGCAAGGGAAGAAGAAACCCGAGCATAACGCAGGCTGTTCTCACCCCCACTCATTGTGATGATAGGCTGAAACCAAAACCATTCACACGAAGAGGCAGGTATGTCTCGCGTAAAGGCTACTGGACCGGAAGTACATATTACAGAACCTTGGTTTCACCAGAGTAGGATATGATGCGCCTCCACCCCCACCCTCAGTTCTTTTCAGAAGCTTCAATGGCTCACACGAGACATCAACATATGTAAGGGTTTCTGGTAAGGGATATATATGAACAGGTTACAGATCCCAAGAGTTGAAAGACGCCTTCGAGATCCTTTGCTCTGTCTGCCAACTGGGGCCCCACTATAACATACTGGCCCCAGCTTCTTGCTGCCAGTGTCAAGCTTCTGCCTTTCTAAGAGCCTGCCTTGGCCACTTTCATTGCTGTCATGTATGCTCACCCCATGGCTGAGATTCGATCAGTTTAAGTTGGATGCAGGCAGCTGCCTCATGGTTCTCGCCAATCTCCCGGCACATGCTGAAGCACAGGGCAATCATGTTATGCTTTTCACTATCTCCAGGGCGACAGCGCTTAATGTAGTCAAGCAGGGCTGTCTTCAGGGTGCCACTCTACACGGCAAGAAGGGATAGGTAATGTGATCACAGCTAGGCTGTGATCTAGTCCCTTAGATGTTAAATATTATTAAAAACCAAGGAAAAGCAAAAGTGGAACAAACTTTATGTATTCAGTCCTAAGAAAACATGTATCAGAAAGGAGAAGTCTCAAAGTGTTAGAAATGCATTGGATCTAACAATTGCATTTCTAGGAATAATCAATCAATTTGAAGAGAAATTTTAACAAAGCTATTTATACACAATTAATTAAAAAACCATCTACATGTCCAAAATAATGGAAAAACCATACAACTAAAGTAGACTATTGGGAGATACTCATGGTATTTAGAAAAAAAAAAAATGCAGGATACTTCTTAACTGCACAGCATAAGTATATGTTGTTTAAAAGTCTGTAAATATGAATGTATGTATATTTGTGGGTACATGGAAAACCGTGAGCAGAAACTATCTCCAGGTGGTGGGTAGACACGAAGGGCTTTTTCCTGTGTTGTCCATTTTCCAAGTGTCTTATATTGAATATGCGTTACTTTTGTAATCAGAAAAACTAAGTTATTAAAAGAATATTTAAATGCAAAAAAATCTGCCTTAAAAACAATTTTAAGAAACGCCCCAGGTGGGGGTTCTGGTTGGCTGGCCCATGTTCATAGGAGCTAAAAGTACACCTCAAGTTTTTGATCTCTTCAAAGGTGTAGTGAGCAGAAACAGTGGATCAACTAAAGATGTGGAAACAGGTGCCTTCTCACTTGCTCTGTGTGTATGTATGTGTGTTTATTACACAACCCCACCCCCACCTCTGAGTCACATAGAATAGAAAAGATGGGCTCAGAGGGCTGGGAACTGAGGCTTTGCTTCTTAGTGGTTGTCAGTACTTCCACAGCTTTACTGGGACAAGCCTATGTATTCAATTCATCACTCAGCAACACGCTTTTTCATAGTCTCTGACACACTCCCTTGCTGCTTGGCTGACAGCAAGCTCAAATGCACAGCAATCTACTTCTGACCTGGCTGTTAGGGAGGAATTCTGCCATTAGAGGCATTTGCATGAAGTGGCACATTGACAGAGGCTACAGATGGAGGAAGACAAACTCATATTTTATTTAACATTAGCCTGCATAGTCACTACCTGGTCTGTAACCCTAAGCCACTGTGTCAGAAGTGGGAAGTCCCAAACTCCCTATGGATCCCAGGGATCCATCCAGTTTGGGAATATTCCTGAGAAAATACGCAATTCCAGACACCAGGACTGTATGCTCATAATTCACACCTACCGGATCCAGTTTCTTTCTCATCAACACTTCAAAGTAGTGTTTTTTATGCAGCAAGTCAAATATGTATGTCATTTCATTGTACCTTCCAATGCCAGTGAGGAGACGTACCTGAGATTTGGGAGAGGGCAACATTAGCATCACATGGGATTCTCTGAGTCAAAGCACTGCTCTCATTAGTTTGCTTTCAGATGCCAAGGCCCAGCAGCAAAGAGCTAATGGCAAGTCTGCTGTGCTCAGTGTCCCTCCTCCAGAGCGTCTAATGTGACCAAGTGCCAAAGTGCCATCCTCTGGCCAGACACACTTCCTCTTCCCATCTTTCATGAAATGGCTTGCTTAGCCTCAAGTCAGTTTTCAATCCAGAGAATTTGGGGAAGTACATGAGGCTTGAGTTATTAATTCAAATCAGGTAGGAGATTAAGTCTTAACCCTTTAAAAAGGGAACCTCCATCACAGGGGATGTGGCAGCCCCCAAGCATGGTGGGTTATCCCTTTAGCTCACTGTTCTTTTGGAGCAATCTGATTCAACCAGGGACTAAGAAGAAAGGGTTGAGTTGGGCCCCAGCCAATTCCCAAGTTGGTATCTAGGTGGGCTGAACCCAGACTATCTGCTCCTTTCAAAGGTTTCGGTGGATGGAGGGTGGGGTCTGTGTGAGGCTACTTACCACCAGTCCATACTCCTCATTGGGGGCCAAATGGTTATCTGTGAGCAGCCGGGCAGCCTGCAGGACTCGGATGATGCCCTCCATGTGGCACGTCAGGGAGAAGCAATGATGGGCCAGGATCAGCAGCTCTGTGGCTGAGTTGGCGGGGCAGGCATCTTAAAACGGTTCTAAGCCCATGGCACCCACTGTCTGCAGAGAGCTCTCACGTAAGTAAGCCCTCTGAGGTTATGGACCACAGCAGCTCTAGCTCTTAGACAGCCCTCACATTCTAAGTTACAGATTTCCCCCACTATCTGAAAGTTGGGGATTCTTAGGAACATTTTCATTGCTGATTAAACAAAGTCAGTGTCTTCACTCTAAAAGGGACAGGATTATCTACAGGATTACATATAGGAGTGAAATAAGATAAAATGGTCAAATAAGGGAAGGTTATCTTTCTGTATAACTGAAATTAGAAGTGGTTTTTCATACTTTCTAAATTTTCTTTACTGAATCGATTCACCAAAAGTTATGAACTATGCTGGAAAGGTGAAGATCCAGAGTAGGAACAATCACTCAAATTGCATTTTGCAGAAGTTCTGAGCCACCTCGGAGGCCTGCTTGAGAAAAAGGCCAACTTACTACAAGAGAGTTTTCCATGGGGAACAGAGGATATCTTCTCTAACAACTTCATGCCAACCAATGTGCGGTCTTGACACAGCATGGTCAACTGGAGAAACGTCTGGCTTTCTTCTGCAGGGCTGAACATCGGCTTATGTCCTGAAAGATGTGGAAACAGGCATTAGTTTTGTCATGAGATTTGGCGGTGGTGAGGAAAGTCTGAGCACCAGGCGGTTCCAGGTAAGCTCCGTGGTTGTCTTACAGGACAGCAGGAGCTCTTAAGTTAGAGACAGACATAGTTCCTTCCATACCCAGAAAACAATAAAAAGCAGCAACAAAATCCATGTGTTTTCTTCCAATGTAGTGTAACCTGGAAAACACCAGACAGGGTGTGCCTGAACTTAACATGCAAATCCTTCATGTTAGGAACCTGGGAGTCCTGTCTGAGAGATGGGGGAGGTTTGGAGGTAGGTCACCTGTTCCCTCTGATGACGTGAGCAGCTCTCTTGTCACTTCTTCAGCCACTAGTTCAGCCACAGTGTCTGGCTTGAGGCCCTGGGTGCTGATGAAGGCCTGAGCTTGCTTGCATCTATCAGGCTGCTGAGAGGCCAAGATTGCCCGGAGTACAGCCTCACCCTTCTGGGAGGCAACATCTGTGTAGGAACAGCCTAGTTCCTGAGAGGAAAGCAAAGCCAGTCACAGTGATTATTAGCAACCAAGAAAAACCTAAAGATAAAGCAAAAGATAGTCCTTTCTGAAATCTGGTACAGAAAGATTCCATTTTTTTTCTGAGTTTAAAGAACCTTTCCCTGAACAGGAACCTTAGAAGAAGGAAGCACTATTTTCTTACCCTTTCTATCACTTCACCAAAGAAAATACAAGCCAAGAGAAGGCTGTCTTCAAAAGCATGAGATGATGCTTGTTGAACACTAAGCTCTTCAAACAGAAGAAATGTGAATAATTGAGAGTTCAATCCATGGGTTTCCAAAGAAATCTCTAGGCCTTCGCTAAGGGATAGGGCTGTTTCTTCCACGTGGTCAGCTGCTTCTCTCCGACAGCCAGCACAAAGCCACAAGCAATCCTTGGCTGCTCTGGCTCCTAACCTGACTGTTGTCATGTTTCATTTTATTTTAAGATGTTTTCGATTTTCCCATTTGTAAAGCTCTGACTGATAAAGAACAAGAGGTCTTACAGACATTTATTGTCCAGAAGAAGAGGTAAGAGTTACATTGCACAGAACTGAGGTGAAGGGGAGAGAAGAGCGAAGAAACTGTGCAATACTGAATGAATGTAAAAGAACAATTCTTTTTCCCTAGCTTCTTTTTTTCAATATTTTTTTCGTTGTTGAACGTTTTCTCTCCTCTTTCCTCCCCTTACCCACCCCACAATGCATCCCTTGTTCCAGATTGTTATCATACATTCCCTTACCTTCTTGATGAGCTGCTGCCAAAACTCAAATTTCCCAGGCACGTGACTTGACCTCTCCACTATTCCAGAGATGGCCTCTGGATGTCGGCATCCCACTCACATGTGTCATCTGAGATGCACCCCTGCTTCCCCACTTCCCTCCCTTACAGAAGAGGGGCTTCCCAGGGAGGTCCAATCATCTGTCACAAACCTTGGCAAGTTCATGCAGACACACAACCTGCCGGCAGTAGTTCTTCCCATGGAGGCATTTACTTGTTAGAATTTCCAGATCAGTAACCACTTCATCACTGGAGGCCACTATCACAAAGGACTGAATATCCAAACTTGAAGCTGGAAGTAAATACAGAGCTGAGTAAATGTGCTATACTCGAAGGCCAAGGTACCCTGGGCCCTTTTTGCACACAGTTGCCTAATTCAAATTCTCTCCACACATCTCCTAATTTCTGTTCACTGTAAATAAAACAGTGGGTTTAGCAACTGCATCAGTATTATCACAGACTTTTTCACCTGCATCTGAGACACTAACTGCTGCCAACCTTCTCTCCCCCTCCAGTCCGTCTTCCCTGTACTCAGAAAGTAGTTTTGAAAATATAAATCACAAAAGCCTCAGTCTGAACAGATGCCAAAAGGTTTAGTAAAAAGTGGAGGAGAAGATGATCTGGGATGAGATAGACTGACAGAGTAACTGCGGTTATGAGGGTAGGTGTGTCAGAGACAGACTGGATTGAGACTGGATAGAGAATAGATGGCATATAGATATGGAGCAGGGTTCAGAGCTGTTGTGCACTGGGATGCTATGAGTTGTAGTTGATGGCACATAACAATAACAACATGCATCAGTGAAGAATTTTTAAACCATTGACGGGAGCTCTGGTGGCCTATCCACTCCATAGGGTATTGAACTGCTAAGCCAAAGGCTGTGGTTAGAATCCACCAGTGGCTCTGCAAGAGGAAAACTGGCAGGCTCTTCCTCCTGTTCCATTTACAGCTTCTGAAAAATTGTTAGACAGTCAGCTATGAGTTGATTCTGACTATTTTTTTCATCCAAAGAATACTCTGCAGCCTTAAAAAATAATGAGGTCCAAACAACAAATGCTGGCAAGGATGTGGTGAGATTTAAACTTTCATTGCTGGTGTGAATGTAGACTCTATTGGAAGGCAGTCTGGCACTTTCTCAAAAAGCTGGAAATAAAAATACCATTTGACCCTGCTATCCCACTTCTTTAGGGAATATACCCTAAAGATACCAGAGCCATGAGTGGACAAATAAAACCCAATGGTAAAGCCACACAATGGAATATTACACAGCACTGAAAAACAATAAACTTGTAAAACCCTATACAATACAGATAAGTATGGAAGCCAATACACTGAGTGAAATACCTCATTCACAGAAGGACAAATAACGCATAGGACCACTGTTATAAAAATAGGATGGACAAGGAGGAAGGGAGAATAGGGAACAAATGGATAGATAAAAAAGAATAGAGAGAGAGAATGAACATTACACTTGAATGGCAGAAATGAAGGACTATCTGAAGGAAATAGATGATTAGACTTTGTGTGTATGGCAACTGACAACCCAGAATTAGATATGCATTTAAAGTGAATTAGGGGGGGAAAGGTAATTAGGGGAGAGGGAGGGAGGAAAAGATGTTAGCAATGAATAAATGAAACCCCAACCTTTCTGTAAAATTTCACTGAAATCACAATAAAAAAGAATGAGGTCCATTTGCACATACAGGAAAATGTTATAGAGGAAAAAACTACTCATTTTGTAATAAGACATGTGTATAAATATCACTTTTCATTTTGTGTGCTTTATATACTGTGATTTGTTACACTAAGCTTGTAATATATTTGCATTTAAAACATTCGGGGGGGGGGACAAAAACAAGAAACATTCAATAGGCCTCTCTTCCATATTTGGAATGTAACTTTCTAACAAATCTGTCATTACTTTTTACCTTTAAACAACAACAAAACCTAAAAAATTAATAATAAAAAAGTTATTTGAAGACAAATAGTAAAATGCAGCTCAGACTATTAACCCTGGGCACAGATATGGATAGATATGCCTATCTTGAACTTGCTTTTCTGACTGTAGAAAAGCAAGTCCCCAAAAGATAGAGCTTTTTCTAGAACCAAAAAGAAGCATGAACCTCTGTTATTTGGCCTAGAATTTTTATAACCACCAAGAACAGAAGCTCTGCTGGTTCTGTGGTGAAGAATTTAGCCGCTGGCACCGACCAGCTTCTCTGTGGGCAAAAGCTGAGGTTGTCTGCTTCTGAAAAGACACTGACAGCTTTGGGCAGTTCTACTGTCTCAAGGGTCAGAATCTATTTGGCAGCAGTGATTTATCATGGTGGTAAAAAGGAAGACGTAAGTCATTTTTAAGGAAAAAAAAGTATGCCATTTAGAAAGAACAAATATCTATCAGGAATGAAGATAAAATATACATACTCAGATAGTGAAAAAGTAAGACAGTATATTGTCAGCAGGCAGTTCTAAAATAATGAAAGGAAATCCTTCAGACAAGGAAAAAAGACTAGAAAGAAACCTGAACATCAGGAATGAAGGAAGAGCAATAGAAAGTGTAGGTTATCAGAGTAAATAGAACAGACTGTTTCAAATTTTTAAAAGATATTATTTTTCAGTTGCAAACAAAAATCATACCACTATTTGATGAAGTTTTCAACATCTGCAGATGTTGTTGTTGTTTAATGCCGTCGAGTCGTAGACAACTCATAGTGACCCTATGAACGAACAGCCTGAGCACTGTTCGTACATAAGAGTTTCCAGAGGCAAGCCATTTTGGAAGTGGATGCTGCTCCTGCTTCCAGGCTTGATTTAGTCGGGAAGCTCCAGCCAACAATGTCCACCATGGGTGCCCATTACCATGATTTGCCGGCACATCACTGTCACAGGCTTCATGTTAATATAAAAAATGTTAATATATAAAATAAAAAACACAAAGGGGAAAAGATAAAATGACCTATGTGCTGGGAAGCTTTCTATATTCCACTTGAGGTGATAAAATAACTTTTTGAAAAGTTAAGAATGTATTATTATAATTCATGGAACAACCAATTAAAATACTATTCAAAGAAATATAGTTGATAATCACATTGTTGGTGGTGGTGGTAGGTGTTGTCAAGTACGACTCATAGTGCCCCTAGGAACAAACGTAAAGTGCAAATAACCCAAAAGAAAAAAGGAAGACATTCCTGTCATTACCTCAGTGGTTATATCCATCAATTCCTAGATCTTTACATTTTGCTATGCCTCAGTACAGCTTTGACTTCCTCTTTAAATCCCATTATTTCCTGGTCATATACTCTTCCTAAATGGTTCAATGTCAACCAATTCTTGCTGGTACAGTGATTCCATCCATCTTCTTTTGATCACTCAGTATTTTTTTCATCACAGTCTATAAAATCTTTCAGTTTTGCAACTCAAGGACATAATTTCTTCCTCAGTTCTTTCAGCTTGAAAAATGCTGAATATGTTCTTTCCTTTTGGTTTTCTAGCTCTAGATCTTTACACATTTCTTTTAATACTTGGCTTTGTCTTCTTGAGCTCCCTTTGGACTCTTCTATTTCATTCTTTTTCATCATTTCTTCCCTTTTCTTTAGCTTCTTCATGCCCAAGAGCAAGTTCCAGTTTTTTCTGACATCCAATTTGGTCTTTTCTTTTTATAACCTTTTATATGCTTCACTTATGATACTTTTTTTTTCTTTTCCAATATTTTTAATTACCATTATTGCACCAATACAGCATTCACTTTATATATATTTATCTTAAACATCTTCAATTTTTTTCAGCAATTCAAATACATAATATATTATCTTGAGAATACAAAGAAAGAACACAACATGGAGGAAGATTGAGAAAATAGGCTCCCAGAAGTTAGTCACTAGTGATTCTAAAGAATTTCTTTTTAGTGTTATCTACTGGAATTTAAAAATGTCCTGCCATGGCTCTGCAAGAATAGAGCTGCCTGGAAGGGGAGGCAATGAAAAAATAATGGACCCAGAGATAGAAATGTAAGAAAGAAATCCAGGAGAGATGCTATCTTTTGAAACTATACAGAACTCCCTTCAACCAGAGTGTACACATCCAAATAAACAGAAGAGGGAAAAAAATTACATTTTCCAACTTCATCCTCCAACTAAATAGACAGTGTCCATTCATCTAAGAAAGGGAATTCTCTTCACAGCATTGTATAAGGAATGGAGGAGCACAAGGAAAAGAACCTAGTGTGACAACAGCCTGCTCTTGAGATACTCCAATGATGAGTATCACAGCCTTTTCTTGGGCTAACTTGTCACAGCTAAAATTATGACTCTCCAACCTCCTTCACAAATGGCAAAATATCTAGTAGCAGCAATCTACCAAAGAGTTAGGTGGATTGAAAAAGAAATGTTTGTGGAAAGGGCTCAGATACATACCCAGGCAGCAAGGCAATGTGGGTATTAAATAAGTGTTAACTATTTTCAATCTCTCTGTTCTACTGGTGAGTTTACAAACTCTTCAACTTTAGGTCAAATAATGGGGCAAATACAAACCAAAGCTGTGCTTCAAAAGCAGCAACTAGTCAGAGCTGCCAACAACAAACACTCCTCTAGCATGTAACTGGGAGAGCATAGCCCCTTGAATTTCCTTCATCCAAGGAACACCCATTGGTCAATGAGGTTGAACTATTCAACACAGAAAGAATTACCTAGGTGCCACCAATACAACCCTCTTATCTTAGGAAGAGACATGTAAACACACAAGAGGGTGATGGAGCTGCACCCAGCAGTGGGTGTTTACGGAACAGGGATAAGCCCAAAGGATACCCAGCAGAGACCCAGGAACCAGTTCTTACTCTATACCTTCTCCTATCAAAATCCTTAATTTGTAAACACTAAGAATTAGGCTGTCCATTTTTAGAGTCTTAATTTAAAGGAGAAAAAAATCTTCAAGGTTTTTGCTTCTCCTGAAATTACTAAATAGGGCTTCACAACGAGGTACATCAGGGTCATAAGATGATTCAGCTAAAGAATGAAAAAATGGAGACAAATTTTACAGATGTTAGAGGTCACTTTTACCTCAAACAGACCCCGGCCTTTTGAGCCCTAAATAGTCAGCCACAAGTATGGCGAGAATTCACTACTCCTCTAACGTAGTAGGGAGCAAAGGATGGCGGATACTGTCTTGGCGGTACAGCAAGTAACAACAAAGGGAAGTGGCATAAACCAGCGTGTATGCAACGGGGAAGCTACAAAAAAGATTGTCCAGTAATTTTGGTTCTGGGGAGGGAAGGGGTTTCAAACTTCCCTCGGGGATTGGTGCCCTCAAGGTCATTTTTATTCTTCAAGTCTGTCTGTAATATACTGTCAATGCCATTCAGAACTGGACCCAGTTGGATGGTTGTGGTGCCTGGTTTGAAACAGAGCTTGATGCAGTACTAAAGTCTCCCCACAAGTCATTGCTTGCAGAAAGTGGAGCTGATGCTGGTGCTGTGACAGGAGCAGGAGAATCCAAATCTAAAAGGATATCTGCATCACTGCCTTCATGGCTAGATTTTGGAATGGGTGGTGGGGTCACATGATTGCTGATGGCAACTGAAGAAGAAGGTGGAGGAATAGTGACTTTGCCTCCAGGTGGAGGTGGGAGTAAGCTTAGGCCCCCAGGCCCTGCAGTCCTAGGCTTAGAAGCACCTCCTTTCTTGGTCGTAATGTTTCCAATACTCAATTTGATAGTCTGTCCTTCCTTAAAGCCCAGATCCAGTTTTGGACGAGTGTCCATTTCCTGAGACTCTTTGGAAATCTCCGATTCCTGCTTTACCCACTTGAAGTGATCCTGCAAGGAGACATTAAAGTCAAAAGCATCACCCTGATCTGTGAAGCCAATACCAATAAAAGCACTTCTCCCAGTGCCATCCTGGATCCGGATTACAAAATAACGGCTAGAATCTGTCACTGTCTCCACCGCAATGCCAGGATACTGTTCTACTGGTGCCTGAGCAAAGAGCTCCCCTGAAACTTTATCTTCAAGTTTGATATAGGCAATCTTCCCTTTTGAAGTGATTCTTAGACGGCCAGTCCAGTCAGGCTGGTCTAATTTCCAGTCAGTTGCCCTGTAGCCGCGATTGGAGGCCCGGGGCAGAATCCGGTAGACAGTGACATCCGGCTTCACACACAGGACAGACTCATCCACTTATGATACTTTGATGTTACTTGTCTGGTCTACTGCTGTTAGGATTCAATGCATCAAATTTATTGCCGAGAGGGTTTTTCCATTCAGATAGGGTAAAGTTAAGGTCATATTTTGGTTTTCCTAGGCTTATTTTCATTTTCTTCTGCTCTAGGTATGAATATGAATATGAGTATTTGTTGGTCTATTTGCCTTGGCCTTGTTCTGATTGCTGATAATGAGCTTTTCCACTATGTCTTTGCACAGATATAATAAAATTGATTCCTATGTAGTCCAGCAGGTGAAGTCCATGTTTACCACTTACATTTTTTGCTTAAAGTATTCACAATTAATAAATTGTTGATTGTACAAAATTCTATTATATGATCTCCAACATCACTTCTGTCACCAAGGCCACATTTTTCAACTACCAGGCTTTCTTCTTTGTCGCCAGTCTTTGCATTTCAATCACTAATTATTATTAATGCATCTTGAGTGCATGTTTAGTCAATTTTATTCTACAGAAATTCTGGCAGAAACAATCTCTTCATCTTTGGCTTTGTTGTTGTTGTTATGTGCTGTCGAGTCGCTTGCGACTCATAGCGACCCTATGTACAATAGCCCTAAACTCCCGCTCTGTCCTGTGCCAATCGCACTGTCTCTGACACTCCCATCCCAATTATCCCAGTCACTGAATCAATCCACCTCATAGAGGGCCTTCCTCTCCTGCGCTGTCCCTCCACCCTCCCAAGTATGATGTCCTTCTCCAAGGACCTGTCTCTCCTCACAACATGTCCAAAGTATGTTAGACGGAGCCTCAGAATCCTTGCCTCCAAGGAGCCACCCAGTTTAACCCTTTCCAGGACAAATCTGTTTGTTTTCCTAGCAGTCCATGGTATTCTCAATACTCTTCTCCAGCACCACAGCTCAAAGGCATCAATTCTCCTTCTATCCTCCTTGGTCATTGTCCAACTCTCTGATGCATAACATGTGATCTTTGGCTTCAGCGAGTAATAATTATGCTAATAAGCCTTCCTTATATTCACATGAAAATTATTCTATCAGTGGCAGCTCTGTATTTCAGAACCGATCTTGAAATGTTCTTTGGCCATTAGTAGTCCATTTTAGCTCACTAATATTTAGGATATTAGTATTTCCATTTCATTTTTTACCAACTTCCAATTTTCCTAGATTCATTCTTTATAATTTCCATATTCTAATTATTAATGGATGTTTGAAGCTGCTTCTCCTAATTTTGAGTCTTGCCGTATCAACAACTGAAGGCCGTTCATTTAGTAAAAGTTTACTTTACCCATGTCATTAAAACAGACTGAGGCCTACTGGTAAGGAACTGTGCTGCCAATCCAAAGGTAAGCTGCTCCACGGGAGAAGGATGTGCCGTCTCCTCCTGTGTGATTAACTGCTTCTGAAAACCCGCTGGAGGGTCAGCAGCAACAATCTGAGGAGTCAGCTCTACCTCAGTCACATTCTAAGTCCCTTCCAACCTGATGGGCTGATCTCTCAGCAGGACTGGACAATGTTCTGCTATTCAACAAAATCTACTGCAGGTTATGAGGATGGTGAATCTGGTTCAATATTAAAAAATCAGTCAATGTAACCCATCATAATAATAGTCTAAAGAGGAAAATGCACATTAGATCACTTTATGAAAACAAATTTTCTTACAAAATTCAACATCCATTCACAATAAAAGTTCTCATCAAATTAGGAGAGGGAACATCCTAAAATGATAAAGCAGATCTAAAAAAAAAAATACAACATTATATTTAATGCTGCAAAGCTGAATGCTCTGCCCCTAAATTCAGTAACAAAGCAAGAATATCCACTCTCACCTCTATATCCAACATCATACTGGACATTCTAGCAAGGACAAAAGCAAGGAAAAAAATACAAATTGGAAAGATACAACTAAATGGCTCTTACCTGCAGAAGGCAGGATTACTGATGTAGAAAATGTCAAGAAAACTACAAGAAAATTCCTAAAATATGTGAGTAAAGTCGTATAAAAATAAATCACATTTCTATATACCAGGAATGTGTAATCAGAAATGCACTTGTACAGAAAAACTTTAGAGAATTAGCTGTAAGTCAAAAGAATTCTATTTGACCTTGATATAGTTAAAGCTAGTTAAAAGACACAGGTGCTTCTATTTCAGCCACTAAACTACTACCTGGTTTGCAGTTGCTGAGAAATGAGTAATTGTGCCCTTGTTAGTATAAAGCATGCTAGAAAGGGACCCTTCCTCCTGGACAGAGTGCCATCAGCACCACTGCGGACACAGGCGGTTAGATCTTGACTTACTGCTTTGGACTTTCCTCAGAGGAACCTCAGATTCCTCTTGCTCACGCAGTTCAGCGCTCTGCAGCAGAGCCTGGACCTCTGGGTGCAGGTCTTCCATACTAGCTTCCCCTGAGGCTAGCGCTCGGCAATGCAACACCAGGACAACATCTCGGTTGTAGAAACGAAAATAGCGGCACACTCTGCTTGCTTCATGAACACAGCCATCATCTAACAGGCGTCCAATCAAAAAGTTCAGTGATTCCTCCTCCTTCAAACTCAATCTATTGTCATGTACATCTTTGGATGGAAGACCATTAAGCTCTAAGTATTTTGATGTGTTCAGAGCAGCCAACCTGGAGAAAGAAAACTCACTGGCAAAACTATCAAAGGAAAGTTCACCACTAGTTGAGATCTGTTGAGAAAACCTGCGGTCTAAATCCTCTTGGCTTCCTCCCAGGGTGTGCTGGGCAATGCGGCAGAGCCAGATCTGCTTCTCCAGTTCCTCCAGCTCATCCACTGGCATGGGGTCCTCCTGGGCAAGCCAGTGCCCTGACAGGGTGAGAAGCAGGTGACGTTCCTCAATGCTGCTCCGCTGCTCTTCAGAGGGGGATGTACAGGCCACAAGGGCCTGGGATGAAAAAAAGGACGATGCAGATTTGCTCAAAATGGAATTTTTCTTAAAACTCTCATGGCATTTCTTCCAGAAGTCAACTCTTGCTTGTTTTAGGGACCACTGTTTAATGTGTTTCAATGTCTGCATTTCCTGAGTTACCTGTGAAATTTAAGCAAATTTTAGCCTTGCCAAGATTAATAGTATTACACATATTCATGCTCTCTACCTGTACTTCACTTGTTAGAACCAAATCAAATCTGAAAACATTGGACTTTTCTTGATTATTCTCTATAATCTGGTCTAAGGAGTATCTAAACTATTTGGAAATCATTCTATGAGATGAGCAATTTTTTATTCTGGTACTCTGAGTATCAGAAAAATCTTTCACACCCTAAACTTAAATCCTTTGTGCTACAGATGACCCTGGATATTTTATCTAGAAATTAAGAAAAACAACTATCTAATTAAATGAGATGCAAGAGGAAGCCACCACTTTTTATTTAATTTCTACTCAAAGGAAAAAAGTCCAAAGAAAATAGTTATAACATTTCCTGCAGACTAGCCTTAAGTAGACGATCTTTAGGAATGGGTTTCCTCAAAACCAAAAGGAAAACAAAGAAGGGTATCCTAAACTCATTTATTTCTGAAAGCAACGTGTATTCAAAACCAAGAGCTTAATTTCTGATGGCCTGTATACCTTATTTCTGTTTAATGCTGGTTTAAAAACTAAGATTTTAGTAACTTAAAAGATGACAGATACCTCTTCTATAACCAAGCTGTCCACAGGTAACTCAGCTAATTCTGCTACCCTCCTGGCCAAGGCAAACTTTCCATTTTTCTGCAGTCTTTCCAAAATGGATCTACATTCACGCTGGAAACTCTCAGTGCTATAGCTGGCAATAATTTCATGATTAATGGCTATGGATGTATTCTTCAAAATCTGACTGAGGGCACACAGTTTCTTCATGTTTGGACCTGTGCCAAGAAGAGAGGACAAGAACACTTAACCAATAAAATATTGTTATTTCAAGAGCAGCTAAATATACACCCATGTTCATTGCAAGCATCAATGACAAATAGGAAAGGATAAAAACAACCCAGGTCCCCATGAGATGAATGGAAAAACATACTACGGTAGGTACATGAAAGAGAATCCTTCGTACCACTAAACAATAATGAAGAATTGACAAAACACCATATGTTGTTATGTGTCGTCGAGTCGCTTGCGACTCATAGCGACCCTATGTACAACAGCCCTAAACTCTATTCTGTCCTGTGCCAATCTCATTGTCTCCGACACACTCATTCCAATTACCCCAGTCACCGTATCAATCCACCTCATAGAGGACCTTCCTCTCCTGTGCTGTCCCTCCACCCTCCCAAGCATGATGTCCTTCTCTAAGGACTGGTCTCTCCTTACAACATGACCAAAGTATGTCAGACAAAGCCTCAGAATCCTTGCCTCCAGGAAGCCACCCGGTTTAACCCTCTCCAGGATGAATCGGTTTGTTTTCTTAGCAGTCCATGGTACCCTCTATATTCTTCTCCAACACCAGAGCTCAAAGGTATCAATTCTCCTCCTATCCTCCTTAGTCATTGTTCAACTCTCTGATGAATAACAAGGGATTGCAAAGACCATGGCCTGTATCAGACACACCTAAGTCTCCAGAGAGAGACCGTTGTTCTTCAGTACTTTAGAGAGGTCCCTAACAGCAGACTTTCCCATGGCAATACGTCTTTTAATTTCCTGGCTGCTGGTGCCATAACAAAGTCCACAGAGAAAACATTCTATATCCTATGTCAGTGAGGAGCAACTGGGGTCTTAAAAGATTGTATGTAGCCTACAACTACTGGTGTTTCCCTTTATGGAATAAATATGAAGAAAGGATACACAGAAATTATTAGTCCAAAAGTTTTATGGATGACGTGAGCTTCAACCTCCACAACCCTGAGCTCAGACTTAGATGGTAGCTGAGTACCAGTGCTGACAACTCTAAAGGCCCTGGCTAGACTTCGGAGAAAACACGCAATATTAAAAAAAAACAACTGAAATAGCAAGTGGTCCAATAGAGTATGGCAGAATCCCTAAGACTGTGGTCTTCGGTCACCTTTTTAACTTGGAACAAATTTTCCCCTGTGGCTCAACTTTGAGTCAAATAACAGATAGGCCCTACAAGGTGACTGAGCAGTAACATCAAGAAGTGTGTGTTTACTCCTTAGAATAAAAATCCATACAAGAAAGCAGGAAAAAAAAAAAAAAAGAAAGCAGGAAGAGAGAAAAAAAAAAAGACAACAGGAAGGAGTAGGACAGACGTATTAATGGAAACAAAAATCACAGAGATGAAGTAGGAAGAAAGAGTTCATGAATGTAGATACTATAATTAACATCTTAACACAAGATGGAAATGGCTAATTAAATGCAAAAGCAATTTGCCCTATAAAAGAACCGCCAAATATTAAATATATATGTTTAACATGGTAATATAGGTAGAGGAAAAACAAAAATCTACTTTTCTATTCTGACCGACTAGCAGGGGAGGCTGAAAAGGCAGCACTTTATGTTGCAAGAGTTGGAAGCACGGTCCCATAAAACTTGTGCCAGAAAGGCTAGTTAAACCTTCCTGACCTTTACTAACAAGTGTTAAGAGATTAGTACATGAACTCAATCTACTTATCTGACTTTCTCTACAAGGCAGAGGTTGGTGACCTACTACGTACACAGGCACAGATCAGTCAGTAAGGGGAAGATGTTGGCCATACACCTGAGCTAGTCTCATTTCTTCCTGGATTTTCTCTTACGTTGACTATATACATTCACCCAATGCAGGCACAGAACATGTAGGACAGCTAAAACTTCAGCTGATCAACAGCCCAGGTTCTAATGGGGCACATTATATTAAGAATGGAACATCCTTTCATCTTTCTGACAATAATCTACTTACCCAGATGAGCTCTTTCTGCCTCTTATTCACTGAAATTCCTATGTTCAGTAACATTAAGAATTTCCTGCCACACAACATGTTTATCACGGCTTTGTTCACAAGAGCAAGGAGTTGGAAACAACCTAAATGCCCATTAAGAAACGAATGGATAGAGAAGCTGTGGTATAGTCACACAATGGAATACTACACTGCATTGAAAAACAAGGAACTCATGCAATATTCAAAATGGGTGACCCTGGAGGACATTATGCTGAGTGAAGTATCTCAGTCACAGAAGGACAAATATTGCATGGTGCCACTGTTGTAAAACAGGACTGACCTCGGGGTTGGGAGGAGACTGAGAAAGATGTGTTCAATAATGCATACTGCATTGAAAGAGATGAGGAGAAAACTGTTTAAAAGGGATATATGTTTAGGTATTTTTGTCATAACAGGAGTCCAGAGCGAAGGCTGAATAGTGGAGTGGAGCTGGGGGACGGGACTATAAAACAATGAACGATTTTTCTTTTACTTTTCCAAGAGGGTAGTGTACTAGGGGGAAGGGTTGGGAGGGGAGAAAAGTGCAACAATGAATGAATGAACAGAAATCCAAAGTCCCTGTAAATTTTCATTGAAATTAAAAATAAATTAAAAAAAGAAAAAAAATAATTTATGTAGCCAGATTCGTTTCTACTTTCAAATAGTCTACCATATAGCAAAAGAAAGGCATGAAACACATCCTCAAGGAGATTATTTCCTGTTGCCTCCACCTGCCGGGCTGTGGTCTAGGTGAGGGAGTGTTCAGGGACAGTGAAACATCCTGCACACACATCACCACTATGTGATTCCTTTCTGTCATTAAAAAAAAAAATGTATATTTTTTAAAAACTTGGGTTTTCTTTAAAAAAACCCAAAACCCTCAAGTTATTTACACCAAATAACTTTGTAGTGTTGCCTAAGTACACACATGTTAAATACACATACATACAACACAAATATACTATAAAATAGAATGTATGAGTAAAAACATTATAGTAAAAATTAGTGATATAGCCAATCATTTTAAATATTAAGGGACAAAGTAATTCTAACAAAAAAATTTTGGAAAATAAATTAAAATCATTACTATGATTATAGGGAGGTCTGGTGGCCTAGTGATAAGAATCTGTGCTGCAATCCCAAAAGCACAGGTTCAAATATTCCATCAGATCCGGAGGAGAAGAATAAGCAATTTCCTCTTGCGTGATTAACTGCCTCTGAAAACCCACTGGGTTGGCTCTGACTTGATGGTAAACAACAACAATCATTATGTTGTTGTTGTTATGTGCCGTCGAGTCGCCTGCGACTTATAGCGACTCTAAATCATTATAGATCAGTAAAAACAGAAGCCATAGAAGACACATGTTCTATGCCATTTGACATTAAACAGTAACTGACAAGTACCAAGTTGAATCTGCATACCCTCTTTACTTTCAGTCATTAGACCTACAGCCTATAACAATGGTACTAAGCCTTTTATTCTGCTGCTGCTCTGTGCAAATTCGAGTTCCCAGTTGAACAATTTTTTAGTCTAAATGTAATAAAATAGCACTAGTAGTGAAAAGGGGCACTCTGGTGGCCTAATGGTTAAGGAGTTGTGCTGCTAACCCAGAGACAGGCAGTTTGAATCCACCAGCTGCTCTGCAGGAGAAAGATGGGCAATCTCCTATGTGATTGAGCTTCTGCAAACCCACTGGAGGGTCAGTTGGTTTTGACTATATGGCACTGAGCTGAGTAGTGAAAAAGCCAGAATCAAGTTCGGACAGGTAGCACAGCATGCAACAAAACCAGAGATGGTCAAACAAGGAAAAATGGGGCAAGGCAATGTTTATTGATTTAATCAGCAATATGCTTTGAGACTGTCAACATCAAGAGGAGTCTACAACAGTGGAGTTTGTTTCTGAAGTTTTAAAAATGAATTATGTGTCCTTGAAGCAAGGTTTTTAAACCTGAGCAAGGATGACACGTGGAAGTTATCTGCCAGAGAAAAGAATGATAGTGACAGTACAAGGTAAATGTTAGTCAGGGAAAAAAAATGTGGCTATTTCATACCTGCTTAGAATAAGACAGCTGTTGTTTCTAAAAATTATACCTGCTGTATTATGCTTTCTCTCTCTCATTGCCATTGAGTTGGAGCTGATTCATAGTTGATCCTCCAGTGAGGTTTTAGAGATTGTAAATCACACAGGAGAATGACTATCTTTCTCCTATAAAACAGCTGGTGGATTCAAACCATCTGCCTTTGGGTTGGCAGCATAACTCCTTATTCATTTTTCCACCAGAACTCCAGGCCCTATGTTTTTGGGTTTGTTTTTTTTTTTTTCATTCTCTTTTTGGCGTACCATCCAATCAGATCTGAATGGCTCAGGAGGTGATTGTCCCTCCTTCTCCAACGGAGCATCTGGTGGACTCTAACCTCTTGCCTTCGGGATTGCAGCACAGCTTCTTGCCACAAGGCCACCAGAGCTCCCTCCGGCACTATGTTTTAGTCTTTGGAAAAAGACATCATGCTTGGAAAAGTAGAGGGTCAGTGAAAGGAAGACTGTCAAAGAGATGGATAGACATGGTGACGGTGACTTCAACAACAAGACAGAGCATGAGTCTGAGGATGACTCAGGACAGGCAAGGTTTCAATCTTTTGTTCGCAGAGTCACTGAGTTATAGCCAACTCCACAGCAATAGCAGCAGCAGCAGCACCACCACCACCATTATGTTTTAAATTTTCTAACCATGATTTTGAAGTAATTCATACCTCTACTTCATACTAAGCTATAAGTACATTAATTTTTCATGAGTAAGGGGTTAACTAACTTCTACACCGCTATTCAACAATAAGCATGGTCTTACCATTACAGAAGAGATGCTCAATGCCAATAAACAGCTGTAAAAGTTTCTCCAGCTCATATTGTGTCCTACACTGCTGCAGCATAAGCTTCAAAAGAAAACACACTTGTTCTTTCAGCCATGAGGCAGGGGTGAGAGACGGGACTTCTGTGGCTGTCGCTTCAAGCTGTGAAAAGAGAGTAGGTCAGGGAGGGTGGTTTCACAGGAACAGCAAATCAAAAGCTCCAAATATGGAAACATCTAAGCAAATCAAGAGACCATCAAAAGCCATTTTCTATCACAAAGGGGGAATGCTTATTTTGGTCCCTAATTCTCTCCTTTCCAAATGGCAGGAACTGGTAGTGCTGCTCAGAGGAGTGGCAAAACCTGGATGCTTGGCAGCTGTGTATTTTGTCTCTTTATGAGAAGTCCTGGAACACAGCCATGAATGTGTGGAAGTCAAAGCTGGCACCGAGTCCTAAAGATAAATGCTAACGGTGACGTGAACTGATAAAAATACCTCCAGTGAGGGACTGCCAAATGACTAGGCCTGTGAGTCACTGTGTAGCCAGAATGTGTTTCATTTAGCATAATCTGTAAAGAGGGAGTTAGACCCAGCCCTGGAATAGAAAAGACTTTAAATTCACGTATGAAAATCTCTAAGGAGGACTTGTTTAATATTGCTGAGCTGGGTCAGCTAATTTGTTTGTAGTTTATATACTCTCATTAGGGAAGGATCTTGGTTAAAAAGCTTTGACTAATGTAATTTCAATCAAATGTTGCAAAATACTAATAGGAAAATCACTCATGACCTCAAATAATACGTTACATTTCTGAGTAAATATGGCAAAAATACCTAAGACCTTTAGTATCTGCAAGGGCTGGTGTTTTCCTACTTGAATGATGCTTCTTTTGTGACGTTAGTGGTTTGCTTTGTATTATTTTGGCAGGTTCACTGTAGTTCTGTTCTCTCTTGACTTCACACAACACAACCACAAAAAACCCTGGGCCTTTTGGTATGAAACAACTCGTAACTCCCTGGGTGCAAAATACCTACTGTGAGTTGATAATTATAAAAAAATTTTTCGTGCTCGCTTCGGCAGCACATATACTAAAATTGGAACGATACAGAGAAGATTAGCATGGCCCCTGTGCAAGGATGACACGCAAATTTGTGAAGCGTTCCGTATTTTCGACCCTGAAATGAACCAGTCTGTAACGAAGGCTAACTCCTAACTCCTTTCACCTACAAATTTCATCTTTGGATACAAAGCTAAGTGGATAGTCCTTACCGAGGGACTGTTTAAAAAGAGGCAGGGAGAAGAAAAGAAAAGAAAAAAAATTTTCATTTTTATTTTTGTGTTTCGTACTAAATTAGGCCCTAGTTTGGGTTTCCTATTTCTAGATATGCCTGATCACACTATAAAAGCTGCTCTCAAGAAAAATATAATATCCAAAGAGGCTTTCTGGCTATGATGTATATTTTAGGAACTCAACAATTCCTTTAAACAGAATACTCAAGATTGCCAAGATTCTAAAGCTAAGCAAAGGCTTATAAAATCCGGTTATATCACTATTTCCTCTCCAGCCATACCCACTTTACTTTTACTCTACTTTCTTTCCTATGTCCTATATCACCCTTTCTCATGCTTCTTTCAAGTTTCAACAGGGTTTCCCTTGTTACTAAATGTCACTGATTTGGTGACCATATGTATAATGATACAGGATCAGATAGTGATTCATTCCATCATATATATGGTCACCAACTCTCCTTAACTGCTTTCTTAATTGCTGAATAGTTAAGGGGTGACTATGAGAAAAATGGCTATCAGATGAGATTCTGAATTTTGCATTATAGTGCTGAGAAGCTCAAGATAAATGAAGAAATGAAGAAATTAAAGAGCTGAACAGAAAATTTCAAAGTGCAGCTTGGGATGACAAAGTAAGAGCTGGAGTCAGAAAATCCAAAGAGCTGAACTTGCTCAGCATTTCTTAAGCTGAAGGAACTGAAAAAGTCAAGCTATGAGTGGCAATACTTAAGGAGGCTATGGGTAGAATATTAAATGATCCAGGAGTATACAGTCATCGTACCAAAAGGAATAGGCAGACACAGAAGAATTTCATGAAACAACGTATGAGCAAGAGTCTGTGGTGAAGGAGGAGGAAGTTCAAGTTGCCCTGAGAGAACTGGCAAAAGCCAAGGCTCTAGGAGTTGATGAGATACCAACTGACATATTTCAACAAACAGATGCTGCCCTGGATGTGCTCACTAAGTTGTGCCAAGAAATCTGGAGAACAGTCACCTGGCCAACTGACCGGAAGAGATCAGTATTTGTTACCATTCCAAATAAAGGTGACCTGACAGTGCAGAAATTATTGAGCAATATCATAAATATCACATGCAAGCAAGATTCTGCTGAAAATGACCCCAAAACAACTGGAGCAACATGTCAACAACTGGAGCAACAGAGAATTGCCAGATGTGCAGGCTGGGTTTAGAAGAGGCCATGATACTTAAGGATTTTATAGGTAATGTTAGGTGGATCTTGCAGAAACCAGAAAGTACCAGAGGAATGTCTGTGTTTCATTGACTTTGCAAAGGTTTTTGACTGTGTGGATCACAACAAACTGTGTCTGACTCTGAGAATAATGGGAATCCCAGAACATTTGATTGTGCTTATGCAAAACCTATATGTGAACCAAGAGGCAGTCATCAGAATAGAGCAAGGAGACACTGTACAGTTCAAAATCAGGAAGCGAGTCCACCAGGGATATATTCTGTCTCCATAACTTTACAATCTGTATGCAGAACAGATCATCCGGGAGGCTGGGCTGTATGAGAAAGAATGGGACATGAGGATTGGAGGAAGACTCTTCAACAACCTGCATTATGCAGATGACACAACCCTGCTTGCTGAAACTGAGGAGGACCTCGAGCGCTTGCTTCAGAAGGTCAAGGACCTTCTATATGGATTGAAAATCAACGTCAAGAAAACAAAGATTCCCACCACTTGGCAGCATCATAACAGATGGTGAAGAGATTGAGACTGTTAACAGTTTTAGTTTGCTTGGCTCCACAATCAATACTGTTGGTACCAGCAGACAGGAAATCAAGAGACTAATTGCACTGGGAAAGTCAGCTGTCAGGAACCTCTCCAGAGTACTGAAGAGCAACGAAATCAATCTGGAGACTAAGGTGTGCCTGGTCCAGGCCATAGTCTTTGCAATTGTGTGCTATGCACCAAACTACTGGACAATGACTAGGGATGACAGAAAGAGAACTGATACCTTTGAGCTGTGGTGCTGGAGAAGAGTGTTGAATATACCATGGACTGCAAGGAGGACAAACAGATTTGTCCTGGAGAGGGTGAGACTGGGCTATTCCTTGGAGGCAAGGATTCTGAAGCTTCGTTTGATATACTTTGGGCATGTTGTAAGGAGGGATCAGTCCCTGGAGAGGGGCATCATGTTTGGGAGGGTGGAAGGACAGCACAAGAGAGTAAGACCCTTGATGAGATAGATTGATTCAGTGACTGGGGTAATGGGAGTAGGTGTGTCAGAGACAGTGGGCGGCACAGGATAGAAGAGGGTTTAGGGCTCTTGTACATAGGGTTGCTATGAATTGCAAGCGACTCAACAGTACATAACAAACAACAATGAGAAAGAAGTGGAAGCAGGAGTGGCATCTACTTCCTAAACAACATGCCTTTGGAAACTAAATGAACTTTGATTAATGATAGTTGTAGAGGGGCTTTCAGGCCTTTTGTTCATAGGGTCACTATGAGTCATGTTCAACTTGATAGGAATCAACAACAACAATGAGAAAGACAGTAAACCTGTAAGTTAGATCATTATTCACTATTTATTCTTTATTTTGTTGTTATATGCCATCAAGTAGCTTGTGAGCCATAGCGACCCTATGTACAGTAGCTCTGAAGCCTGCCTTGAGCCAGTCTCACTGACTGATTCCAACACATTGACCCCAGTGCCCTGTTGTTGTTGTTGTTGTTGTTATGTGCCACCGAGTCATTTGTGACTCACACAGGCACAATCAAATGTTCTGGGATTCTCATTCTTCTCAGAGTCAGAAACAGTTTATTGTGATTCACAAAGTCAAATGCCTTTGCAAAGTCAACGAAACACAGATAGATATTCTTCTGGTACTCTGCTTTCTGCCAAGATCCATGTGACTCTGGCGATAATGTTTCAAGTACCATTAACTCTTCTAATCACAGATTGTATTTCTGGTAGTTCTCTGTGAATGTACTGTTCCAGTAATTTCTTGATAATCTTTAGCAGGATTTATGCTAGCATGTGATATTGTTCAATAATTTCTATACTCCATCAGGTCACCTTTTTTTTTTTTTAATCAGAAAAAGTATGGACCTCTTCCAGTCAGTTGACCAGGTAGTTGTCCTCCAGATTTCTTGACCCAACCTGGTGATTATGCGCATCCAGGGTAGTATCTGTTTGTTGCAATATGTCAATTGATATTCCATCAAGTTTTTAGAGCAGCCTGAACTTCCTCCTTCATTACCATTGCCTCTTGATCCTATGTTGTTTCTTGAAATTCTTCTGTATCAGCTAATTCTTTTTTATAAAGTGATTCTGTATACACCCTTTCATCTTCTTTTAATGCTTCTGAATCACTCAATATTCTGCCCATGGCATCCTTAAGCATCACAACTTGAGGCTTAAATTTGTTCTTTAGTTCCTTCAGCTTAAGAAATGCCAAGAGAGTTTGGCCCTTTTGATTTTATGACTCCAGCTGCTTGCAAATTTCATTATAATACTTTGCCTTGTCATCCCAAGCTGGCTTTAAAATCTTCTATTCACCTCCTTAATTTCTTCCCTTTGCTTTTTTGTTTTTCGGTGCTCTAGTATAATATTCAAAGTTTCTTCTCACATCCATTTTGGTCTTGTCTTTTGCTTTTTTCATAGATGATATTCACAATTATCTTCCCACAGCTCATCTGGTCTTCATTTATTAGAGTTCAAGGCCTCAGACCTGTTCCTGAGTTGATTTTTAAATTCAGGGAAGATATAGACCCAAGATAAAATTTTTATTCCTGTGAATATAATTTAACTTTCTTTAGCTTTAATATGAACTTGCATATGAATAGCTGATGGTCTGTTCCATAATCAGCACCTGGCCTAGTTTCACTGCTGATATTGAACTTCTCCAATGATTCTTTGCTTAGACATCATTAATGAATGTTTTCTATGACCATCTCAACCAGATTTTGATGTTTAGAAAATCAAAAGTTATTTAAAATTTCCATTTTCAGTCTTTATTCTCATAATATCCTTATTAATGTCCTGAATCAAGGCAGCTGTTTAATCTTTTTGGATTTCATTACTTATTTACATAACTTTTTATCTCCAATAAGAGGGATTATAACAGGTAGACTGAAACTGATTAAGGGAAAACATACAGAAATACAAAGGCTGAGGGCAGGGCCTGGAGTGGCTGCAGTGGCCTCCAAGGGGTTGGAGCAGGGACAGGAGGGCGAGAGAGAACGTAACAGGAGGGTTCCAACAGAGGAAATCAGTCAATAGAAAATATGTCTATTTTTTTTGGCTTAGGAGGTTCAGCCACACCTGAAACAATTAATAGTACTTTCAAATAAGAAAACTTTTAAATCTTCACTAAAGTTAAGACTACTATTGAGATTGTACTGTGACATATTTGTTGGCATATATTTTTGTCTTATTTATCAAAAACCCCATTTGAGACAGAAAGGGCAACAGTGTTGAAAACTCCAAGCAAGATGACGACATAATCCCTCTTCTTTCTTAGAACTTTTCCGCACATGGCTTGAGAACTCTATGGGGTAGTTTCTACTCTGTTCTATAGCTGTTGTGAGTTAGAACTGACTTGCTTGATTAGAGTGGGTTTGGTTTGTTTTAAACAAGTATCTGAATAAGAAGACTGCAATGGATCACAAGGCTCCCCTTGACACTGGGACAAGGACCACCAGGAGTGTTGATGAAAAGTGACACTGGTTTTGTTAGTGCTTAAAGCAGCATTAACGTACTTCACATGGAAAGGTGCTAGTGCCATCCTGGGCTAGTCAATGAGCAAGTGGTCGCCCAAGAATCACCACACTCCTCTCTAGAATAAATCCCTTTCCCATTGGACTTGGGTACAGCTTCAGGATACTGAAAATGAAACCTCTCCATCACCTCTACAACTGATAAGTTGAGGTCACTGCCACTGTAATCCTGGACTCCTTATCTCCAGAACAGTAAAAATGCACTATGCTACATAACCACGATCCTCCTGCTGACACATCACAACTACTAACATAGACAGTCCACTCCAACCAACTTCAGATCATACAGCAAGAGCACGGTCATTCCAACTTACAGTTTCAAGGTGATTCTGAAACTCCTGGAGTTTGGCTTTGGCTTCCTTATAGTTCTTGAAGAATATACACAGTTCATACATTTCCATCATCAACAGTAATGGGCAATCCTTTCAGGAAAGGTTTGAATGAAATGCAAAGATATTAAACTTAATCAA
>NW_006399776.1:1773159-1781541 GCF_000299155.1 Elephantulus edwardii | reverse complement strand
CCATCTGAATGTCTTCTTCGGTGAAGTGTCTGTTCATATCCTGTGCCCATTTTTCTACTGGATTATTTACCTTTATCTTATTGTGGTGAATAATGCTATTTTAACAGAAGTTTAGAGTAAAAACAAATGCTAGTAATAACATCTTTATACTGGTACCAAATTGTATATGCTGGAAAAAAGTGAACTTTTATTCTCTTTTGGGGAAAAAGATACTTAGGCTAGGCACAACTGCTCATATCATCAATATGTTTTCTATCTGGATTTGATCAAGGGAGCTCTCGTGATGGATTCTGCTCATTTGGCGGTTTGAATACACCATCCACTCCACAGGGAAGACACGAGCTATCTCCCTCTGTGTGTTTTCCAGCTCAGAAATCCAATGGAGAGTCAGTGAGGATTTAGTTCATACTTTACAGCAATGAGGCCTTTTTCACTCTGTACTTGATTTGTCAACCTAGGAGCAGAAAATATTCCACTAGGGGGTGCTATAGTACTATGAAAATAAAAGCGTACTCGGCATATGTTCGACTGACTCACTCACACCATGTGTGCTATCTCTAACAGCTATCTATACATAGCCATCACTTTGTGAAAAAAGCAATACAGTGCACTAGTTAATAAGAAAAGTTTTGGAATTAGAAAGCACACACGTTAACTATTAGATAGTGTATCATTTACTAGAGTACATTGAGATCCCGAATATCTTTATCTTGGTTTCATTCATTCTCTCTAAAATGCATTATAAAACAATAAGTGTCGAGGACTCTGCTTCATAGGGTCACTATGAGTCTCCTGAGACTCGATGGCACTTAACAACAATAACATTAACATACATAGAGAGATCAGCTGGCCCAATTAACAGAAAGCGATGCTACCAAGCCAAAGGTGGGTGACTTTTAATCGGCGGCCCTCGAGCCTATCTTTCATTGTTTTTGTTTGTTTTTTTTAAATTTTTGTGCGAGTGTACCATCAAATCAGATCGGACTGGTACAGGAGGAGATTGACCCTCCTTCCCCGGCAGAGCATCTGGTGGATTCGAACCTTGCGCCTCTGGGATTGTAGTTGCAGGTCCTTGCCACTAGGCCACCAGAGCTCCCTCTTTCATTGTTTTTGTTCAGACATTCTTCTAGGTCATATAGCCCTGGTGTAGAAGTTGCCGTACAGCAACTGTGAGGCTGAACACTGTGATGTGTCAAATGCGTTAATGGTTGGTTACCCAATGCAGGCAGAGAGTGGGGTGGAGCTCCCCGATTAAAACAAGTGTGGAAAGAAGAGTGGCATCCACTTCCATAATAGCTTGCCTCCGGAAACCCTATGAACCTGGAGAGAGGATGAAAGGCACCCAAGCGTTGAGGACTCTCCTTCATAGGGTCACTATGAGTCGCCTGCTACTCAACAGCACTTAACAACAAAAACTATTATGAAAACTGGGAAAATAATGTACACAAAGAACTTAGCTAAACAGATCTATTATTATCATCTACTGCTGGCTGAAAAAAACCCACAAAACCCAACAAAAAGAAACTCCCCACAAAACATCCCAGAAGTGAGATAAATAAAAAGCAAACTGACAATATGCAGCAGTAACCCTTCTAAACTATGGAAAGGAATGAAGTGATCACCAATACCTTAAAGAAAAGCTGGAAACCTCTGATGAGAGTTTTGCTCTTCTGTCTTGTTAATAACGTTCTCCAGATGACTGAGAGCTCTTCAAGGCCCCAGCTATGACTGTCCATTGAGTCTTGAATGTGTCTCATTGCTTGAGCACCAACACTGTCCTCCACAGATGTGACAATCCAAACACAGAGACAAGGAATAGCACTGGCATCCTGTCATTGGTTAAGAAACTTTAAAATAACTGGGATAGAAGATGTTTCCAGCAATGCTATGACTACAGAAGGATATTTCTTGTTAGAATAATTCACCCCATTAAATAAAAAAGAGTTGAAATGCTTTCAAGCATAAACTTTTTTTTTTAATTTTTATTTTATTATTTGTGTGTGTGTGTATACCGTCAAATCAGACCTGACTGGTACAGGAGGAGATTGCCCCTCCTTTCCCGGCAGAGCATCTGGTGGATTCGAACCGTGTGCCTCTGGGATTGCAGTGCAGCTTCTTGCCACTAGGCCACCAGAGCTCCCCTAAGCATAAACTTTTAACACAAAACTAAGTGCTTATTAGAAAAATGTCCTGCAGAGAGGATGGCAGAACAGAAGGCCAAGAAAAAGACGAGGGGAGAAGATGTATGTGGAAGCAGTAAGGAATATAAGAGAACAAGACTGTCCTCCAATGAACTGTTTAGAAAACATCCTCTTTAAAGACCTAGAACAGCAGTGGTGGTCAATCCACCAGCCATTACTTCCTCTGTAGACCAAACAATGAAGGCATTGACTACTTGAGTCCACGGGCCAGACCATAAGCGGTAGGAGCACCAAGAGGTGAACAGAACCTGGACATATGCTTTCAAGCCTCACTTAGCATCGCCCCACTTCCCCTCTGATTACCAGACTTCTTAATCCTTAACCACTTTTTCATTTGCTCCCTGGCTTCTCATGGTCCTCACCTGGAGACAAGAGGCCAGGACACTCAGGACAGGGGCCCGGTGTTTCACTGCTTTAGCCAGGAGCCAGCACCAGGAGTTTGGCTCCTCTGAGCACTGGAGCAAAATTTCAAAGAAATCAGTCATCTGCTCTTTGTTTTTCAGGAGTTGCTGGGGAGACTTGTCACAGACCTGATCACTATTCATTATGGAGTCTGAGGGTAAGTTCTCAAAAGCCAGTCTTAAGTGATCTTGAAGAACTGGGTTGAAATACTGGAGAAGGGATTTTACCTAGAGAACACATTAGATGATTAAAAGAGACACAAAATTTTCCATTCCCATTGACGGTGAGTATGTAAGAGAACGTGGTTGTTGTAATGTGACACTGAGTTGGTTGTAACCCACAGTGACCCTATGTACAACAGCTCTTAACTCTGCTCTTTCCTGAGCCAAGTTCATCATCTCTGACACACTGACCCTACTACACTAGTCATTGATTCAATTCATCTCTCAAGGGTCTTCTCTCTTACGCTGTCCCTCCACCTTCCCAAGCATGCCATCCCTCTCCAAGGACTGGTCCTTCCTTGAAATATATCCAAAGTATGTCAAAGCTTCAGAATCCTTGACTCCAAGGAGCAGCCTAGTTTCACCGTCTCTAGGGTGAAACTGTTTGTTCTCTTAGAGTACAGCTCAAAGGCACCAATTCTTCCTCTAACATCCGTACTCATTGTCCAGCTTTCTGATGCATAGCATGCAATTGCAGAGACCATGGACTGGATCAGGTGCACCTAGCCTCCAGACTGACACTGTTTCTCTTCAGTACTCTGGAGAAGTCTCAGACAGCAGACTTTCCCAATGCAATTCATCTTTTGATTTCCTGACTGTTGGTGCCAAGAGTGCTGATTATGGAACCAAGCAAGCTGAAGCAGTTAACAATCTCAGTCTCTTCATGTCTATCACAATGCTGCCACTCACTCGAAATCATGTCAGAGGTGAATATATAATTTTTATTAAACTGTCTCCCACTTTTGAGTGAATTCCCATACTGAATCTAGAGTCATGAAAATGCAGTATCTCCTAATAACTAGGCTCCTTGTCTGAAACCAACTCACTAAAATCTTAACAACAGTATTGTATCAGATAAAAAATTTTGTCTATGCAACAGAAGAACAGCATTAAACTGAGAAATGTTTCCATTTTCTTTCTCAAAAAACTGTCAGCAATCAGTGGCTTACCTCCTCCGGATGGTAGTTATGGAGTTGGCTGTGAACAATGAACTGCAGCCAATCATTTGCTTTGGCACATTCTACGAGGTAAGATGTGCTCACTTTCAGATTGTGGAGCCTGCAAAACTGTATCGCTAATGCCCACTGGTTGCTTGAATCACTGGATATCCTGTTGTTGGAGTTGAAGGGATAGTGACAGAGAGAAAAACTTATTAATATCTTTAGCTTAAATCTGGAAAATTAATAGAAATGAGATAATCTTAATCATCCTGTTGCTGTGTGCCATAGAGTTGGAATCAACTCATAGCTGATCTCTCAGCAGGTTTTCAGAGGCAATAAATCCCACAGGAAAAGACTGACCATCTTCCTCCAAAGGAGTAACTAGTGGATTTGAACCATGTGTCTTTGGGTTGGCAGTGCAACTCCTTATCATTAAGCATACTACAGACTCTTAATCATAGAACAGCCTTTGGAAAGCTTTTCAGCAAATACCAAATATTACACTACTTTTTAGAAACCTAATTCTTTCTTCTATAATGTACAATAGGTTTTTTATTATACTGGAACAAATTCCTACACCAAACCATCAAACAAGTATCTATTAAAAAAATTATATTTGAAAAGTTTAAAAAGGAAAAAAACATCACATTGCGTCAAAAAGAAAATGTCCTAACTAAACTCAGTCTTAAAATAGGAGGTGAACAGAGTCCTAACATGTCACCAGAAGCTATGAGATAGAGGGTGCTGGTGCTGCCCAGCACAGAGGGATGGCAGCTCTATGGTGCCATCTGCCTGGATGTGACTGGATGATTCTCGCTGGGTAGTTCCTTTTCCTAAACTAAAATTTTTATTTCTTACTACCAGGAGCCAGGAAATCAAAAGATGAATTGCATTGGGACAATCTGCTGTCACGGACCTCTCCAGAGTGCTCAAGAGCAACGATATCAGTCTCGATATAAAAGTATGCCTAATCCAGGCCATGGTCTTCTCAATTACTTGTTTATGCTTCAGAGAGTTGGACAATGACTAAGGAGGACAGAAGAATAGATACCTTTGAGTTGTGGTGCTGGAGAAGAGTCTTGAACATACCATGGACAGCCATGAAAACAAACAGTTCTGTCTTGGAGAGTGTGAAACCAAATCTCTCCTTGGAGGCTAGGATTTTGAAGCTCTGCCTCACTTACTCTGGGCATGTGCCCAGGAGAAATTGGTCCTTTGAGAAGGACATCATGCTCAGAAGGGTGGATGGACAGTGGCAGGAGTGGAAGACCCCAGATGAGATGTACTGAAACAGTGACTGGGGCAATGGGGGTTGGTATGTTGAAATTAGAGACTGGCTCAGGACAGGGAAGGGTTCAGAGATGCTTTATAGTGTCGCTATACATCGCAGGCGACTCAATGGCATATAACAACAATAACATACTATTACAGGTTTGGAAGCAGGAGTGGCATCCGCTTCCTCAATAACATGCCTCTGGAAACTCTATGAACTTTGATAAATGTCAATAGTTGTAGTGTGCCTTTAGGGCTTTTGTTCATAGGGTTGCTATGAGTCGTGCTCCACTCGAAGGCAATCAACAACAACAACACATATGTAGCACATACTTGTGAACAGATTCAGAAAATACAGTTTTTAATTTTTTTTAAAGATTACCTATTACGTCACTATTCATACCTTCACAAAATATCTTCTGGTGTTTAACGTGTTTACATGTATGCAGGCATGTGTATGTGTATATAAATTTGCTAGTGTTGTTATGTGACTTAGCTCACCACCTAGCGGGTTTTCAGAAGCAGTTTAATCACAAAGGAAAGATTGCCCATCTTTATTTTCTTCATAGAACAGGCGGTGGAAACAAACTGTGTGCCTTTCGGTTGGGCAACACAACTCCTTACAATTTGTTCTTAATTTATATAAAAATACATACATATTAGAACCTATTTTCTTTACTTACTTAAATGGGGCTTTTGCAGTGGCAGGAATGGTCCTGATAAGCATACATGGGATGTAGCCATCAAATTAATTTATACACTCAGTATCCTTTTTTTTAAAAAAAAATTTATTTTAATAATTTTAATGAACATTTACAGAGATTTCGGATTTTTTTTTTCCACTTTTTAAGGTGTGCACTTTTATTCACTGGTCTCAAGTCAGTGTACAGGTAAAGCCCTGGCTGCCTCCATATCTCAGCCACCCCAGGGAGACCAAAAGCCTTCATATTTCTAGAGTTGAGGGAAAGGGCAAGGGCCCCAAAAAAGTAGGGCCTCCAATGGCTGACTATTGAAAAAAAAAAAAAAAAACACCACAAAAACTAAAGAACAAGTATTAAGGCAGAAGATATATTAAAAAACAAAAACAAAAACAAAAACAACACCAACCAAAAACTGGATAAGGTATAATTTACATAAAAGCAATGCTCCCTGCCACACCTGTCCATGCGTAGACCCCGGTGAGGGACGGGGCTCTTCTGCTTATGGGGAGAGGCTTTTGGAAAGTCAGGAGCTTCCTGTCACATAGCCATGTTTATTATTTGGAAGGACTATTTAAAAAAAAGAGAATAATGTACAATCAAAGTCCTGGGCCACACTGGAGAACTGGGGGGATTCTTGCTCCACACCAACTGCTGTTACCCTCACCGGTCCAGTTTTCAAATCCTGAGTCAAGCGCAAAAAAAAAAAAAAAAAAAAAAAAAATTTAAAAAAGTAAAAAATAAAGCCATGCCAATTCTCATCCTTTTTTTTTTCTGCGCAAGTTAGGTTTTTTTATCAAGAAAGGGTGTAACGCAACTAAACAGTCGGCCTAGAAGCATTTGCAGTGGACGAGGGAGGCGCCAGACTCCTCGTCCTCCTGCTTGCTGATCCACATCTGCTGGAAGGTGGACAGGGAGGCCAGGATGGAGCCGCCGATCCACACGGAGTATCTGCGCTCAGGGGGAGCAATGATCTTGATCTTCATCGTGCTGGGGGCCAGTGCTGTGATCTCCTTCTGCATCCTGTCGGCAATGCCTGGGTACATGGTGGTCCCTACAGACAGCACTGTGTTGGCGTAGAGGTCCTTGCAGATGTCAACACCACACTTCATGATGTTTCGTGGATGCCACAAGACTCCATGCCCAGGAAGGAGGGCTGGAAGAGTGCCTTGGGGCAGCGAAACGCTCATTGCCGATGGTGATGAACTGCCCATCGGGCAGCTCGTAGCTCTTCTCCAAAGAGGAAGAGGAAGAAGAAGTCGCCGTGACCATCTCCTGATCGAAGTCCAGGGCAACAGAGTTTCTCCTTGATGTCACGCACAATTTCCCGCTCAGCCGTGGTGGTGGAGCTGCAGCCTCGCTCGGTGAGGATCTTCATGAGGTAGTCCATCAGGTCCCGGCCAGCCAGGTCCAGATGCAGGATGGCATGGGGGAGGGAGTACCCCTCAGAGATGGGCACAGTGTGGGTGACCCCATCGCCAGAATCCATCACAAGGACAGTGGTTCAGCCAGAGGCATACAGGGACAGCACGGCCTGGATGGTGACGTACACGGCAGGGATGCTGAAGGTCTCGAACATGATCTGGGTCATTTTCTCCTGGTTAGCCTTGGGGTTCAGGGGGGCCTCCATCAGCAGCACAGGGTGCTCTTCGGGGGCCACACGCAGCTCGTTGTAGAAGGTGTGGTGCCAGATCTTCTCCATGTTGCCCCAGTTGGTGACAATGCCGTGCTGTACTTTGAGGGTCAGGATGCCTCTCTTGCTCTGGACTTCGTCCCCCACGTAGGAGTCCTTCTGGCCCATGCCCACATCACGCCCTGGTGCCGAGGGCACCCCACGATGGAGGGGAAGACAGCCCGGGGGCGTCATCTCCCGCGAAACTGGCCTTGCACATGCCGGAGCTGTTGTCGACCACGAGGGAGCACAGGGATGTCATCATCCATGGTGAGCTGGGGGTTGCGGGTGTGAACAGGCGGCGGTGACTATGCAAAGGGGCCTGTGCTCCGAGGCGGACGAGGTGTCGGCTCTGATTTTGGATTTTCATTCATTCATTGCTGCACTTCTCTCCCCGCCCAGTCCCCCCATCCCCCAGTTCACGTTTCTCTTTGAAAAGTAATAGAAAAACTCCCTCCCTGGTACACAATCCCCCCCGCACCCCTCCCACCGCCCCAAGTACATACTTAGTATCCTTTTAATCTTTTCCAGGAGAATAAAGACCTGAAGATGTAAGGCCTCTCTGCTTTGAATTGACTTCTTACTTTCGTATCTAGGATGACACTAGCTATGTTCCACTCTCAAGAGAACCGAGAAAATAATCCACTCATGAGATTCTTGAATACTAAACTCTCTTGTTCTTGGAACTGTAACTAGAGACCAGATAGTTTCCTGTAACTCTTCAATTAAAAGAGGCACATGATACAACTGAACAGGGTCATGCAGGACAGTGGGTCTCCAGAGGCAGGGGTACCTGGATAGGCCTCATGGGATAATTGTAGCCCAACTGGGAGGCAAGCCTGAATGTGAAGAGAGAGGTGCTACTGTGGGCAGTGATCAACTCAACTGACAAAGGGAAAAAATGAGAGATACTGCTTGAATCAAATTATTTGAGGCATATCCCATCTTTTTTTTTTTTTAAATTTCTTTATTTTT
>NW_006399776.1:1768527-1769141 GCF_000299155.1 Elephantulus edwardii | reverse complement strand
GACACTACATGGTTCAAAATCAAGAAGGGGGTTCATCAGGGATGTATTCTGTCTCCACACCTTTTCAATCTGTATGCAGAACAGATCATCCAAGACGCTGGGCTATACGAAGAGGAATGTGGTATCAGGATTGGTGGAAGAATCATCAACAACCTGCGTTATGCAGATGACTCAACTCTGCTTGCTGAAACTGAGGAGGACCTGAAGCGCTTGCTGCAGAAGAGCAAGGACTACAGCCTCCTATATGGACTGAAGCTCAATATCAAGAAAACAAAGATTCTCACTGGGCCAATTGGAAGAGATTGAGATAGTTAACGGTTTTAGTTTACTTGGCTCCATGGTCAACACTCTTGGTAACAGCAGCCAAGAAATCAAGAGAGGAGTTGCATTGGGAAAGTCAGCTGTGAGGGACCTCTCAAGAGTACTGAAAAGCAACGATGTCAGATTGGAGACTAAGGTGCACCTGATCCGGGCTATAGTTTTCGCAATTACGTGCTATGCATCAGAGAGCTGGACAGTGACTAGGGTAGACAGAAAGAGAATTGATGCCTTTGAGCTGTGGTGCTGGAGAAGAGTGTTGAATATACCATGGACTGCTAGGAGAACAAACAGGT
>NW_006399776.1:1757996-1768427 GCF_000299155.1 Elephantulus edwardii | reverse complement strand
CCCATCAACAGTGAATAAGGGTTCCAGTCTCTCCACAACCTCGCCAGCATTTGTTGCTTGCTGTTCTGTTAAATTTTGCTAGTCTTACTGGGGTGAGATGATATCTCATAGTTGTCTAAATTTGCATCTCTCTCAGAGCTAGGGATTTTGAAGCGATTTCCACATGCAATGTTTAAGCCTTCTCTGCCCAAAACGGAAATGGAAAAGACAAAGCTCCTGTCCATCTCTTGGTAATGCCATATATAAAGAGGAAATCTCTAATCTCATCTTCTCACAGATATTAAGATGCAATTAAAGTTATTTTTCATTACTGAGCATTTTCTCTATGCTGAATGAAAAGATCTGAAGAGACTGGTGGAAACAGCAGAGGTGTTGGGAGAAAGACAAAGCAAAGACAGACTGGCCCGGTAAGACTCAAAAGAGAGGCTGAGGCTGCACCTCACAAACCTGTTTATGTCCTGGTGCTGGATACTGTTCCATATACCTTCTTCTACAAGAACAAGCAATTCTTCTGCAGCTGCCTTTTCACCATCAGCCAGTTTAGATAGTTTTTCAGCTATAAGAAATATGAACAACAAAATATGACTGAGAGAAAATGTCAGAAACTACACACTTTTAGTTTGAATAGTATGCTCAGGGCCATTTCAGCACCCATTAAAAGGGTTCAACAAAGTGAGATGAAGAATACTCTGTAGGAAAAGCAGCAACAGGAAGATCATAGTTTCTTCCCCAACTGGTCCCATCACTCAATGCCTTAAATCTATTCATCCCACTTCTTTACACAAAACTAATCCCATAAAGAAAAGGTAGTGTACCTAGGGATTCCTTGGTGATGTTGTAATGAGCATCTGCATCTCTATATTTGTAGCTCAAAATTATATTGGCCACTTTCATATCAACTCGGAGCTTGAGGCTGTCAAGGCCGAGCAACTCAATGAAACAAACACAGGCAGCTCCTACTGAAGGTATATAGAAGGATGAGAGACCTAAAACATAGGCTTCATTGGCTACTTGCTGAACCCTATTAAAAAAATCACATCAATAATTAAAATAGTTCACACACAAATAATTAAGCAAACATAAAACCAAGCAGTATGAGAAGAAATGAGCGACAAGAAAGGTAAAAGGCTCACAGTACATAAACAGCAAACTGGCACCATGAATTAAACAGGAGTTATTCTAAGAATGAAAGGATAGTTTAACCTAAGAAAATCAATCAACGCAATATACCATAGTAACAGAAAGAAGCAAAAGACCACAGATCTTCTCAGCTGATGCCTCTGACAAAATCCAGTGGCCTTCTAGGATATTTAGAAAAGTATAAAAATGGTAACAAAACTCACAAAACCCCTCATCACCCAAATACAATCTGTTAACTGCTTACAATGGCCTATGTTTCTGGTATTTTTCAAGTATTCGATTACATATGTATAAAATGTCTTTTTGGAGTACAACTTATATTTAAATACTCACAGCTGTTTGGGAGTTTTGCTCTTGGTTAATTCTTGGACCAGAAAAGTACCAAATGCAAATGATGGCCGTCCATGATGCAAATAATACGCAAAACTCAGACGTTCCACTATAGCATACTTATTAACCAAGTCTGGTCTAGAAAAATGTGGGAGATCACATGATGCATCTGTATGAGAGGAGAGAAACAGTATTAGTGCTGTGTACCTCAACCAACATTAATTTCAGAAGGTTACAATGAAAACTAAACTTTCCAATGATAAAGAAAAGTCAGGTGCCATATTACTTTGGACCACCATCACCACTGTACCACATTGCCAAACCCACTGTTCTGAAGTCTGTTCTGACTCACAGAAACTCTGTCCACCTCACTGGACAGAGCAGAACTGCTCCACAGTGTTTTTAAGGATGTAATCTTTACAGAAGCAGGCTGCTTCATCTTTCTCCCATTGAGCCAGTCACGCCCTTCGGCGGCTTTCCAGAGACAGTTAATCACATGGGAGAAGACTGCCCATCTTTTCCCCCTGAGGTGCAGCTGGAGGCCTTGAACTCTGTGCCTTCGGAATTGCAGCACAGCTTCTTGCCACTATGCCACCAGAACACCCTTCAATGTATAAAAGTAGCCATTATTTCACAGAGAACGTACAACTGAGGTGCTATATAAACAGTGCTCTTCTTTTCAAAGTTCAAAATTTATTCTTGAAATAAAGCTTTATGTCCCATGGAAAAAGTCTTTTTACACTGTGACTTGGTTTCTTTCTATAAAGACTTGAAGGCCTTAAAAATGTGTTACTTTACAAAACTATTATTTAAAAGTACATCCCTTCAACATTAAAAAATTTTCACATGCCTTACCTATATTCTTTGTGAGATCTGAAGAACTTAATTAACATAATTACATATGAAACTACTTATGCACTCATTAAATAGTTGCTGAATACTTGTCACACATACAGCATTGCCAGGTGCTGAACTAGCAAATTTTAGGTTTTTACTTAAATGGAAAACTCAAACTCATCGCTGTCAAGTCAGTTCCCACTCATCGCAACCCTCTTATCGGATTTCAAAGGCCCTAAGTAGCAACTCAAAGAGCTGCTGGTGGATGCAAACCCCTGGAGATGCACAGTCTTTAAACGGTGCAATTCACTACGAACTATACCACCAGAGCCCTCTAATCACTCAAATAAGATCCTCATTAATTAGTAGGCTGGGGGACTTAGTGTGGAGAAAGTGTAATAGAAAAATACTACCTGATGTGAAATATAACTCTGGCTTGTTGCAGAGGCAAAATCATCATACAGTATTTTTATAACTCCTTTCAATGGTAAAGCCAAATGGAAAAATGAGGTTAGCACTCATATAATAATGTTTTCACAGTAATAATTTCCTATTTCCCCCTTAAATATACAGACATGGCTTCAAATTATTTCCGGACTGTACATTTCTCTAGATCGTATAGCCCTGGTGTACAAATTGCCGTTCCGCGGTCACTTGTGGTTGCTGTGAGGCTGAACACTGTGACATGGATGTGTCAAATGTGTTAATGGTTGGCTACCCAATGTGGACTGAGAGTGGGGTGGAGCTCCCCGATTAAACAAGTGTGGAAAGAAGAGTGGCATCCACTTCCATAATAGCTTGCCTCCGGAAAACCTATGAACTTGGAGAGAGGATGAAAGGCACCCAAGCGTCAAGGACTCTCCTTCATAGGGTCGCTATGAGTCGCCTGCGATTCAACGGCAATTAACAACAACAACAATCTAGTTGTGTATTTATAAGAGGTGATCATAATGTTAACAAGTAAGGAATCATTAGAATAGGACAGGGCATTGGGTTTTTTAATACCTTCACTGACATTAGAAAGAATATTTGATTTTGAAAAAGCAGTTTATTCATCAGTCACACTCCAAAGATTTACTGAGCAGCTATTACTAGTCTAGCACCACACTAGGCTCTGAGCAGGAGGTAAATTCAATTTATCAAAATGTGAAGTTAAAAAAACGGATAAATTAGGAAATCCTTTTTTATCTGTCAATAAATATTCATGGGGTACACATTATATGCAAAGTGTTAATTCAAATTCTCAAATTTATTTTAATATAGGTAGAGGTACTATTAGTAAAATGGTATTAAAAACTAAGTCTGAATGTTAAAAGTGAAAGCAGACTTTAAGCACAGCACAAAAATCAGAAAAATTGTTACAATCTAAAGAGATCAAAAAGGTGTCTGTACCTTGTTCTTACATCTGCAAGGAACTGTGGGAGGTTTTTAATCACTGCTGTATGTGTACACTGATGTGTATGATGTGTAACCTGTTCCTAACCTTATTTGACAGAGAATGTACTACTTACCTATGGTCATATTGTTACTACATGGTAGAGTCAGGATTAATCTAATGTCATAGCCATTACTATATTAATAATATTCTATCAAAAAGGATTTGGGGAAAGGTGTAAATATAAGCAGACAGGTACAAATAACATTTTCCAACACGGACAGCACATTAAGTGTCATGAAGTCACACTATGTTTTCAATTCTATCTTCTAGAAAATGTTTTCCATTTGAATATATCTTTATTTTTAGAATGAAAAGCACTGGAAAACTGGATTGCAGTTTTATAAGTTAATACCTCCACTGTTAAACTACTGAAATGCTTCAAAACCAGGAAGTAGCTCTCATAACTTACCTCCGATGGCTAGTGTGTTGGCAGACTGCCAGCCAAACAATCTGCTGGAATCAAAGGGCAATAATGACTGAAAAGGGGGGAAGCAAACCATGGTGAAAAGTCAAATGATTGTAAAATAAGAAAATAAAACTTTATGAAAGGACTTCAGAGTGAGCTAGCCTCCTTTATTTTCTTAAAAAAAAAATTCTCATTTTAACACAGCCAAAAATAAACTAAAAAAGAGGTCCTGAGATACTTTTCTGTATTCATTTGGCCTTGTTACTCTTCAATGTGCCCCTTATTTCAATCTATACCTGCAAAATGCACTCTTTTAGTAGAAGTACTTTCAATTATAATATAAAATGGGCTTTGGAAACAGTTTTAGAATAAAAAAGAGGACTAAGGCTCTTAATTGCTATCACATTCTTAAAGGGGTCTTTGCCCCAGAAAGGATTAAACAATTTTAGTTTAAACAAACATCTCTAATTCACTTAAGAGAGACATGAGTAAAAAGTGCTAGAATGAAAGAGCCTTTGGAAGCAACAGATAGGTTTGCTGGTCAACTACCTGTTTGCTCTTAGATTCATTTCCCCCCTTCTCTGCTCTGCTCTGTAATGCAGGGAACCACATTCCCTAAGCTTCCTTATCTACTGGTAGGTTTGGTCATGAGAGACACAAGTGGGAAATTAAAGGTGGAGAAGAGACCAAGATAATTTTTCTCTTCTCTTTTTGTTTTCTAGGATAACTCCAAGGTCTAGTCTCATGCTGTATGTTGCTAGTTCCCAAGAGGTAGCCTGTAAAGAACTTAGCTTCCAGAATGCTCCAGCCTCTGGGTTCTGAAAAACACCACTTTCTTGTACTGTTCTTCCAACCTTATGGGTGTTGAGTACATTCATATTTGCTAATCTTGGACTGCCTCAATACTGAATGTTTGGTTTCTCCATACTTATATCACACTCTAAAAGCAATTAAATTTCCACCCTTTGAAATATCTAGTTTCTGTTTACCTGACTGATAGAACACATTACCTAAATTCTGTACCTGAATAAGATGGTAGAGGGTAATATCATGTGGCAGGATACTAGGGACAGTGTACTGTGGGAACAGAGCAGTCTTTAACTTGGGGTAAGGAGTTAGTGCCATCTTCAGCAGCTGAGGATCCACTTTTTTCAAACAGTTCTCATTTTCTTCATTCTGAACAACCTAAGTGAAAAGACAACAGAGTTTAGTGTAATGCTTGTGCTTTCTCAAAATTTAAGTCCTTCTTAGAGGAACTCTGAAAAATAAGATCAACTTAGACAGAGTATGCAATAGTGAAAATAGCACTGGACAAAAAGTTAGAAGCCATGAGTTCTTGTCTTGGTTTTAAAACAAACTAGCTGTGAAACCTTGTGCTAGGTAATTAATAGATGATCTCAATTCCTCACTGAATCTGAAAGTGGAGATATAACAGTGGTTTCTAAAATGTGGGGGGGAAACTACCTGAAAAGGTTCTGCTATGTTTGAAAACCATTAGATTAGATGAACCTTATGTCCTTCCAAACTATCCTGACTGTAATTTATTATTATTATTATTAATTATTATTAATTTCAATGAACATTTACAGAGATTGTGGATTTCCATTCATTCATTGTTGCACTGACTGTAATTTTTGACAAGTAATTAAAACAGATGAAATAACTAACTATACTAATTTAAGGTACATTACAAACATCTAGTAGAGATGGTATTAAATTAAATAAGTATCAACAGAGACTTAGTAAGATGTTTTCTTATCTTGGTAAATTTAAGAATTCCTAAATTTCTTCTAACCAGGCATCTATACTTTCAAAAAGACAAAGTTGGGAAAATTTTCCTTTGAGTCCCTCTAAAGAGATTATATGAACAGCTAAAGATAGTAATTTCCTTTTTATCTATGAGGCTATCTGATACATTTAGCCATGAGAGAATAGAGAATAATTCTCTTATTTTTTTTTAAAAATTCTCTATTCATAAAAGGGAATGAGAGTTGCTGTTGTCAGATATCATCACGTCAACTATGACTCACAGGGGCCCTATGAACATCGGCTCTGAATTTTACCCTATATCCTGTTGACATCCTCATCCTCTCTCACGCACTAGAAGAGAATAATACCCAAACCACAAATCTAAAGTATATTTATTCTCTGAAGCAATTAGATACTGATTCTCTGCTGAAAACAAAGCTAGGTAATTAGAAAACAAAACAAAAAAAATAATCTCTAGATACATTAAAAAAGGTTATATAATTTCTCTATAAGGTACTAGTTCCCACATAACTTAAAAAATCTCCGGTTCAAATCCACCAGATGCTCTGCTGGAAAAGGAGGAACAATTTCCTCCTGTACCAGTCAGATCTGATTTGACGGTACACACACACAAATAATTATTAAAAAAAAAAAAATCTCACAACTTAGAGGACAGAAAAGAAAATCTTAAAATGCACCTTTTTAAAAAAAATGTTCTTTAATTTAATGAAACACTTGCAAGTTGTTATATTTTATTATTAATTAAGACCTAAGTAGCCCATAGATATTTCTGCTAAATATAAAGTTAGTCCTATTTAACTCTTAATAGGTGAAAGTGTCCATACCTGGCTAACACCCCCAGGAGCATACATTGTGGTAGCAAGGGCCAGGAGGGTGTGTCCTTCCAATAGCATACTGCTTACACTGGCCTGATTGCTAGGAATCAGTATCTGAGCATTTGCAAGGCTGGCCTGGAAGATTAGTTTTGGATCTGAAAAATAAAAGATTATGTTTTTCTCCTCAAGAAGGATAAATACTAAGGATGATAAAATTATGAAAATTAATTTTTAACTATCAAAAGTTAAGAAGACCTTTCTTAATTGGAAAAGAAGAGATAAATATCATAAAGGGAAAGAAGAAAAGTTATACCTACTTAAAAAGATAAAAATAAAAACTTTTATCCAAATAACAAAACCTGAAAAGTAACAAGAGGAAATTACAATAAATGCTATTTAAAGATCAATGTCTCCAACAAAGAGATCATACCAATCGATTTTAAAAAACACTGACCCCAACTGATAAATGGACCAAAAAAAAGTAACTGATTTACAAAAGAGGAAATACAGATATCTGACACATAAAAATGTATGATTCTCTAGTAACAAGAAAAGGAAGCCTGGTGGTGCTGTGGTTATGCAGCTGGCTGTTAACTGAAAGGTCAACTGTTCAAACCCACCAGTGACTCTCTAGGGGATAAGACCTGGTGTTCTGCTCCTAATAAAGATCACAGCCTACAAAATCCTATGGGAAACTCTGCCCTGTAGTTAGAATCCACTGAAAGACACTTAAGAACAGCAGCAACAAGAAATATACATTAAAATAGTAATTACATGCCAAAGATCATCTATAGCAAATAATCATCTCACACACACTAGATTATTTTACTCTATCTGGAGCTCTTAACAGAAGACTCAGAGCAGGCTCTTTGAAGAGAGGTTTACTGATCCTGATGTGTCAGCTGGCCAGATAGCAGGAATTCAAGTGTGGTTAACTGTGGGAATAGGGTACAGAACTGAGGTTGCACGGGGTGAGGGGACATGTGGTTACACATACTCTCTACTCCATTACTGGCTTTTGGCTGACACCTTTGGTATTCTGCACACAACTATTAAGTTTCTTAAGTAATATGTACTTAAGATTATAATCAGATATTTGATTAAAGCTAAATGATTTCTCTAAAGAGTTCACAAATTAATTAACATTTGACAGACCAGTTACTCATCTAAAGAAATTTTCTATGTGTAATACACTATGCCCATACCTGTTAAATTACTGGAAACTTGTCGACACTGAACTAAAAATTCAAACCAGGGATAAGCTTCATGCAATTCTTTTTTTTCCAAAAAGGAACAATTTGGAGGATTAAGTCTGTACACAAAACAAAGAATAAATTATCTAATTAACATATAGAATAAAAGAAAAAATTTTAACTATATTTGTTCAATTGGTAACTGGTAGAAAAATGGAGTCCTAGAACAAAAAAGTATATATAATATAAAACATTCCTACTTTTACATTATGCTTTACATATTCTTTATGATCTGGAAATACGTAACATTTTAGAGATAGATACCATTACCTAAAATGTTTATAGTATCAAGACATCTATTCTTTTGAAACTATGATAAAATGATACCAACTCTATATAAAGAGTAATAAATAGCTTGCATTTTTGCACACCTATCAAGAGGCTTTGGGAGCCTGGTGGTAAGAAGCTATGCTGCAATTCCAAAGTTACACAGTGTAAATCCACAGATGCTCTGCGTAAGGATGGGCACTCTCATCTTATACTGACTCTGAAAACCCACTGGAGGGTCAGTTATGAGTCAGTTCTAACTTGACAGCATACAACAACAAAGAGAGGCTTAACCTGAAGAATTAAAGCTCAAAATAAATCCTCTGAAAAGAGGCTTTTAAGTTTGTTCTTACCAGTAGCTATATATACCAAAACATTCTAAGTAAGTGTCAAGGATATGAACCAGAAATATAGCCTCTACTCCAACTTATTTGCAAGCAAGAGTAGCATCCACTTCTTAAACAACATGCCTCTGAAACTCTATGAACTTTGAGAAATGACAATATTTCTAGAAAGGTTTCAGGTCTTTTGTTCATAGGGTTGCTATGAGGCATGCTTGACTCGACGGCAATCAATAACAACCACCCCACTTCTAGTCTTTACTGCACAAAATCAAACTATAATACTCTCTATAAGTGGGCAAACATGACCTCTGAACTCCAGCAGAAATAGAATTAAATCTGGCTCTGCATGCATTATGCAAGCTATAGTTGAGCCTCATCATTCAAGTGTAAACTCCATTATCTGTTAAACTCATTAATATTTATTTGTATTCCCAAAATCAGTTTTGTGATACTCTCATGGTCATTAGTGGATATGTGCAGAGATATATCTTGTGCCAATTTCCCCTCCCATTTTTGTTGGTGTTTTTTTGTTTAAGATGTCTAGCAAGCACAGTGCTAAAGTGCTGGGATGTGCCTTGTGGAGAAAACTGTGTTGGATAAAATTCTCTCAAGTATGAGTCAGAATGCTAGAACCTGTCAGTTCAAGTTAACAGACCAAGACTTAATATCTATTAAATAAAGGGCCTATAAAAGAAAACTCTTCAAATTCCTCACTGCTGTTAGTAGTAACCAACTCACAGCTGACCCTCCAGCAGGTGTCACCTTTGAGTCAGCAGTGCAACTCCCTGAGGACTGCGCCACCAGACCACCCAATAGGCCATGCCTCTCTAGAGGTTCAAATCCACCAGCAACTTTGTGGAAGATGAGAAATTTCCTCCTGTGCAATTTATATCTTCCCCAAAATCCCCTATAAGATCAGCTATTAATTGGTTCCAACTCAATGGCAATACTAGAAGCAGTATGTGCCATTTACTTCCTAAATAATAGGCCTTTGAAAACCCGAAGAACACTAAAGACAGACAATAATTATACTAGTGTAGTGGTAGAGCCCAGACTGAAGCCAGTTAAAATGAGGATACGGTGACTGCTGTAATGGGCTCTTATGTGTCAGTATAGCGCAAAACAGAACAGGGTTCGGATCTTTTGTTCTTAAGGTCGCTATGAGTTGTTCTTGATGGCATACAACAACAATGCCAATGAGTTTAAAATGAAACATACATAAATAGAGCTTTATACTGATTAGCTGATAAACATGTTGTGACCAGAGGGTGGCAGGAATTTAAACTTAGGAGCAATGTACTTCTCCTAGGATCAGTGGTTCAGTATTTGGTATTCACATGAACTTTATAAAGTTTAACACTGATGAGAATCGTTAGAACTTAAATTTCTCTTTGAGGTCTTGAGTGTATCCATGTGTGAAATAGAAATAGTACCAACCACTGACCTAATTTTTTTAAATGCTGAATGAGACAAGATATATACAGAAAGAACACTTAACTCAGTGTCAGGAACCCAGTAAGAATTAAAATTTCAGAGACTACTATATTATTATTGCTATTACATACACAATATTTAAAAATAAAGATTTTAAAAAATATAATGAATAGATGTTTAAATTTATCTATTTTTAATTCTGTAAATATGTGTGTTTAAAAACCATATACAGCACAACAAGATAAAGGTATATAATCCAATTGAAAAATGGACCCAGGATATGAACAGACACTTCACCAAAGACGACATTCAGATGGCCAACAAGCACATGAAGAAATGTTCAAAATCCCTAGCTCTAAGAGAGATGCAAATCAAAACAACTATGAGATATCATCTC
>NW_006399776.1:1754328-1756004 GCF_000299155.1 Elephantulus edwardii | reverse complement strand
GGCAGAGCATCTGGTGGATTCGAACCGTGTGCCTCTGGGATTGTAGTTGCAGCTCCTTGCCACTAGGCCACCAGAGCTCCCCTATTTCTTGCTCTTTCTTAAATGCTATTCTTACCTTCAGTATGAACAAAAAGTTCTTTTACTTGCTTGTTAAGGAAAGACAGTGTAAGATTAAGCAATTGTTCTGAAAAGTGTTTGCTTTGGGTCTCAGAATCACTTTCTCTAATTGCTGAACAAAGCAAATCCAATGCTGGAGTCAGTTCTTCCACATCTGAGAAAAAACAAAAATAATACACAAATAACATGGTGAATATCAGATTAATTCCATGAAAGTAATATATAAAAAATACATTTACTGTAAATTTATCTTTATGTTGCAATATTCTAAATAGAAAATAAGAACCAGTGACATATCTTTTAAAAACTCACAAAGCTTTTATGACACCTTATATCTGAAAATTTACTAGTGGTTCTTAGTACTAATTGTTGTTGTTGTTATGTGCCATCGAGTCGCTTGCAACTCATAGCGACCCTATGTACAAGAGCCCTAAACGCCCTTCTATTCTGTGCCAACCTAGCCGTTTCAAACACACTCATTCCCACCACTCCAATCACAGAATCGATCCATCTCATTGAGGGTCTTCCTCTTCTGCGCCGTCCCTCCACTCTCCCAAACATGATGTCCCTCTCCAAGGACCAGTCTCTTCTTGCAACATGCCCAAAATATGTCAGATGAAGCTTCAGAATCCTTGACTCCAAGGAGCATTCCAGCTTCACCTTCTCCAGGACAAACTTGTTTGTTCTCCTAGCAGTCCATGGTATATTTAATACCCTTCTCCAGCACCACAGCTCAAAGGCATCAGTTCTCTTTCTATCATCCCTATTCACTGTCCACCTTTTCAATACATAGCACGTAACTGCGAAGACTATCGCCTGGATCAGGTGCACCTTAAGTCTCCAGCCTGATGTTGTTGCTGTTTAGTACTCTCAAGAGGTCCCTCACAGCTGACTTTGCCAATGCAATTCGTCTCCTGATTTCCTGGCTGCTGTCACCAAGAGTGTTGACTGTGGAACCACGTAAACAAAAACTGTTAACTATCTCAACTCTTCACCGTTCATACTGATGCTGCTAATTGGCCCAGTGGTGAGAATCTTTGTTTTCTTGATGTTGAGCTTCAATCCATATAGGAGGCTGCAGTCCTTGACCTTCTGCAGCAAGCACTTCAGGTTCTCCTCAGTTTCAGCAAGAAGGGTTGTGTCATCTGCATAACACAGGTTGTCGATAACTCTCCCACCAACCCTGATGCCACATTCCTCCTCGTACAGCCCAGCGTCTCGGATGATCTGTTCTGTGTACAGAGTGATAAGGTATGGAGACAAAATACATTCCTGATGGACCCCTTTCTTAATTTTGAACCATGCAGTGTCTCCTTGCTCTGTTCTGATGACTGCCTCTTGGTCCAAGTATAGGTTTTGCATTAGCACATGTTCTGGGATTCCCACTCTTCTCAGAGTCAGCCATAGCTTGTTGTGATCCACCCAGTCAAAAGCCTTTGTTCAGTCAATGAGGCACGGACAGACATTCTTCTGGTATTCTCTGCTTTCTGCCAAGATCCATCTAACATTAGCTATAATATCCCTAGTACCACGATCTCTTCTAAATCCAGCCTGCACAT
>NW_006399776.1:1741193-1754228 GCF_000299155.1 Elephantulus edwardii | reverse complement strand
TTTGGGCATGGTGCAAGGAGGGACTGGTCCTTGGAGAGGGACATCATGTTTGGTAGAGTGGAGGGGCGGTGAAGGAGAGGAAGACCTTTGATGAGATGGATCGATTCTGTGACTAGAGAGGTGGGAATAAGTGCGTCTGAGATGGCTAGGTTGGCACAGGACAGAAGAGCGTATAGAGCTCTTCTTGTACATAGGGTCGCTATGAGTTGCAAGCGACTCGATGGCACATAACAACGACATCAACAACAACATTTAGGTATATAATTGTACAAATAATTTCTTTTAGAAAGATGAGCACAAAACTGGTTCCTATGAGGCAGAAGTTAAAGATATCCCAAACGTTCAGTTCTTCCAAACTGCTGTAACCAATCTAACATCAGTCATTCCTCCTCTCCGTCTTTGTCTTTGTGTTCCATAAATCAAAGCAATGCCTCACAAAAATCACAAACTTTAGAGAAAGAGCTTACATTGTTTTGAAGGTTGTTTAGTCCCAAAGTTGTGGATCAAGCTGCAGTCTGGAGAACTCTCTTGACCCATGGGGCCAGAGGGACTGTAACCTAAACTGTAGGTCAGAAGACAGGCTTCAGACTCCTGAGGCTACTCATAAGGCTGGTGAATTAGCCCAGGTAATAGGCCTCTGGCTAAGGTCTTGGAAGTGTAAGATGGATCCAACATCAGATTGCACTTAGTCAGATGCAGGATCCAGAGCAATACACTATGGAATAGGATTCTGCAGGTTGTTATTAGATAGATATACAGTGATACTTATACGTGAACATTTTATATTTAAACACTTTATAGTGGCTATATAATCAAAGTACCAAGTAACTCAAATGAGCCTTGACAATGTTTTTCTTTCTTTAATTTTTTGGGGTTTTATTTTATACTGGTTTACTTACAAAGATCATAAAGTTCATATACATTGTTTTCCACACCTTTAAAGCACTCCCATTTTATTCTGTTCTCTAGTTATTTAAGAGGTTAATAGAGGTGTTACAGAACTACATTAAAAACCATGTGATATACACTTAGTGGAAAACTGCTTTGAACTAAAAGATGCTCTAAGTATGGAGGTGAGGAGGGTTACTAAAAATCACTGTTCCCCACAAGAAAGTACAACATTTTCTTAAAGCCATGTTCAGAAATAGCAGGAAAAGAGGGAACATGAAAACTTGTCCAAGGAGAAATAAGTTTTCACTACTCACTTGTAAAAATCGAGATAGACATACAGAAGATGCTGCAAATTGTGTTCCAAACAATAAAGAATGAGGTGAGAATGGAAATTCCAACCTTCTTTGGTCCTGTAGTTTTGAACAGGAAGGGTATCTTGTAGCACACCCCCAATACGGTTCAGTCTTTGGAGGAATAGTTCAAAGTCTTTCAGTTCGGATGGAAGAAAAAGCCCATTCCTACTGGACAGGTTTAAGAAATGGCAGGTTAGAAAGCCACTAGGTTCAGAGCAGACCAAATGCCCTCAACTGTGTCTATCTCCACTACTTAAAAATCAGTATTTACAAATCAGGGCTTCTAATTCTTATTGGATAGATACATCCTGCTAGCTTCAAATTTAGGTTTCTGAACTTTTGGAGCACTTAAAAACAGTAATGAGGGTTTTAAACTCTCTTCAATATTTCAAAACCCTAAACAAAACTTGTTTTTGAATGAACTAAACAATTCACCATGACAGCAGGAGGGAGCTCTTTATCTTGATGGTCTGAGCACTGAGAAATTTACCAAAATAGCCAAACAAAATTAAGAAACTAAAATAAAAAGACCAATTAGTAAGATGAAGAAAAATTTGTTTAAATAATACTTACATTTTACAAAATGTTTTCTAAATCATACATACAAAAGTACAGAAAATATATCACACTTCAAGAAAGTTAAATCATGTAACCGCCACTCAGATTTAAAAACAAAATGGATGTTATACCTCTTTGAGTATCACTAAAGGTGCGCTGGTAGCAAAGTGTTTAAAATGTTTGGTTGCTATCCCAAAGTTTGGCAGTTTGAATCCATCAGCTGTTCTACAGGAGAAAAGACATGACTGGCTGTTTGTGTAAATATTTACAACCTGGGGCATCCTGTGGGACAGTTCTCGCCTATATAGCAGGGTTCCTGTGAATTAGAACTGATTTGACTGCAATGGTTTGGTTATTTTGGTGTGTATCATTACCTCACTGCATGCAGTTCACTCTCCCAAAGGTAACAAATTTTTTTTGTGATAATCATTCCCTCACCTTCATTCAGTCTGATCCTCTATGTCTATAACCTTAAATAATGTATGGTTTAATTTTGCTTATTTTGAAATGAAATGTAACACTCTGGATGCATTGTTCTTTGCTGTCCTGTGCTCAATACAATATTGTATCATTTAGCCATGCTGGCACCTGGGGTTACATGCCATCAATTTTCAGTTTAGTATTCCATTGTGTGATAAATTCCATTTTATTTATCCTTTCTACAGTCAGTTGTTCCTACATCTTTCTTTTTTTGGGGGGTTTTTTTTTTGTTGTTGTTCTTAGACCTTTTGTAAAGTCAAGTCCTAATTCTATGATTAACAAGGAAGAAAATATTTTTCTATGTGTACTGGCTCTATCCTATGTGTCTCCTCTTTTATGAAATGCTGAGCTGTGTTAGATATCTTTCCCCAAGAGATCAAACTCTACTCATCACCACCCAGGTCTATCCTTGCAGGTTTACCTAAATGGGCTGCCCAGGAGATTAACAGTGCCCTCAAGCTACTGCTTTTGAAGTAGAGAAAAAGGAAGGATGAGGTGTTATCCCCTGCCTCTGTCTTCCGCTGGGTTACCCCAGCTCTCTCCCTTTAGGGTTCTAACTTTCTCCTGGTCTCTGTCACTGTTTCCTTCGTTAGCCATTTTGAATCTGTTAAGGGAAGTATGTTTTACTGCTAAGATTACAGGGATATTCTCCTCAATCTCCCAAAAGCTATGTAGATTTTACATTATACAATAAAGTGTTCAAATCCACTTGGAATTTATTTTACTCATGGTATAAAGGAGAAGCCCAATTTCACCTCCCATTCTTACATCGATTCAATTTCCCAAAGATCATTTATTGAAAAGACCATTCTTTATTTTCAAAGAGTCATGCTTGGCTGTTAACTAAAAAGGTGAAAGTTTAAATCCACTTAGAGGCAACTTGGAAAAAATGCTTTGAGATAAACTATTGAAAAATCAGCCACTGTAAACTTGATCATTGTAGCATAGTTCTATTCTGACACAAAAGGTCCCCATGAGTCAACTGGTTCTGGGATTAAATTTCAAAACCACAAGCATGAAGGAACAATGATAATATTGAAAAGAGGGAAGATGACAGGAAGACCTACAGTATCCTCATCTTAGCACTTGCCAGTGATTAGTTCCTTGTAACATTACTCCCAGACTAACACTGTGACATCAAAGCACATAATATATTTGGGGAAGAACCAACATACAGAATTTTAGTCTAATCACAAGCACATAATGTTTAATGCCTTTAACACCTTGCTCTATGATAAACCCAAAAAACCCCAACAAAACCAAACCCAGTATTGTCAATTCTGATTTACAGTGACCCTCCATCGAGTTTCTGAGAGACTGTCCATCTTTTTCCCTCAGAAGAGCTGGCGGATTTGAACTGATTTTTAGGTTAATAGTTTGACATGTTATGCATTAAATCACTCGTACCCCTTTAGTTTATTATAGTGCCTTTTAATATGAAACAATGCTCACTGGATTTATGCCACCTCAAAGGAAACACTGCCCTACCATTTTTTATTGTTCTTCTTTTTATTCTGCCCATTTGGAATTACCTTTAGTAGTTAACAGTACCTGGCCAGTTTATCTAAAATTTCATTTCTCATGTAGTTGTTGCAGCAAGTATTCTGATCCATAACATCAACACTCAGAAAGGGCCATTTGTTCTGCTGAAGTGAAGCAGAACTATCCTGGGTTTGAAATTCTCTGATCCATAAATTAATGCTTAATGAATCATGGTGAGCTGTGAGGAGTCTCCAGAGGACTTCAGGAGAATAAGATCTGTAGTCTACATGAAGAACAAAACACACATTAAAATAGCAATGCTTTATGATTATTGGCATAAAACTTGATACTGAGTCAATTACTGAGTAGATAATAATCTGGACATAAATATTTATATACATTATTCCAGTTCTCTACTTCTTTGGTTATTTTCTTCCTTCGTCTTGTTCATTTTATATAAACTAGCTGAGGGAGGGAGGGAGGGAGGGAGGGAGGGAGAGATAGATAGATAGATAGATAGATAGATAGATAGATAGATAGATAGAAGGGAGCTTTAGTGGCCTAGTGGCAAGAAGCTGCACAATCCTGGAGGTAGTGATTTGAATCCACCAGATGCTCTGCTGGAGAAGGAGGGACAATCTCCTACTGTGCCAGTTGGATCTGATTTGACAGTACACAACAAGAAAAAAGAAAGAAAAAAAAATCAGCTGAGGAAGACCTAAATCTTACTATTACAGTGGTAAAGATATAACCTGGGAATTAGCTGTATGCATTTCTTTTCAGTCTTCTTCCCCTTTCTTCCTTAATAGAAAGAAAAAACTTCTTACGCATGTGGGATTTACCACTGTTAGTTGTTCTCAAGAGCGTCAAGATGATATAGAGCCTCTAGGATTAACAATAAAAACGAGATTGTTTGGGAAAATAATTTCACTTTGAAATTGAGGATGAAAACTCCCAGCCTAGAAATTTCAATTCACTGCTTGGCCAGTTGAGCTATATTATATATGCCTTTTTCCTTTCACAAGATCACATTATAATCCTTCACTAAAACCTAGTGACAGGAAAGAGGTCTTAATAAAATGACTTGTATCTAAAAGCAATTGAACATTACCACCACTACCACCATCCTAAAAAAAGTAACCCTAAAATGGAGACATACTAAAATACTCAAGTCTCAATATTTAATTTAATCAACATTCAGTAGGCTCATATTTCAGGTTTTTTTTCACACTTGCCATCTGTACTTATCCTGTGAAGAAGGATGGATTCTTGTGTTGCTTGATCCCACCAGTGAGCCCAATTTAACACAATTCTAAGATCTTGTTTGTCAAATTCATCTTTATGGTATTTCAGGGCTGAATCCAAAACAGATTTGTGTTTTGAAAAATCCTGTTCCTTTATCCAGTACCTAAAACAGTGATACATAGGATTTTTAAAAATCTAAGGCAAAAGTTATCTTTTCTCTATTTAAGAACTTCTACTCTTTTGTGGGTTATATAACTCAGTATTCTTAATTCTGCACTTACTATCTTAAAAATGATATGCCTAGTAATGAAAATACTGAAACAGCAGGAAATTCTCAAGACCTCTTCTATATGACAGCATATTTAGAAACAAATTTTATTTTCATGGAGTACATATATCAAGTTCCAAATAAGAAACTCATGATCACATGGCATATGCATATAATAACATTTGTAAACTAATCACTACTTAGGACATGCATTCTAAATTCCAAGAACAGGCTAATAGGACTACCTGGAAAAGGGCTGGATCTGCACATTTTCGTGGGACTGTCCTGAATAAAGCTTCTCAACTTGATGAACAAAGTCTACTGTTCTTTTTTCATTTTCGGAAAAAAATTTTTTTTCTTTTAAAATTTCAACCTTGAATTTAAAAAATAATTAAAATTGAAACAGTAGCCTCATTAAAAAAGATCAAGTACATACTGCACATAATAAGTCTCTTGAAATTAAATATCATGTAAGATTTTTTTTTTCTTTTCATTTTTGAGCTACTAGTGAACTTAGCTCCTGCAGTGTCTACTGGTTTAAATCCATCTGCCACTCCTTGGGAGAGAGATTGGAAGTCCTCTCCCATTAAGATTCACAATCTCAAAAATCTGATATATGGTTTCTATGAACTGGAATTGACTCAATGACAGTGAGAATGTATACCCAAAAGTTTTTACTATGCCACAAATGTAATCATTAGAAAAACTTTCAAAAATAAACTACATAGTCTCACCTTTACCTACCAAAAAGTCTCGTATGTTTTTATCAGTTGTATAGAAGCATATTTTGAGCAACTGGTCTTTTACATCAAAACCCTATAAAAACACAAAGAAAGCAAAAAACCCCTTGTATTTTGTAATGAAACTTTTTTGAACACATATGAAAAAGTAAATATAGTGGATACAGAAGTACTCTATTATAGATATACATCCAATTAGAATTCCATAGCTTTTCTGCTCTTGTAGACATTAATTTTCCTACAAGAGTATGTATGTATTTATTGCTTGTCCCTGAAATACTTAAGCATTATCAAAGTACAGAGAATAATATAAGGTTAAAGGAGCAAAAACCAGAAGCTGCTGCTATGATGATTCACTTAGAAAGAAAAGTTAGTATGAGAAGAGCTCACACAATTCTCCTTCGCACTAACAAGAAGTTACATGGGCAAAAACTCAACCATGCAGATGGGCCAGATTTCAGCTTTGTCTAAAGTTCTGCCTCAAAAACTGACTCTTTCCAATGAATTAAAATCGCAGCACATAAAACCTTAGGGAAGGCACAATACAGTAGAAAGATCAAGTGAAGATACAAGGGGTCACATGAGCAATAGAGAATGCTCCCAAATAAATAATGGGGCCTTGTGCATGCTTCGACATGTGTGAATTCTGCTCTCCTAACCAGTGCCACATTTACAAAGAAGAGGTGAATGGAACTCCCTTTCAAGAAAGCTTTCAGTACCAAGCAATATTTCTCTATGTTAATAACATTCTTCTTATTTCCTAGTAAAATTTACAAATTAGTTTGTGACCCAATTACAAATATAAGCCAATTTTCACATTAACTGGAAATTGTATTAAACAGGTTGCTTTAAGAGCAGTCAAACGGGTTATGCCACTCACCATATTCTTTAAAAGTTCAGAGGCCTCTTTTATGTTGTTCTTTTTTAAACTGTCAAAGACCAAATCTAAGCCTATTTTAATTAGTTCTTCGAGTTTTTGAGCAGAATGATCATTAATCCTGAGGAAAGTTTGCGCCTCTGGTATTTTGTTGTTTAAAATGGCATTAGCAATAACCTCCTAGAAGAAAGAAAGAAAAATGCTTAGTATCTTTTAAAGTTCCCTCTTACTTCTTTGTTATAGCTCTAACCATAGCATTTATTCATTCAATTATCAAAATGGTTCAGGAGTGGGCACCATTGCATTCTGTTAAATCTAGTACAAGATTTTGGACATATATAGAGAGTGTGAAGTTGACTAAATCACAGTCCCTTCTCTCCAGAAGCATGAATTCTAGTGGCATACAAGTAAAGCACTGAATATGTACTAGATGGGCTGCAACTGACCTGTTCCTACAGTGCCAGGGAGAAGAACCTAGGTGGAAAAGGGAAAGAGACAGACAGACAGAAAAAGAGGATAGGTGGTATTAAAAAAAAAAAAAAAGGAATTTTTTTCTTCTTCTTCTGCAGTGGTAAAAAGCTAAGACTTCAAGGAACTTGGGAGTTATTCAAGATAACTAGTGAAAAAAATCATAGAAGGCAAAAAAGTCTCTATAGCAAAGTAGAGCTGCTTTTCTGGTCTTCTAAGTTAGGCTATTCTGATCTCTGTCTCTTTAATGCCAATGTTCTCTAGGTGGGTAAAAAAATTCTACCGTCTAGTCATGGAGAGCAACACATTTTGACTGCACCACCACAAGGAGGTTGGGGAATGGCAAGGCAGATTAGGCATAAAAAAATTTAAGCTGACTTAACTGGTAAGATGTCTTAAATAACACGAGATAGGACTCAAATCAAGCCTACTCTGAAGCAATAGTGTCATGTGATCAAAAAGTTTCCCAAGATCTAATCACTGTCAGCAATTCTATCTATTTAAAGATCAGGCAGAACTCATGAGTTCAGAGTCAGATCCTAGACAGTGAAGATATCATTAAAGGGACATCATTCCCCATGGATTCAAGGTTGGGCTTTAACAGAGAATCTGTTTGTGTTCTGTTGTTGTTTGCTGTTCAGTCAGAGTCTACCCGTAGCTGACCCTCTAGCAAGTTTTAGGAGACTGTGAATCGTACTGGTGACTGGCTGGTGGATTTAAACTGAGTGTCTTTGATTAGCAGTGCAGCTCCTTGCAACTAGGTCACCAGAATCTGTAGGGAGCTCTGGTTATCTAGTGTTACGGAGCTGTACTGCCATACAACAGGCACAAGATCAGAATTAATCAGTTGCTCTGCAGGAGAAGGATGAACACTCTTCCCATGCAATTTACTGCCTCTCAAAATCCACTAAGGGTCAGCTATGAGTCAGTTCTAACTCAGTGGTACACAACAACAATTTGTGTTCAGAATGAAATAATCAGAACTTATAGACATAAATTTTAAGTTATGTCCAGAGATGTCAAAATCTGTAAAATTTTGACCAAAGATTTGAACCGTAAGTTATAGCAGGCCTATCAGAGATCCTAAACAATTTTGTTTCTTGTTCTCTTCTTAAATTCTCTCTGAAGTTGGCAAACAGAAGAAGGGTTAATTGCTCATGTTTACCTCAATACTAAGTTTCTCCCACAAATCACTCTCTTTTACAATGGAGACATCTCCATTTACATCGTATTCATCCAAAGTATCTGTCTGCTTCCAAGGAAACTTTATCATGAAGGTTCGAAGTTTATTAATATAGCTGGTTAAAATATTCACTCCCTTTTGCAGATGTTCATCGAGTTCTGTGCAAAACATCAAGTGGGCCCATTTCATAGAGAAGAGAGAAAGAATGAACTTAATGAGAATATCACAGTACACACATACCAATAAATAAATAAATACATAAATAAATAAAGGATAATATCATAAGCTGCTATAAAGTAGCCTAAAAAAGTGCCAAAATTTAAACTAACATTTTCAAATTTAAAACAGTGTGTTTTTCTATCTGCAAGTCTATGTTTTAAGACAACTTGCTTCACTCTCTTCACTGTAGTTAGTCTTGGGGTTTTCTGCCAACTTTTCCTATATTAGAACCTGTTCCATTCAAACATCACACTGGCTTATGCCCACCTTTAGGAAATGACATGCCACTGGCTTATATTCTCACATGGAACACAGACTACAAAGTTCTAATGCTAGAAAACTAGAAACTGTGAAAATTGAAATGGAATGCCTGAACACTGACATTTTAGGCATTAGTGAGATGAGATGAACAAAGCTGGGCCATTATAAATCAGAAAATCACACAGTATACTATGCTGAGAATGAAAAACAGAAAAAAAAATGGTGTTGCATTCCTAGTAAAAAAGTCAATTTCAAATTCTATCCTGAAGTACAATGTTGTGAGTGACAGCATACATCCATACACATACACTCCTACATCTAGACCCAGAGAGGAAGAAACTCAATATTCTTACCAAATCTTGCAATTTGAAATTGACCAAACATGCAATCAAGATGCATTAATGATAAGTGGTGATTGCAAATGTTGGAAACAATGAAGAAAGAATAGTAGCTGGAAAGTACGGACTTAGTGACAGAAATGAGGCTGGAAGGAAGATGATAAAATTTTGTATTCTCAATGATTTATTCACTGCAAATACTTTTTAAATTTTTTTCTTAAAAAATCTTTTTTAAAAAACACAAACAGAAACTTTCCACATGGACTTCACCTGATTCACAGCAATCAGACTGACTATATCTGCAGAAGGAATTGCTGAAGCTCAACATCAGTAGTCAAAACTACGTTGGGGCAGACTGTGGGGCAGACCATCAATGAAGCCAAAGAAAATTAAAACAAATGCACAAGAACCAAAACATGAACTTGAATCTATTTCACTTGAATTTAAAAATCATCTTAGCTGCACTGCAATCCCAGAGGTGTGTGGTTCAAATCCACCAGATGCTCTGCTGGAGAAGGAGGGGCAATCTCCTCCTTTACCAGTCAGATCCAATTTGGCAGTACACACACACACACACACACACACACACACAAAATAATAAAAAAAATCATCTTAAGAATAGATTAGAAAAACTGAATACCAATCATCAAAGACCAGATGAGTGGAATGATACCAATGATGAATCCATGAAGAGAGCAAAAGGTAATTACAAAAACAGAGAAGAAAAAAACAAAATGTCAGAAGAAATTCTAAAAACTGCACTAGAGCATCAAGAAGTCAAAACAAAAGGAAAATATGCCAAAGTAAAAAAGCTGAACAGAAGGTTTCAAAAGATAGCTTAAAAAGATAAAGTATTATAATGAAATGTGAAGAGAGTTGGGATTGGAGAATAAAAAGGGAAGAACTCGCCCTGTACTTCTTAAGCTGAGAGAATTGAAAAACAAATTTAAGCCTTGAATCGCAATACTGAAAAAATGCTAGGGGCATTATAGTGAATAAACAAGGAAGCATCAAAAGAAGACAGAGGGAATACACAAAGTCACTATACCAAAATAACTGACTGACCCTGAAAAATTATAGGAAGTACCATATGAGCAAGAGCCAATGGTACTGAATGAGGAAGAGGAAGCTGCATTTGGAGGCATTGGCAAAAATTAAAGCCCTAGGAATTTATGGGATACCGACTTGTTTCAACTAACAGATGCCTCCTTGGATGTGCTCACCAGCCTATGCCAGGAAAGACAGCTGTTGGGCCAATGATTTGAAGAGGCTCATATTTGTTCCTATTCCCAAGAAAGGTAATCCAACAAGAGTGTGGAAACTGTAAATGCAAGCAAAATACTTCTGAAGATTATTAAAAAAACAGCTAGAATGGTATATAGATAAGAAACTGATGGAAGTTCAAGCACGACTGAGAAGAGGCTGTGGCACCAGGGATATCACTGCTGATGTCAGATGAATACTGGCTGAAAGTAAAGAACACCAGAGAATGCCTATTTGTGCTTTATTGACTATGCAAAGGCCTTTAACTTGTGTGGATTATAACAAGTTACAGCTAACTTTGAGAAGAATGGGAATCCCAGAGCACTTAATTGTGCTCATGAGAAACCTATACCTAGACCAAGACACTGTTGTGTGAACAGAGCAAGGGAATATTTGTTGTTGTGTCACTGGTGTTATGTGCCGTCGAGTCACCTGAGACTCATAGAAACCCTACAGCTGTAAAACCTGCCCTGTCCTGGGCCAATCTCACTGTCTCCAACACACCTATCCCCATTACTCTAGTCACTGAATCAATCCATCTCATTGAGGGTCTTCCTCTTCTGCGCTGTTCCTACACCCTCCCAAGCATAATGTCCCTCTCCAAGGACTGCAACATGCAACATGCCCAAAATACATCAGATGAAGCTTCAGAATCTTTGCCTCCAAGGAGCAGCCTGGCTTTACTCTCTCCAGGACAAATCTGTTCATTCTTTTAGCAGTCTATGATATATTCAATACTCTTCTCTAACACCACAGCTCAAAGGCATCAATTCTCCTTCTATCTTCCCCTAGTCATTGTCCAGCTCTCTGATGCATAGCAAGTGATTGCAAAGACCATGGCCTGTATCAGGTGCACCTTAGTCTCCAGTGACACCACTGCTCTTCAGTACCCTGGAGAGGTCCCTAACAGCAGACTTTCCCATTGCAATACATCTTTTAATTTCTGGCTGCTGGTGCCAAGAGTGATGACTGTGGAGCCAAGCAAACTAAAGCTGTAAACAATCTCAATCTCTTGACCATCCACCATGATGCTGCCAATTGGCCCAGTGGTGAGAATCTTTGTTTTCTTGATACTGAGCCTCAATCCATACTGAAGCCTGACCTTCCACAGCAAACGCTTCAGGTCCTCCTCAGTTTCAGCAAGCAGGGTTGTGTCATCTGCATAATGCAGATTGTTGGTGAGTCTTCCTCAAATCCTGATGCCACGTTTCTCCTCATAGAGCCCAGTCTCCCAGGTAATCTGTTCTGCATAAAGATTTAAAAGGTATGGAGACAGGATACATCCTTGGTGTACCCCCTTCCCAACTTTGAACCATGCAGTGTTTCCTTGCTCTGTTCTGACAACTGCCTCCTGGTGAAAGTATAGGTTTTGTAATAGCACAATCAAGTGTTCTGGGATTCCCACTCTTCTCACTACATAGTTTAAAATTAAGACGGGAGTGTGTCAGGGTTTTATCTTCTCTCCATACTTATTCAGTCTGTATGCTGAGCAAATTATTAAGAGAAGCTAGACTCTATGAAGAAGAATGTGGCATCAAGAGCAGAAGACGACTTCTCAATTACCTGCATTATGAAGATGACACAATTTTGTTTGCTGTGAAAACTTGAAGCACTTGTTGCAGAAGATCAAAGAATACAGCCTTCAATATGTGTTACTTCTCAACATCAAGAAAACAAAAATTCTTGCTACTGGACTGATAGGCAACACCATGATAGATGGAGAAAAGATAGAAATTGGCAACATCTCCATCTTACTTGGATCCACAATCAATATCCTTGGTACCAGCAGTCAGGAAATCAGGAGAAGTATTGCACTGTAAGAGTCTGCCGTCGGACCTCTCCAAATTATTGAGGAGTAATGGTGTCAATTTGAGGACTAAGGTGCATCTGATTCAGGCCATGGTCTTTTCAATCACTTGATATGCATCTGAGAGCTAGACAATGAATATGATGACAGAAGAATTGATCCCTTTGAGCTATGGTGTTGGAATACTGAACATCTTGGAGAGAGTGCAACCAGACAGAGTGCTCCATGGAGGCAAAGATGATGAAGCTTCACTTCACATATTTCAGGCATGTTGCTAAGAAGGGCTATTCCTTGGAGACAGACAAGATGCTTGGAAAGGTGGAGGATCATCCAACTAGAGGAAGACCCTCAACCAGGTGGATTTACATAGTGCCTTCTGCAATGGGCTCTAGAGCATCTAAAAGTGTGAGGATGGCACTGGACTGGACAGGGTTCAGATCTGTTGTTCATAGGGAGGCTATAGGTCATACGTGATGGCACCTAATAACAACAACAACAACAACAACAACAACATTCTCGCACAATAAGCCCATTAATAATCTCTGTCCTAAGTATAGTACTATTTCTCGCTTTTTTTTATTTCTTGCTCTTTTTTTTTTTTT
>NW_006399776.1:1739898-1741093 GCF_000299155.1 Elephantulus edwardii | reverse complement strand
TTGTTCACAATAGCAAGGAGTTGGAAACAACCTAAGTGCCCATCAACAAACAAATGGATAGAGAAGCTGTGGTATATTCACACAATGGAGTACTACACGGCACTGATAAACAAGCAACTCATGCAATATTATTAAAAATGAGTGACCCTGGAGCACATTATGCTGAGTGAAGTATCTCAGTCACAAAAGGACAAATACTGCATAGTGCCACTGTTATAAAACAGGACTGACCTCGGGGTTAGTGGGAGGCTGAGAAAGATGGGATAAATAATGTATACTGCTTTGAAACAGATGAGGGAGAAAACTGTTTAAAAGGGATATGTGATTAGGTATTACTGTCATGACAGGAGTCTAGAATGAAGGCTGCAGAGTGGAGTGGATCTTGGGGGAGGGATTGTAAAACAATGAAAGAATTTTCCTTTTACTTTTCAAAGAGAAGAGTGAACTGGGTGGGGGAGGGGTGGGCAGGGAGAAAAGTGCAACAATGAATGAATGGAAACCAAAGTCTCTGTAAATTTTCATTAAAATTAATATAAAAAATAAAATGACAATAAACCATAAAACCCCCCAAAATCCATCCCATATAATGTTTAAATTTCTATTTTTATTTTTAATTCAGTAAATATGGATAGGGAAGCTCTGGTATATCCACACAATGGAATACTTTGCTGCACTGAAAAATAAGGAACTCATGAAATATACAAAATAGTTAACCCTGGAGGACATTTTGCTGAGTGAAATATCACAGTTACAAAAAGACAAATACTGCATAATGCCACTGTTATAAAAGAGGACTGACACAGGGTTTGGGGGGAAGAATGGAAAACAGGGAATAAATGTATATTGCATTGAAACAGATGAGGGAGAGAACTGTTTAGAAGGGTTATATGATTAGGTGTTATATGTCATGACAGAAGTCCAGAATGAAGGCAGCATCGTGGTGTGGACTTGGAGGGAGAAACTGTATAACAATGAATTTTTCTTTTACTTTTCAAAGAGAAGAGCAAACTGGGGGGAGGGATGGGCAAGGAGAAAAGTGCAACAATGAATGAATGGAAATCCAAAGTCTGTAAACTTTCATTAAAATTAATAATAAAAAATACAGGCTGGATTTAGAAGAGGTCGTGGTACTAGGGATATTATAGCTAATGTTAGATGGATCTTAGCAGAAAGCAAAGAATACCAGAAGAATGTC
>NW_006399776.1:1728497-1739116 GCF_000299155.1 Elephantulus edwardii | reverse complement strand
GACCCTATGTACAACAGCCCTAAACTCCGCTCTGTCCTGTGCCAATCGCACTGTTAACTCCGCAATAAGGGATATACCTTTAACTTGCTGGTCTGTCTAATACTTCTCTAAATCTGAACATTCACATGAGACAGACTAGGAAGAAGGATTGGCCATCCACTTCTGAAATAGCAGGCCTCTGAAAACCCTATAACACTATACTTAGTACTTAGAAATATTATCTCATGTAATCAACCAACCAAGAAGTAGGTGTCATATCCTTTTAAAAGAGAAGAAACTTATAAATTAAAGGAATGCTAATGAAAAAAAAAAAAAAGAGAAGAAACTGATGTTAAGAAACTTGTCTAAGTCAATTTTAAAATTGACTAAGCAATTGGCAGAGCAAAACCTGAATCTAAGTCTCTTTGATTCCAAAGTTGTTCTTTCAGGCATGGAAGCACAAGCTAGGAATATGGGCTCCTGAATCTCAGTACGGGCCCAACTCCAGATTTGGGGTTATGTGAGTGAGAATGAAGAGAAATTTTCTCTCCTGGGAAAATAAGTTATATACTGCTCACGCTTCTTTCCAGAGTCATTCCTACCTTACTTTTTAAAAACAGGACAGTGCAGGTAAGAGTGGAGTGAAAAGAAGTTGCTGACCAGTAAACAAGACGCGTGTAAGTATACTGTGGAGATACTGCAGGTTTGGTTACAGACCACTGCAATAAAGCAAGTCAAGAAGCTGCACTGTAATCCTGAAAGCACACGGTTCAAATCCACTAACTGCTCTGCAGGAGAAGGATGGGCAATATCCTCTTGTGTGATTAACTGCCTCTGAAACCCCCCACAGGGTCAGCTGTGACAGCACACAAGAAGATGATACATTAAAGAATATTTACACTATACTGTAGCTATTAAAGGGAACTCTGGTGGCACAGGCTGTAGGGAGTTACGCTGCTAAATCAGAGGTGTCACCTCTGGCAATTTGAATCTATTGGAGTGGCATCCACTTTCTAAACAACAAGACTCTGGAGACTCAATGAACTCTGAGAAATGTTGCTAGATATAGAAAAGCTTCAGGCCTTTTGTTCATAGGATCACTATGATTCATGCTCGACTTGATGGCAATCAACAACAGTAGGTCAGCAGGGAAAAGACAGACAATCTCCATCAGTATCATTTATAGCCTCCTGAAAATCTTCTAGAAGTTAGTTTTTAATTAGTTCTGACTTCATGGTAAGGAGCTTGCATTTTCTGAGTAGTTTAGTAAAGAAGCTGTGGTCGTGTGAAGTGTTATATGTTGTACTAGAAACAAAAAGGTCAGGGGTTTGAATCCACCAGCTGCTACTCAGGAGAAAGATGAGCAATCTCCTCCCATAAAGATTTATAGCCTTGGACACCAATGATGGATCTCTAGGAGTTCAAATGGACTAAATGGCAGTAGGTTGGTTTTTTATTAAGTATGAATAGTATGAGAATTCCAAAATGTGGCAGAGATACAAATAAACACTTGTTGAAAAAGGCATCAACAGACTCACTTCATAGAAGGTTGCCACAAACCTCCAATTTGTAAAAATCACATTTTCTATTACATGCGATAGAACAACATGTAATAAAATGAAGTATGCCTATAAAGGCCATACAATTGCGATGTAGCCCTACTCAACATGAAAACCTCAATTTTTTTCTAGACGTCTAAGCACATTAAAGACAAAAACTGAGCATAAAGCAATTCACAATTCAAAAGAGAGAGCTCAAACTCTGTACTCAAAGCAAGAGAATATTTTTCAAAAGAAAATTTTCAAATTTATGTTCTCAGTGATAACTAGGAGAACAAACATCAAATAGAAAAGGGTCAGTTGTCATTTTTTCCACATAAAAGCAAAACCAAAACCAAACCTGTGAACTCCAGGTTGATTCTAACTTATAGCAACCCTACATTTCCAAGGCTTTAATCTTTACAGAAGCAGGCTGTTAAGTCTTTCTTCAGGAGAGTAGCTAGTGGGTTTGATCTACTGACCTTTTAATTAGCAGTTTATTGCTTTAACCACTAAACCACCAATGCTTCTTTTCCTCAGGTAGTAACTAGCATATGTATTAGTAGGACTTTTCTGAGGGTCAATTCATCAAAGTGCTAAAGAATAGAAACTTTATTCTCTTGACCTGGAAATTCCCCATACAGAAATATATTCCAAGTAAATAATAGTACACATGAGGACTCACACACATAGAGGACAATAATAATACAATAATAGTGACAGTAAAAACTGGGATCCATCTCAAAGTCTAGTAGTTCGGTCAGATAAATTTATGATACAATGAATTCTATGCCTTCATAAAAAGTGTATCAACTAGCCTAGTGGCAAGAAGCTGTACTGCAATCCCAGAGGCATGCGGTTCAAATCTACCAGATCCTCTGCTGTAAAGGAGAGGCAATCGCCTCCTGTATCAGTCGGATCAGATTTTATGGTGTGTACACACACACACACACACACACACACACACACACACACACACACACACAGTATATCAACTAGTAGGAAGAAAGATATATTTATTATCAAGTGAGAAAAAGCACATTATAAATCTATTACATAGGGGTTAATCAGACATTGTAATTAGTTACATTACTCAATTGTAACTAATGTTATAAAACAAAATGTGTATGAATGATTAAATGAAAAACCAATATGATTTGTAAACTTTCACTCAAAACTAAAACAAAATTATGTCAAAGAGGAAAACTCATTTTATTTTCCTATCTCTCTGCGGAGGAAGCTGCTAATAAGCTGTGCTGCAATCCCAAGGGCACACTACTCATGGAATTCACTATTCATAGGAAGAGGATGGGCATTCTCCATCCATGTGATTTACTGCCTCTGAAAACCCTCTGGAGGGTCATCTACAAGTCAGTTTCGACTCGATGGCACACACTACCACCACCATGACCTCTCTAAGGAGAAATACTGCAAGGCTATCTGGTTCAAGGATAAAACTGTGCTTCTCATTTATTAGAAAGGAAAAGATAAAATCTTGTAAAGTTTTGGTAATATGGCAAAAAAGTAGAATTAGACTAAAAATTCATATAACAAGTTATAATCTGAAGCACAGCTATTTAAATACACATATAAGATAGGTGCAAGGATCTAATATTCTAAATCAATTTTATCTTTTTGTTACTCTGAAAGACCATCTCTTCACTGCATACTAAAATTTCAAAGTAAAGAACAGGATATGAATTAAAAACACTCTCCTTAGAATGAAAATATTTATAAACTCTTCTAACTTTCTCAAGATTTCACAAAATATATAAAAATCAAATGGCTGAGCTTAGAAAAATGAGTGAGTCACCAGGAAACACAGTAATTGGAAACTGGTTAAAAAGATAAAATGAATACAATTGTGAAAGACTTCATTCTACTTACTTTTTAAATATAAACTGGATGAAATGCTATCAGACTGATCAAGCACAGAAGAATCTGAGGAAGGAGTCAGAAGGTTTTCTTTGCTCTTCAAAAAGAAATCTACAGTGTCCAGCTGGCGATTTTCTATCCCAGCCTAAAAGGAAGAAAATCAAGGGGAGAAAGGTGAGGATAGAAAAAAAGGGGAAAATAAAACCCAACATGCAGATGTTTACTAAAATAAAGAAACTTTAGGATTTAAGGAGCTGAGGCTGAAGAAAACACAAGGTTATCTTTATGTCACACTAGCGGGGATAACAATAGCGACCACCTGGTCTAGGCAAATCTGCAGCTTTCTGAGCCTCAGTTTTTGCTTAAATAGAAACAGGAGGCTTGACTTGAACATTTTCCCAGCTCTTCCATTCTAAAATTCTTCAGAGTAGGTACATGGAGATTGTTCTTACAGTAATACATGTACATGTAAAAAAAGATAAAGCATGAGAATTACAAGAAGAGGAAAAGTACTGTTACAACTTAAAAAGTATAATCAACATCCTGAAACAAAATGTATGTGAATGGCTGAATGGAAAATCAATTTGCTCTGTAAATGTCCACTCAAATCACAATAAAAAGTTAAGAAAAAGAAAATAAAATGTTAAATCAGTTTAATGTAATGTTAAAAGAAAAAGCAGCATAAGCAAAGACTATTAGCCCTGATTAGGCATTTTGAGGAACCTTCTGATACACACCACCTTCAAATCATAGGTTTTATAAATATATGTATGTTTAAATGCTCAGCTGAACTAACAAAGTGACTGAAAATCTGAAGACCTGTGAGAATATGTGACAGAAAAATCATGAGCTAATTCCTACAGATAGATTTAAACATTACCTCTAGTGCGTGTATGGGTATTGAGCACCTCCCCCAAGCATTGAGGTGACACAGAGAGTCGACAGTGCTGGCACTTCCATGGATCATCAGTCTATTCAAAAACTCTTCTTGAGTCAAACCAAACAAAACCAGAGAAAGTCCATTTTCTATAGGAAAAAGAAAAGTTAGCTTTAAAAAATGGTTAAGATTTAAGTGAGTTTTCAAATTACTTACTACTTCAAGACTATAATTTATGGCATAAGCCACTGGGAGTTGCCCTGCTAAACCAAAGGCTGAGCATCTGGTTCGAATCCACCAGCCATTCCTCAGGAAAAAGATGGTCTCCTCCTGTGATTTATAGCCTTTGAACACTTGCTGAAAAGTCAGCTAAGTCAGTTCCTACTCCACAGCAAACACTGACAGATTCTGCCTTTAATTCATTGTGTTTTTCAAGTAAAGTTTTATTTTATAAACACTGAACACAAGACAAAGTCTTGTATGAACAATGAATCTTATGAAAGAGCATGACATCATACATTTTCACTCCAAATTGTCTTATAGTACTTAATTATTTTAATATTTACAGAGGTATTAGATTTCTTGTTTATTAAAACTCATATAATGCTCCTGACACAGAAATACATGATTACCAAAATGTGAGTACTAAAGCAGCAGGAAACTTTTAGTTCAGACAACCTTGATAGTACAAAAGCCTGTTTTTGTAACACAATAAAAAATGATAATATAAATGCTCAATAAATGTGTGTTGATCTATCAAAGCCAGATGCCTATAATGGCCAAGTAAGTGATTAGAGAATTGTTTATTATAATCTGTATGTATTTACTCTGAGTAACTTCAAGAAAAGCCTGACTGGAATGAAAAAGAAAAGCCCAGCTAAAGAGTTGTTGTTTACCATTGAGTTGGAACTGGCCCATAGTTGACCCTCCGGCAGTTAATCTCACAGGAGTAGATTGTCTATCTTTCTCCTAGGAAGCAGCTGTTGATTCGAAATTGATTGCAGCACATCTTTTTACCACTAGGCCATCAGAGCTCTCTAGCTCTGAATTTTCAACTGAAATTCTAGTCCAATCCCCAAGTTACAAATGCAGGTCTAGAGCTGCTAGCTCGTAAAATTTTCAACAGCTGGAAATGCAGATTTTAAAGTGCAATTATCTCATTTTGTATGTTCAGTGGCACTTAATGACAAAAACATAATAAATTAAGTCTTTAGAAAAGGTTCTATGTACAACCACAAGTCACCATGCAGCAGCTTGCTGTTAATGTATAAGGTCAAGAGCCTTTGACTGCTTCCATGTTGGCATCTGCCCCTCCTTAAGAGCAAAGGCAAATGTTGGGTGAAAGGCTGTTTCCTCTTATTCAAGCCATGCACACTACATTGGCTGGTAAAATTACTGGAATGTTACTGGAGATTAATAATTCAGAACAACTTCATATGCTTGAGTCTCCAGAGTCTCTTTGTTCTAACGTTGATGAAGCTGAAGCTGTACTACAAGCCCACCAAGCTAACGAGGCTGCCCAGAAAGCAGTTAACAGGGCCACTGGTGTTCGAACTGTTTAAAATGATCAGGGACCATGAAAGAAAACTCGTGCTTCACTGAAGAAAAAGAACTAAACATTGAAAAACTTAAATATTGGGGGAAAAAACCATTGCAAAATATAAAATTTAAAAAAAAAAGGAAAGGAAACTTTGAACCTTATGTACTGAGCAAATGCTGGGGCTAGCATGTGCTAGTTCTAGATTACTTACTCATTTAAAAACAAAAAACAAAAAAAAGAGGAAAAAATAGTAAAACATAAAAACAAATTAATGTTTTATAGACCCTGGGAAAAAGAATTTTCAGCAAAGTACAAAAATTTAAAGCATTCCTTTCTTTAATTTTTAATTCCTTACTGTGGAATAGCTCAGAATGTCAGTTGTTTTAGGTAACAGAATTGATAACTGAGCAAGGAAATGTAATTTGGATTATAAAATTCTTACTTTAATAAAAATTTCTTAAACTGTGAAAAAAAAAAAGACAAGGTTCTGAATGGTCTCAGTAGTGCATATAGAACAAAAGAATTCTGCAATTCAACATATGGACCATGAGGAGCCAGGCATTCAGTAGCCTCTGCTTGTACGGAATGAAGTCAAGTTGAACCTCTGGATTGGTAGCAACCCTTATTGCTCTTAAAATTTCTGATTTAGTGTCTTCACATTTAAGGGAGCCAAAATGGCCCTAATTTTTTAAAAAAATCAAACATACAAGACAAAGTTAGCAAGTATAATACCAAATTTCCTCAATGACAGTCTACTTTGAGAGGAGGAGAGGCACTAGCACTACCCAGGTAGCAGAAATAAATGCAGTGAAACCTCTAAGAGACTTGTTTATGTCTTAAAAGTTGTTCTTTCTTGACAGAGTTCAGTATTGTCATTTTTCTAATACTCACTTTAGTGTAAAATATTTTGAGTTCCCACCTTAGAGAAGGTGTGGCTTTCACAGGTTCTACTGTACATCTACAAAGCTATCATCAGCAATGGATTGCAATGGAGTCTCACCTGTAATAATGAGGCACAGCTGTTGGGCTCCACCATTCTCTACAGGAATACATTTTTTGCCAAGAGGAAAACACTGTATGCCCTGGGTCTCCAAATCCCAGAAAACAATGGAGCAGTAGCCAGTTCTTTCCCCTGCCTGAGAAAACTGCACAGTGAATCCTGTCATAGATATACATTCAAGCTCTGTGGGTTCCTCTTGTTCAATACTATGCATTATCTTCCAGGGCCTTCTTAGATCCCTGGGCTCAGCATGACTATCTTTCTGTGGAAAATTATACTGGCTATACCACAGGTCTTCTGAAATGAAGGTCCAACTTGGCACAATGATACCATGATTATCAGATTCAGAAGATTCCAAATGCAAAAGATCCTGGAACCATGGAGTACAATGGGAAATCTCCAGTTTAGAGTCCTTTATTGTATGATTCAATGATGACAGCTGAGCTTTCCATGACCTGGGAACACAGAATATTACTCATGCCTGCTATAGGAGAAGGCTCTAAGAAAAACACTGAACCAGTGGAAGGACATAGTTTTATTCTAACAAAAAAAACCGAATCTCAAGTACCATATAAGACCAGTGCTATAAAAAGCTAAAGAATGGCTTACATACAAGAATCATCACTCTAGTATGGTTATGAGGGAGGGAAAAGAGAGGGAGTAGAAAACTAATTAACAGATAACATTTATGAGGATGGATAAAAGGAAAGAATATGGAATGAATGGATGATCATACTCTGTATAACAATGGACAATATAAAACAAAATGTACATGAATGATCAAGTGGAAAAAGCAATCTTTTTTACCTTTGTTACCTTTCACTCAAATGACATAAAAAGCATCTACCTCTGTAAAGAACTTTAGTGAAAAGGTAATGTGTCCAAAGGGTCCCAAAATAGAATAAATTAAATCTAAAAAAAAAGGTGTTTCTCTACCTGTCAACCTGGAAGGAAAACTTGGTCAGCTTCATGTTATAGTCAGAGTTAACAGGATCATCCTCATCTACTCCTTTAGGCCCTTGAATAGGATGATCTTGTAGACTTCTTTCACACAGCAGGTGTTCTGGATGTTGCCTACATTTAAAAGATGATAGCCTTGGTCAAAAGTGATGGCCAAACCCAAATTCATGTTATTATTGATCCTGTTAAAATGAATAGTCCTGGTCACCTGATTTCCAACAAGAATACTAAGTCCATTCGGTGGAAGAAGGAAGAGTCTCTTGAACAAATGGTGCTAGGAAAACTGGATTTCCACATGCAAAAGAACATATTAGGGCCCTTGCTTTACATCATACACAACATTCAATTTAAAAGAGATCCAGAATCTAAATGTGAAAGCTGAAACTATAAAATTCTTAGAAGAAAAATACACGAGATGGTTGCAAGACCTCATTTTTAACAATGGAAAATCAGATATGATGACAAAAGCACAAGCTGTAAAACAGAACTTATTCAAATTATGATGACCTCATAGAGTCATTTATTGTAGGGTTTTTGGGTACATCTTATTGTTAATAATATGTTATTTATGTATGTGAATTTTTAATTTATGTGTAATGTTTGAAAGTCCCAAAGACAAAGATAAAATTTAAAAAGATACTGATAATAAAAATAAGTAATACTGAAGATTTTAAATAGAGGTTTTCAACTTTTATCAGAATAAACTTTAAGTGATGTCATCAGAAGGGACATTGTAACTTAGGGACTATCCGTACTTTTATCAAAGGACTTTATTGAAAATAATGCCACTTACAAAAGCCACCCAAAAGATTAAATACTACCAGAGACACCAAAGTGCTATACAAAGAAAACAACAAAGTATTTCTAAAAAAACAAAGAGCAACTTGCATAAATGGAAGACTGTATCATGCTCACGGATAGAAAGACTGAACATTGCTAAGTCAATACTACCAAAAGTGATCTACAGATATAACGCAACCCCAATTCAGATGCTGTCATTCTTCAATGCAAAGGAAAAAAGTTATCGCTAAATTTATATTGAAAGGAATGAGATCCTTTTCCTAGATGATTGCAAAGCACCACTGAAAAAGAAAAATAAAGTAGGAAGCCTCATACTTCCTGATCTCACAGACACAATTATAAAAACAGTGTGATATCAGTAAAGTGACAAATACAAAGACCAATGGCATAGACATGAGAACCCAAGAAAGAAATTAATTAACCTAAGGATAGCAAATCTTTCACAAGGACATAAAACTTATTAAATGGCGAAAATACAGCATCTTTAACAAATGATGTGGCAAAATTTGGTATCTATTCAAAGAATATGGAACCAAGATCCATTCTTCATACCATATAAAAAAACACACTAATAGATCAAGGACTAAGGGACAAAACTTAAAATTATAAAGATCTTCAGGGGGAAAAAAGGGAGTGCAAACACAAAATTCTTAATTTATTGCATAAACACACTACCTACCAAATAGAACCAAAAAATGCTCAATCAGCAGAGGACAAGTTAGATGAATGGTAGCATCTAAAAATTAAATCTTTATGTGCATAAGAAAAAATTCATTAAGAGGGTAAAAAGAGATCCTATTAAGGCAATATACACATTCAATGCAATCCCAATACAAATACCAATTCCATTCTTCAACGAGATGGAAAAGGCAATCTTCAGCTTCATTTGGAATGGAAAGAAGCCACAAATAAGCAAAGCACTCCTTAAAAATAGAAAAAGGTAGGAGGCATCTCACTCCCTGATTTATAATCCTACTACACTGCCGTGGTAGTCAAGACATCATGGTACTGGTACAATGACAGACACATAGATCAATGGAATAGAACTGAGAACCCGGAAATCAACCCATCTATTTATGGTCAACTGATTTTTGACAAGGAGATGAATCAGTTAGGTGGGGAAATGACAGCCTTTTTAACAAATGGTGTTGGCAAAATTGGAAAACTATCTGCAGAAGAATTAAACAAGATCCCCACCTCACTCCATATAAAAAAACCAACTCAAGGTGGATCATGGACCTAGGACTAAAACCAAGGACTATAAACCACATTCAGGAAAAGCTCAGAAAAACTTTAGTAGTCCTAATCCACAACATAAAGAGTCTCCCCAGTATTCTGAAAAATTTACAACCAGAAGAAGATAAAATAGATGAATGGGACCTTCTAAGAATCAAATCCCTATGCACCATCCAGAAACTTCTCTAACAGGGTAAAAAGGGAAGCCACAGACTGGGAAAGAGTGTTTGGTAATGACATGTCAGACTTATATCTAGAATTTATAAAATACTTGAGCACCACAACAAGATAAAGGTGAATAATCGAATTGAAAAATGGGCACAGGATATGGTTAGATGCCACGAAGTAGGTGGCAATGCCTTAACCGTATGCGTGTTGTAAAGGCCCAAAGGGCCTCTTCCATCCTTGTCAAGGGGAGTGCTAACCTTCTCTCCTTTCATACAACACGAGGGCACAGGATATGAACAGACACTTCAATAAGGAAGACATTCAGATGGCCAACAAGCACATGAAGAAATGTTCAAAATCCCTAGCTCTGAGAGAGATGCAAATCAAGACAACCATGAGATATCATCTCACTTCAGTAAGACTAGCAAAATTTAACAGAACAGCAAGCAACAAATGCTGGCGAGTTTGTGAAGAGTTTGGAACCCTTATTCACTGTTGGTGGGAGTGTAAAGTGGTGCAACCACTGTGGAAAGCGATGTGGCGCTTTCTCGAAAAGTTGCAAATAGAGATACCATTTGACCCAGCAATTCCACTACTGGGAATATACCCTAAAGAGACCATAAATGACATCCAAGTAGATATATG
>NW_006399776.1:1720083-1726566 GCF_000299155.1 Elephantulus edwardii | reverse complement strand
ATTGATAACAAAGTACGTTAGAAATCTGATCATTCTTTGGAGTGTTCTGGCTGCAGTTCATCAAATAAAGATTTGTTTGTTCTTTTGGTAAAAAAAAGAGATCCTATTGATTTGGAAAAAATATTTGGCAATTACAAATCTAACAAGGAACTCATATCTAGATTTATAGAAAACTTCAATACCTCAAGATAACTCAATTACAAAATAGACAATACGAAGACACTTCACTAAAGGCGGCATTCAGATGTCCAACAAACATGAAGAAATGCTCAAGTTCATTTGCTATTGGATTTAAATCTAAACAACAAGTCATATCTTACCTTAACAAAAACAAAGCTCAATAATACAGTAAACAGCAAATGCTGGTGAGGGTGTAGAAAGACTGGAAATCTCTTCTGGGTTGTCAGAGATAAGGGATTACATAGACAATGGTTCCCTGAATTGAACTCCTTCCCGGAGTGTACTGTACGGTTACCACTGTTGCATTTCTTATGTTGTTAAGGGTTGTCAATTCCCACTCTCAGTAATCCTATGTACAACATATAGGATCTGTGCTCTATCCTGCACCAGCCTCATGATCACTGCCATGTACAGCCCATTATTATAGTCACTGTGTCAATCCATCTCCTTGAGGGTCTTCCTTCCACTAGCTCTTGACATTTGATATCATGAAGTCTCTTCCCAAGAAATGGTCCCTCCTGACAACATGCCCAAAGTAAGTTTTCACTAAGGAGCACCATCCCTGAACCTCCTCCACAGGAGATTTAACTGCCCTAATATAGTAATAAATTAACTGCTTGTAGCAGAATAATAAAGGCAAGAATTTGAGCCTTAGGACAGTTTTTTAAAAAGAATATATTTACTGAGCATCTACAATGTTGCAGAACTTTGGCTTAAATATTTTGTATTAATGCTGAAGATTATTACAAAATGACTGGAATAGCACATCAACAAAGAACTGCCTGAAGTGCAGGCTTGATCTCAAAGAGGCCGTGAAAACTAGAGGTATTACAGCTAATGTCAGATGAATCTTGGCTGAAAGCATAGAGTACCAGAGGAATGTCTATCTGTGTTTCACTGACTAGGCACAGGCATTTGACTATGTGGATCACAACAAACTGGCAGACTCTGAGAATAGGAACCCCAGAACACTTGACTGTGCTTACGTGAAACCTATAGTTGGATCAGGAGGCAGTCATCAGAACAGAGCAAAGAAACACTTCATGGTTCAAAATTGGGAAGGGTGTGTGTCAAGGATGTGTCCTATCTCTGTATCTTTCAATCTATATGCGGACCAGATTATCCAGGAGGCTGGCCTCTGTGAGGTGAAGTGTAGCATCAGGATTTGAAGAAGATTCATCAACAATCTGAGTTATGCAAATGACACAACCCTGCTTGCTGAAACTAAGGAGGACCTGAAGTGCTTGCTGCAAAAGATTAAGGACTGCAGTCTTCAATATGGATTGAAGCTCAACATCAAGAAAACAAAATTCTCACCACTGGGCTGATTGGCAGAATTATGATAGAGAGTGAAGAGATTGAAATTGCTGACAGCTTCAGTTTTCTTGGTTGTACAATCAACACTCTTATACTAGCAGCCAGGAAACTGACTAACTGCACTGGGAAAATCTGCTGTCAGAGACCTCTCCAAAGTGCTGAAGAGCAACTATGTTAGTCTGGAGACTAAGGTGCGCCTTATAAAGGCCATGGTCTTTGCAATTACTTGCTATGCAAGCCCAGAGAGCTGGACAATGACTAGGGATACGAGAGTTGATGCCTTTGAGCTGTGGTCCTGTAAAGAGTACTGAATATATCATGTCCTGCTACGAGAACAAACAAGTTCATCTTGGAGAGGGTTAGCCAGGCTGATCCCTGGAGGCAAGGATTCTGTTCAGTCTGACATACTTTGGACATGTTGCAAGGTGGGATCAGTCCTTGGAGAGGGATGTCATGCTTTGGAGGGTTGAGGGACAGTACAGGAGAGGAAGACCCTCAATGAGATGGATTGAATCCGTGACTGGGGTCATGGGGAAAGGTGTGTCAGAGATAATAAGATTGGCAAGGGATAGAGCAGGGTTTAGGGCTGTTGTACATAGGGTCACTGTGAATTGAAGGCGACTCAACAGCACATGACAACAACAACAATTACCTTATTTAAGGAAAGGATATTCCAGTTAATAGAGATGAAAACTAAGGCTTGGGGGGGGGGGTGCGGCATAGGGCTGGGTTTAAACTAGATCAATTAGATCATAAAACCTCAGTTATTTTTCTTTTTAGATATTTGAAATACAACTTTATTCTGTTTCTAAAAGAAAAGAATGGGAATGACAGTAACAAACAAGATTTTACCATGTAATATTGTGATTTGACTGTAGCAGTCTTTTATTTGAAACTCAAGAAGGAAACTGTCTTCCAAAACAGCTAAATATGTAGGTCCAAAAATGAAGGTGTTTTAAACTGCCACACTCACTCCAAAGCCCTTTCATCTCTCCGTCAGCATCCCAAAGATTAGCACATGTTCTGCTTAGCTAGATAATAAAGTGGCAAACAAGCGGCACCACTGACATCACAGGACAGTTGCCTATAAAACTAGACTTCTGACGCTGGGCTCCAGCTTTGTTCTCTCACAGATCGTCATCCTTGTCTGGGAGAGCAGTTTTCTGTGCAACCTCTAAATCATGCTCATATTGTGTTGCCAAAGCTGGGTCCCTGACAACTTTTGGTGGGGCAAGAGCAGGCATGGCAACAAATGCCAAGTTAGGGTCTCCAATTAGTTTCCTAGCAAGCCAAAGAAAAGGTTTTTCAAAGTTGTAGTTACTTTTGGCAGAAATATCATAGTACTTAAGATTCTTCTTTTGGTGGAAAACGATAGATTTTGCCTTAACTTTCCTGTCCTTAATGTCCACTTTGTTGCCACACAACACAACGGGGATGTTTTCACATACTCTAACCAGATCTCTATGTCAGTTAGGCACATTCTTGTAGATAACTCTTGAAGTTACATCAAACATTATAATGGCACACTGGGCTTGGATATAATAGCCATCTCTCAGTCCCCCAAAATTTTCCTGGCCAGCTGTATCCCACACATTGAATTTAATTGGTCCTCTGTTGGTGTGGAACACGAGGGGATGGACCTCCACACCCAAGGTGGCTACATACTTCTTTTCGAATTCACCAGTCAGATGACATTTCACGAATGTCGTTTTTCTAGTACCACCATCACCCACCAACACGAGTTTGAACTGGACTTGGGGTTCTCCTTGGGTGGCCATTGTGATGGTTCTTCCAGAAGCATCTCTGGGCCCTGTCTGACTGATGGGATGATGGAAAGATGGCCGGTTATTTATCTTTTAAGATGAGACTTGGGGCATGCATAGGAACCAGGAAGGCAAGTGTGGGGTTGCAGGTGGGAGACTGTACCACTGTATCTGATGCACACAAAGAAGGAGAGGGTGGCAAAAGTGCAGCGAATAAAGCAGACTATGACCTGAGATGAGGCTGGAAAGGTGGCCGACGATAGACTTCCCAGGGCCTTACAGATGCATAAGAACTTGGGAATTTTATTTTGGGGGTGGGGTGAGGAAGGAATTAAGGAACAGTTTAAATAGGAAACAGTATGATCAGAGACATAATAGCTGGAGGGGAAAAGCAAAGTAATTAATCCCGTTGAACACATTCTCCAAAATAGTAACCTTTCCAATAATATGAAGGTAGTATGTTGAAATAACATTTGTCAAGATTATGAGTTTTTAAAAAGAGAAAGAGAATGTAAGAAAAATGCATGGAAATGACAGTTCCTCCCACCAATAAAAGATACTCTGTTCCCAACTGTCAGGATCTGGCTATACCTCTGATAAGTTCTGTATTTTAACATCACTCTGGTTACTTACACAGAATGGGTATAAAGGGCTAATAGACAAGGGAAGACCAATGAGGAGATTACCAATTAGGCAGTTCAAGTGAGAGATGATGGTGGCATGTAGTAGAGAGATGGCAGAGGAGCTGGGGAAAGCATGAGGATTTAAGAAACACTTAGGTGGGAGAATGCCTAAGACATTAACAAAAACAGTTTAAAGAAGAGAGTAAATGGAGAAAAGTTGCTCAGAAGAGAAGGGACTGAATACAAAGAAAACACAGATGTACTTCATAGGAGGAGAGGCGCCTTTTCATTGCAATAGGAGTAAACACAGAAACATGGGTGCACATACAGGTGGATTTAAAATTTAATATGAGAAACTGAGAGAGCTCCTATTTCATGGATTCTACTCTGGGCATGTTATGAAGTAGGGCAAATCTTCAGAAAATACACCATGCTTGGAAAAATAGGTCAGTGAAAGAGAGGAAAACTCTCAACAAGATGGACTGATGCAGAGACTGTAACAATGGGCTTAGGCTTAACAGAGCTTGAAGATGAAGCAGTACTTTGTAGGGTTTCATTCTGATGTATATGGGATAGCTACAAGTCAGAGTGAACTTGTTGGCACCTAACAACAACTTTTATAAAATAAGAGGGAAGATCATTCAGGAAGAACGGGCAATAAAGAGATGGCAGGAATGTTGATGAAAATGGAGGTTTTAAACTATTTTGGTAATGAATGGGCTGATAAAAATTTCTAGGTAATACTGAGAAATCAGCTCATGGTGTGGATTGTTAGTTCATAGTGGTATTGTATTTTTTTTCTGTGGTTTTCTCACAAAATGCTTAAGTACAGGAAATGCAAAGATAGAATAATGATTTCATCCAAGGTTGGGAATTTACCAGGTTAAGTGCTACCATAACAAGACAAATTTGGGTATATGTGAGATGGTCTGGAGAAATAATGGATCAGAGAACTTATGCCAGAGAGGGAGAGAAGCATAGCAGTGCCAGGGCTGAAGGAGACTAAAAAATTAAGAGGCCAGAAAAGTCAGTGAGGCCAGATGACAGGTGAAATGGAGATACTGAACCAAGCTGGCTAAAAAGGATGGGCAGCTGTGGAGAGGTTAGGAATATAAAACAGTGATTTGGGGAAGGGGCAGTTTCAAGCAACTGACCAAGACCAGGGTATGATTATAGGCACAGACAGCTAAAGCAAAGTAGAATAAAATGTCACTGGCAATGAAAGAAAAAAAAAATTATGGGTTCTCAGGGAGCTTATAAACTGACAGAACAAGAATATTATGAAAATACAAAATTACAGAATTAAGTGCACAAAATTACAGAATTAAGTGCACAAAACTACAGAATTAAGTGCTAAACAGAACGCCCATAAGCAGCAGCCATTATAACATACATCCCCACCATGACCACAAGAGGTCCCTCCTCTATTACCCTCCCTCTGAGGATGAGCTTGTCCCTTCCTTTTTAACGAAGCTACCTCTATTTTTTTAACTTAAAAAAAAAATTAGGTGCTAAGCTGTGGTTCAAACCAGGAGTGCTGCCAAAGTTCAAAAAGGAGAAAAATAAGGTAACTGGTATGCAATTTAAGTGGAAGGAGTTTTAGTAAGGAATCTGGGTATAGTAGGTCTGTTGTCAAATGGCTTTCTTAGCTCATTGCTCTTGACTTTGGCACATGGCTGAGTGGGAACAAGCAAACAGGATGGATTAGTTTATCTACAAAGGGACTACCTAGTTTTGCAATTAGCTAGCCTTAAGCAGGTTCAGCAGCAGGAATTTAGGAATCTTACTAAAAGCAAGGTAGAAGCAGAGAAAGCAGCTAGCATCCTTTGGGGTCAGAGATTACTGCACCAGTTTGACCAGGGACTACAGGAGTGCAGCGGCAGAGACCCAACTTGAGAGCGAGAGCTGCCCTGGGACTGCTGCTCAAACTCAGCCAGAGCCATGGATCTTCACCCAATTCTGCTGGAGAGGGCATAAACTGGCAGGACTAAGCGAGCTTTGTAAAGCCACAAGGTTGAAGGATAAAAGACCTGTGAACACAGCACATGTAAGAAGTTGTTCTGACTGAGAAACTGTATCCAGTTGCCAAGCTAAATTCTAACCTGTTAACTTCCCTAATAAACCCCATAATCATTAGTATGGTTCTGGGAGGTCTGAGTCACTACTGACAGATTACAAACCCAGCAGAACAGAAGGACTGGTGTTGGAGTAAGTAGGTGCAGGTCTGTATGGGGCATGTGTGACCTCATGAGAACTGGCTTTGTGTTATAGATGCTATTGATGGGAACAGGTCCTCCATGTGAGGTTAGCAGAGGTCAGACTCAGCTGGCCCCATGCTGCCCTGGCTCTCTTTATAGAACCAAATCCAAAACAAAACTCACTGTTCTTGAGTTCAACTCATGGTGATATTCATGTTAAATCTTAACAGAGGGGGATGTCTGTTTTCCCTCCCATGGAGATGATGGATTTGATCTTTCAGATCACAGTCCAATATGTAACATTGCTAGACCATAAAGATCCTTTGTGCTTCTGGTTAGATTTACTCCCAAGTAATTAATCTTGTGATTCGCTATTGTGAAGGGTATTGTTTTTCTTAGTTC
>NW_006399776.1:1714718-1719879 GCF_000299155.1 Elephantulus edwardii | reverse complement strand
CGCTTTGCCAATTTGACGACATTCAGATGGCTAACAAGCACATGAGGAAATGCTCATAAAAGAGGTAGATATGAATTGGGTCTCAAAGAGTGAACAGAATTTGATAAAATGAAAAGGACATCCTATATCCGAGTAAAGAAGAGAGGTAGATCTAGAATATGATTTAACTGAATAGAAAAAGATAACTATTTAAAACAAATTTAAAAAAAAAAGCTAAGAAGTACATTCTAAACTTCTTATGGTTCTAGTAATTGATTTAAAATGAGAAATTTCAGTAATCTACATACCTGAAATACAAATTCAAGTTAAGAGCAATTGCAGAACTGGAGGAGCTGACAATGACAACAGCATCTAGGTCTTGAGACACTTTCATTGATGTAAACGACATTTTTGTGGCTGGTTCTTGCTGATGTTCATGACACTCATCTTCTTGACAAAGCGCTAAGTCCACATGAGCTATATGTCTACCATCCACGATGTCAAAAACATCTTGAGTTAGTGTTAAAGAAATAAAAGTTTTAAATATGCTTAATTATTTAAAATACATAATAAGACAGAGAGGAAAAATTGTACCACTTACATCTTATACGTATAGTAAAACAAAGAGTGGACTGAGACAGACCTAGCAGAGAAGAAAGTTGGGGTTCACTTAATGATAACTTGAATATCTATCTACTCTGTGCCAGGTCCTCTCAATATTCTTGTTATTTTCTATTAGTGTTCTTGAATAGCACTGTTCAAGAAAAATATAATTGAAACCACAGTATAATCATAGGTTTCAATTACCTTCATCGGGTGCTCTGGTGGCCTAACGGCAAGCAGCTGTGTTGCCAGTACTAAGACACATGGCTCAAATCCATGAGGTGCTCTGTGAGAGGGAGATGGGCAGTCTCCTTCTGTGTGATTTACTGTCTCTGAAAATTGCTGGTGAGTCAACTATGGGTTCCGACTCAATGGTACCTAACGGTAACAAAAATACCTTCATTAAAAATGTATAAAGGAATTAATTGCACCTAAGTTTAATCTTTATAAAACTCACCATATCAAAAATAACATTTTAACATATAATCAATATAAAAATGATTGGCATGTGTTACTTTCCTTTTTGGTACTAAGCCTTCAAGTGCCTATGTATTTTACACTTACAGCACATCTCAATCTTGATGCTAAATTTTGATGGAAAACTGATTTATATTTAAATGCCATAAAATTTCTAAATTAAAAACTGAGACAATCAACGCTGTCCTTAACATGCTTAAAATTTGTTTTCAATCGAGCATCAATTTTTAAATTGGTAGTATTAGACACATTTCAAGGGCTCAAAAGCTACATGTGGTTATCATGTTAGATAGTGCAGTTCTATAACCCTGCAACAAAAGTTAATCTAGTGTGACTTTTTTTTCCATAGAAATTTTAGCACAGCATATGATACTGCTGAAGTAGAAAGCAATTCCTTTAGTATAGAAATGAAGGTTCAAAATTTGCACAAGGAGTCATTTTTCAAATTGTCAAACTATCTTACTATCCTACTAATGACTTACAGGTCTTCTAGAAACATAAGAACTGTAATATTTTCCAGGACCAAATTAAAAACAATTAAGTAAGCCATATGGATCATTAAAATAATGAAATGCTAGGAAATTAGCAGAAATTATAAGTGGTGGATTGTATTAATCAATGAAAAATATATATCACTGCATAAGAGAAAAGCAGTCATCTAAATCCTTCTAAGAACAAGGGCATATTAAGTATTCACTACATATATTTTTAATAAATGGGTAAAGCAGAGTACTTATGATTTTTAAAAAAATAAAAATGTGATTCTTATTGTTAGGTATCATCAAGTTGGCTATAATTCATAGTGACCCTATGAACAAGCCTTAACTTTGCCCTATTCTGTGCCATCTTCACAGTCTCCAAATTGTCAGTCACTGTGCCAATGCATTTTGTTGAGGGTCTTCCTTTCTTTCAATGACTTTCTACCTTCTTTTTTTGACTTTCTACATTCTGTAGCATGATTTTTTTTTCCTCCAAGAACTGGTTCATCCTGACAACCTAACCAAAGGACATGAGATGAAATTTCATCCTCCTTGCCTAAGATAATTATATATGATTATAACAAGTAAAATATTACTAACTCATTCATTCATTCATTCATTCATTCATTGCTGTTGACTTGGGAGAGACTCACAGCTGACCCTCCAGTGGGTTTTGTGAAGCTGTAAATTACATGGGAGGGGACTGCTCATCTTTCTCCCGCAGAGCTACTGGTGGATTTGAACAGCTAAGGAGGCGGCACCTTCAGATGAACAGCACAACTCCCTCCAGTCTACACCAAGAGAGCACCAAATGAAAAAGATACAGACAGAAAAAAAGTTAAACGTGATTTAATTGGATATTATAGGTACATGAGGATCTATTCCTCTACAAAGTTTTATTAAAAATTAACCCTTTTTCCACTTCTTGAATCCAAAATTAAACACCTAAAATGGCTAATCTTTGCATTCTCTTTACCATCAATATTTTTACCATCAAGGATACAGATCCAACCTAACCTATTCAAAACAAAAAGAATTCCTCTGCAAAGCTGTGTGTCAATAATCTCATCCACTGCCTGTACAGGCAAAGGCAGCATGAAACAGCTGAGCCCTCTAATCTCAGCTGCTTCTTCAGGAAACAGAATGTGCAGGACCATACATTTGTTGATGAACAATGATGATGTGTTGTTATTAAATGACAGAATTATCAAAGATGATAAAGAAATACCTAAGAAACAAAAAGATGTTATTTTAAAACTCAGTCACAATTTACAATTGGTAAATTTGATTCTGTGAACATAACATGAACAAGTTAAGCAAAACAAAAGTAATAGCTTGAACTAAGTTCAACTCTAGACAGTAACTACTTATATATCCACTGAGAGAGAGACAAATAATAAACAAAGCTAGCCTACAATAATCCTGTTTGTTCTATTTATGGCCAGAGTCAGACAACATACCACAAAGAAGATTAAAAAAAAAAAACAACAACAAAAAACCCACAAACAAAAACCTGCTTACCCAAAGGACCTTACAAAGCAAGAATCATCTTTTTTTTTTTTTTTAAATTTAAGAAGGAGCCCTACAGATCAAGGGCAGTGTGTATGCTATGGTCTTAAAATTAGAAGCCTGAGCACTGTGCTTTCGGCTCCTGGCAGTCATCAGGCTGAGGCATTGTCAATATTTCTGTAACCAGCCTCTGATTAACAGAAAATAAGGCAAATTACAAGTGTAACTATATGTAGCTTTATATTGTCTAGTAATTACATAAAAAAATTTAAACAAATGAAATTAATTTTAATATGTAATAGTCTAATATATCTGAAATAAGATCATTTCAACATTTTATCAATATAAATATTTGTCATTTTACTTTTCAGATACATTTTTATACATACTCAAATTATATCATTATTCATACTAACCACAATTTAAGCATTGTATAGCCCCATGTAACTAGTGACTATTTGTAGCCAATAAATGCAAATCTAGACAAGCTCTTTTCCTTAATTTTACCTCTCATAAATTTAAAACATGCTGAAATACCACTTGTAGAAACTTACTGATACTTTGGTCTTTGATGAGCTTTTGTAATGTTTCCCCATTACAGCTGTACAAAATGGCTCCATCACATCTTCCATCTTTCAAATTAAATTCATAGACGAACAGTTCATTGTTTTTACTAAGAGCTAGCAATTTGGGCTTGTCAGTTGGTGTATTCCTATTAGAATTCTCCCACATAAATCTAAAGAAAGACAATTTTAGATTATGTATTATAGTCTAAATCCACAGTAATACTCACACACAATAGGGAGGATTAGTAGAGAACAGCTCCTTAGTTCATCAGAATTCTACACTCTAGGATTTCCTCCTCTTTCATCTTCTCATTTCTGCTCCCTCTACCCCAAAGAACACAGGAGTAATTGGTGAAAATAAAGGGCCTCGAAGAGGCAGGAAAAACGTCTCTTTTTCATCATCTTAAATCGTTAACTAATGTTATACTTAACACGTTCTTTTAAATTGACGGCCGTGCTTAGAAACACAATTTTTTTGCCATCATTTGCGGCAACGTGTTAAAAGATTTGTCACTGCCAAGGGTATCAGCTATCTAATGTGATTATTTACATGAAAAAACTGATGTTAGGTGCTTTTGAGTATGACTCACAGAAATCCTATGATTAGAAATGAACTTTGTCCTGTGCCATCTTCATTTTCTCTGACACACCTGAGCCCACTACTGTAGTCACTGTGTTAATCTAACTCATTGGGGGTCTTCTTCTTTGCTGACCCTCCACTTTTCCAGTGACATGTCCAAAGTCTGAGAGATGAAATTTTACCATCTTTGCCTCCAAAAAGCACTCTGGCTGTACTTTCTTCAAGATATATCTGTTTGCTCTTTTGGCAGTCCATGGATGTTCAGTATTCTTCTTCAGCACCACAGCTCAAAGGCATCAATTCTTTTTCCATCATCCTTATTGACTGTGCAGCTCTCTGATGTAGAGGGAGTTCTTCCCTCTGTATTCCCTGACTCTAGCTCTTAGCATATTGCTCTGTATTTTGCTTTGTAGGCCTTTGCTAATTTAAGGGAGTTCTGGTGGCCTAATAGTAAAAAGCTGTGCTGTAATCTCCAAAGCAATGCATTCTGAATCCATCAGCTCCTCTATGGGAGAAGGATGGGCAATCTCCTCCCATGCCATTTATTGTCTCTGAAAAGCTACTGGAGGGTCAGCTATGGGTCAGTTCCAACTACAAGACATGTAACAACAAATGGTGTCAAATACATTTTTAAAAAGTGAATTATTTAGAGAATTCAAATAATACTTGAAAATTCCAAAATAGTATAGAACGGCTCTATCCTATAGAACTTTTGATGATGGATACGTTCTGTATTTGCACAAACAAAAGAAGCTAAAGCAAAAAAAAAAAAAAAAGAAGCTAAAGCCACAGATTATCTAGGTAGTATCATGGAGAAACTAAATTTTTCATTTTATCAGCCACTTGTGGTTAAGGACTATCATATTGAGCTGTGCCTATACATACTTTCTAAAACTGTGTTGGTCCAACCACAAATGAATGGACTGAGAAATTCTGGTACATTCACACAATGGAATACTATGCAGCAC
>NW_006399776.1:1710171-1712083 GCF_000299155.1 Elephantulus edwardii | reverse complement strand
TGGACTGCTAAGAAAACAAACAGATTCATCCTAGAGAGGGTTAAACCAGATGGCTCCTTGGAGGCAAGGATTCTGAGGCTTCGTCTAACATACTTTGGACATGTTGTAAGGAGAGACTGGTCCTTGGAGAGGGACATCATGCTTGGTAGGGTGGAGGGACAGCGCAGGAGGGGAAGGCCCTCCCTCTATGAGGTGGATTGATTATTGGGGTAATCGGAATGGGTGTGTCAGAGACAGTGCGATAGGCACAGGACAGAGCAGAGTTTAGGGCTGTTGTATGTAGGGTTGCTATGAGTCGCAAGCGACTCACAGCACATAGCAACAACAACAACATGTCATATTGACAGGAAGAATGACCTTGAGCATGACAGAAATTCTGAGGATTTCCTGGAAAGGGCAAATTTTCTATTTTTGTTCATAGGTCTCTATTAAGTTGACTGACACTCAGGTTTAAGTCGAATGTGTAAGAACGGGTGTATATGGTTCTTCTTAATGATTTAAAGGCTTCATGTGCTGTAAGTTGTCTGGAATAGGGGCTTGCTTCACTAGTTTGAAAAGAGGGCAAATTTGCATAATGTCAAAGGAGTAATCACTCTGAAGTTCCCAAACCAGGAACTCCTCACCATTCTCACTGCCGCTATTCTAATTTGGGCCAACCGTCCTCGTCCTCATTGTCTGAGCTATTCAACGAGTCTTCTAACCGGCCCAAACCTCACCCCACTAGACTCCACAGATTACCGCTTTGAATCCAGCAAAAGCACTTTTGCGTTTACCTGACTAAAATTTAACAAACAAAAAAACCACCTTAAGTCCTGCTAGTCTTTGCACCTGTGCTCTGTGGCATTCCTACTATCTGCCTTCATTTAGCTGCCTCCTCTTCCTGCCACAAAAGCTTTTTTTGTTTGTTTGTTTTAAAGCTCGCCCCAACATCCGTTTCCTGCTTCCTTTCTTATAGTCTTATTGTTTGTTTAGACTCCAAATAGAGGGAGATGTTTCATTAGCTAAACCTTAACTGTCCTATGCTAGCATGAAGATGTTGAAGTCAAGAAATATCAGTTATAACACAGAGAAGAAGTGAAGCTACTCTTTGTTTTATACAAGATTGTCAGTAGAGAAAAAGGGTGTGGGAGAAATAATTTAGGAAAGGTGTCCTAATAGCAGTTCTTTTCCCAGCACATTCTCTTCTATAGTCAGATGAGAGCTGTTATAGAACTATGTGCCGTTGAATCAATTGCAACTCATAGCGACTCTTAGGAACTGTGATCTGAATCTTGCCCTGTCTTGTATCATCCTCGCCATCTCCAATATATTTGAGCCCATTGTTACAGTCACCATGTCAATCCATCTTGTCGAGGGTCTTCCTCTCTATTGTTGATCCTTCAGCTTTCCACACATGGTGTCTTTCTCTAGTGACTGGTTTCTTCTAATGCCATGTCCAGAATATGCGAGATGAAGTTACATAATCCTTGCCTCTGAGGAGCAGCCAGGTCGTACATACTGTCTCCAGGACATATTTGTTTATTTTTTAGGCAGTCCATGGGCTATTCTGTACTCTTCTCCAGAAGAACTCACAGGCATCTATTCATCTTCTGTAATCCTTTTTGTCCACCTTTCATATTCATACCAAGTATCATGGCTTAGATCAGGTATACCTTTATTTTTAAACTGACAGTTGCTCTTTAGTACTTTGGAGAGGTCCCTGACAGCAAAATTTCCCATCTTTTGATTTTTTTAATGAAATTTTATTAATTTTAATGAGCATTTACAGAGATTTGGGGTCTCCATTCATTCATTGTTGCACTATTTTCTCTACCCTCCCCCCCCAGTTCGTTCCTTTTTTTTTGCCCCCTTGAAAGTCTGTTTTAATTGTCCAATTGCCACAGTGCTTGTCAAAGCCAGTTCTGATTAATCT
>NW_006399776.1:1692073-1707936 GCF_000299155.1 Elephantulus edwardii | reverse complement strand
TTGGCCATCTGAATGTCGTCTTCGGTGAAGTGCCTGTTCATATCCTGTGCTCATTTTTCTATTGGATTATTTACCTTTATCTTGTTGTGGTGCCATCTTTTGATTTTTTTGATTGCTGGTTCCAAGGTTGTTGATTGTGGATACAAGTAAGATCATTGACAATTTCAATCTTTCTCTGTTTAGCCTGTTGCCTATTGGCTCAGTAGTGAGGATTTTTTTTTTCTCCTTGATGGTCAGAAGTAATCGGTATTGAAGGCTGTAGTCTTTGATCAGCAAGTTTCAAGTCTTCACTTTAAGCAAGCAAGGTTGTATTATCTCCACAACACAGGTTGTTGATGAGTCTTAATCCTGATGCCACATTCTTCATAAAAATCAGCTTCTCCAATGATTTTTTCACCATACAGATTGAGTAAGTATCTAGAAAATATACTTTTCTAGAAAAGATATTCTGACACATACACCTTGATTTTAAGCTATGCAGTGTACTCTTGCTGTTTGGATTCCTGCCTCTTGGTCTAGGTATAGGTTTTGAATGAGCTTAATTAAGTATTCTGGGATTCTCGTTCTTCTCAATGTTAACCATGACTGATCACACAATCAAACATGCCTATAAAGAGCCATCTTCTTCCATCTGTGCTTTAGTTTCTAGGAGGATAGAAACCATTTTCTAGTAACTGGCAGCTTGGTGCTAAGGTGCTGCACTGCCAGCCTGAAGGCATGCAGTTCAAATCCATCATGGCTTTTGAGTGAGGTGATGAGCAGTCTCTTCCCATGCTATTTACTGCCTCTGAAAACCTGCTGAATGGTCAGTCATGAACCATTTCCAACTCAATGGTACATGGCGGTGGTTTCTAGGAGTTTCTACCATTTTCACCCTGGATTGATTTCTCCCATTAGATGAATGTTTTAATAGCAAATATAGTTTTGTCCACGTTAAATAAAATCATTCCTTAACCCATGTGGACCGCTACCATACTGCTGAGTTTTTTTCCCTTTTGGCAAAATCCTACCTTGAGTCAACTTTTTTCTCACCTCTTTTCTCACATCCAACTCTTCTATTCAGGCTACTATTTGCACAAACCCATCAAAAAGATTGAAGTTTCAGTGGTTATATTGTCACAAGATGCCATCTCTCTAGGTTCTAACGGTTAACGACTCCTGTCATGAAGTACTTTCATCTTCAGTAACACTTCTCTAAATTAGCTACCCAATGACTTTTGACTTTTTTCTGTGTAATTCCTTCCACCCTCTTCACTTTAAATATGATTTATATACTGGAAGCTCCTACTTTTGCATCTTTATGGCCTTTTCCTTCAATTCCAGACTCCTGTGTGGGCTCAATTTCTAGCAGGTCTCAAATGTAAAATGTCCAAAGCAATTATTTCTCCCCTTCCTGCCACCCTTTCCAATGATTGACTTTATTATTCCTATGAGTTTATTTTTAAGAAACCCATTTTTATTTTAATCTTTTCTACTTCTTAATGGGGAACCCACGTTACTAAAAATATGAAATCATTCTTGATTCTTAACCACCACTCACTCCTGGCCCCATCAGCAATGTGTGTGTGTCAACTATTACTTTCAAAACATATTCCACATTTCTAGTTTTCTATTACCACTGTATTACTTGCCTGGTTTGTTGGAATATCTTCAGAAAATTTTCTGTCTTGCTCCCCAAACAATTCAGCAAAACTATTCAAAAAGTAAAAATCATACTTTGTTTTTCTGTTTAAAATCTAGTGACTTTCAGTTACAATCGAAAAACCCAGATTTTTTTTTTTTAATTAAGGCTGATGGGTGTAGGCCCTGTGTACTTCTCTCATCTCACCCCACTTATCTGTGTTAACGCAAACATTTTTCTTTTGACACACTAAGTGCCTCTATGTGGAATACTTTCCCCTACATTTTGGCCATATTTGCTTGTTTTCATTTCAGTTAAAGTATAATCTCCATTGAGAGGTTTTCCTTGACCACTCAACCCAAAGTCACTCATCCAGTTTTGTTTTCAACAGTTGGTATTATTTGCCATTGACTTGCCTATGAACCAGTGACCCTATGTACAGCAGCTCTGAAGCCTGCCCTGTCCTGAGCCAGCCTCAATAATTCTGACACACCAACCTCACTGCCCCAGTCACTGTATCAATCCATCTTTCTCTCCTGCACTGTCCATCCACCCTTCCAAGCATGATGTCCTTCTCCAAGGACTGACCTCTCCTGACCATGTGCCTAAAGTACATGAGATAGAGCTTCAAAATCCTGGCCTCCAAGGAGACATTTGGTTTCTCCCTCTTCAAGACAGACCTATATGTTTTCTTGTCTGTCTGATATTTTAGCTGCCAACCCAAAGGCATGTGTATTTGAATCCACTAGCTGCTCCACAGAAACAATTTACTACTGCCTTTGAAAACTCCTATGAGCTGGTGCTGACTCAGAGGTAGATAACAATGTTTGTTGATAAATGCATGACCTCGTTTGTCAAAATGAAACCGAATCTTTTTTATTTTGAGAATTATTTCTAACCAGCCCTCTCAGCTCAACTGCTTTTTAATTTCCAAAAAGGAAACAATTTCCAAGGTTTTGTTATATGTAACAGGGCCTTGTCTCTTTATATTACTATAGTATTCACACATAAGAAAACAGATGACCTTTATTATAGCTTTACAAACAAGTTTCAACACATTCAATTATTTTCCCCCTCCCCCCCCCATGCCTGCTTTGTAGGAATATCACTCAAGTTTTTGAGGAAACCAATGTTTGAGTTAGGGTCCTCCAGTATGAAGATATGAGAAATCTCTTGAGATTGTTCTTCAGGATCCCTGTAGACATAGCTCACACAGCTACTGTTTGCAAAACTTTTTCCACACATGTGTATTCCAAGACAACAAGATCAGTAGGTCCACGCAAGTCTACAAAGAAATCAGGTGTTAAATGGAAAAAAAATATTATTTTTTAATGAAACCACCTCCCTGTTGTTCACATGTACATCCTAGAATAGTTAGGTCTCAAATATCTCTTGAAAAAGGAATAATTCTGTTTCTCAAATTAGTTCTTGCCTTTAAATAGCTTAGCATGAGAAACAACCAGAGTGCCTGGAAAGAAATTAAAAGGCTTGATCATAGGCTCTTAACTTGAGCTAGGCTACTCAGAATCAGTATTAGAGTTTCTAGAACTGTATTTTTTCCTTGTTGTGTATTGTCAAATCATATCCGACTGGCACAGGAGGAGATTGCCCCTCCTCCAGCAGAATATCTGGTGGATTTGAACCACCCACATTCGGGATTGCAGCACAGCCTTCTTGCCACTAGGCCACCAGAACTCCCCTATAACTACTTTTTAAAAGCAATTTGTTCTTCATGTTCAGTTTAAAATTAGGAAAGGTGTGGCAGATCCAAATTAGACTTGGATAAAGGACACTAACTTTGTTTCTATCATCACTTACTCTATCCTGGCTTCCAGCTGTTGCACCAATTGTTTGTCCACGTGGTGACAGAACAGGGGGAGAAGGTTGCTAGGGAAGACTAGGGGTTCTGCCAGAGATGCTGTAGGGGTCTGGGCTATCTCCCAGGCAATCAAAACCACCATCTTTGTCCTGGAAAGAGAGTAGGTATGTGTCAGAGGTGAGTAATATAATTTGTCCTTCTACAAGTTGCAGGAATTTGAGACTAAAGAGAAAAGCTCCTTATTACCTTTATATTATCAAGTCAATCTGAACTCAAAAAGCTATTCCCCTCCCCCACTTAATTAAGAGGTAATATTTTCGTATTTGATGTACGCTAGGCAACACTACCACAGCAGTGTTAGACAACACTAAGGGAGCTCTGGTTGCCTGGTGGTAAGAAGCTGCACTGCAATCCCAAAGGTGTTCAGTTCAAATCCGCTAGCAGCTCTGAGTAAGAAAGAAGGGGCAGCAATCTCCTCCTGTGTGATTAACTACCTCTAAAAACCCTTTGGAGGGTCAGCTGTGGATCGCTTCCAACTGAACAGCAAACAACAATAGGCAACACTAAGTGCTTTACACTTTTAAATCACTTTTAAGAACCAAGGGTTAATACCATCATCCCACATATATAGATGAGGCAACAAGCTAAGGGAGTGAAATAACTTGCTCAGAATTGGTATTGCTAGGTACAGACCAGAATTCAAGTCTAAGTCTGTTTGACTCTAAAGAGTGCCCCTTACTTTGTGATGCAACTTCCCACAGTAAATCCACCCTTTAGAGCACAGTAAAAACTAAGTCACCGCCATTAAGTTGATGGACTCATGGCAACACTTTGTTGGTTTCTGAAGAGGCTTTAAGTTTTAATGGGAGTAGACTGCCTTGTCTAAGAAGCAACTTGTGTGCTCAAGCTGCTGACTTTCTGATTAGCAACACAGCACGGCTGTGCCACCAGGGCTTCTTTAAATTAAAAATACTGAAGAGGGGAGGGGACTCAAAAAAATACAACTACAGGTGTGCTGTTTCTTCTGTCTCTGCCCAGTCACCTTTCCCATACTTAGATGTACCATTCAGGAAATACCTGGCATGGTCTACATACCCCAGGGTACAGAGAGAGTATTTATAAGGCCTTTGTGATTTTATTTTCTTCCAATTCTGTTAAATTGTTTTTGTAGTTTGAATGAAGCTTTAAAAAGCAAGCTTATTTTTTTTCATTCACTCATTCATATACATTTTGTTCTGCAATAGTTTCTGTTCCCACAATGAAATAACTTTTCCTCCTTCCTTTCAGAAATTCATTCCTATTTATCCTTCAATACTCATGTCTTCCTTGTAGTCATATTGTGCTGACTATCCCTTTCTTGTATATTGGCTTTTCCTTAGTGATTTTTTTTCTTCTCAACTTGATAACCATCCAATGGTTCTTTCTGTGTGCAAACCTTTCTTGAGCCTTTTATAATTGTAGTCTTAGGCAGTATTTGTTCTCTTGTGACTGACTTATTTCACTCAGCAGAATGTCATCTAGATTCATCTTTATGCAGTGTTTCATGAATCCTTTAATTATTTTAGTGTTGTGTAACATTTCAGTGTGTGGATGTACTATAATTTCTTTATCCATTTGTCCATTGGTGACTTAGGTTGTTTCTATCACTTTTTAGTTAATTCTCTCATGAACATAAATGCCTAGGCCTTTATGATCTTACCAAGCTTTATGGTCACTGTTGTGTTCCTCTAGGGAAGAATCCAGAGATATCAGCTGTTCCCCATGACTCAGCAGGGCATAGAGCAAAGATATTCCAAACTGCAAGTGATAAAAGTCCAGGGTAAAGTGAATTCACCCTAGACATTCAGTGTTTCCCTGGTTATGCTGTCTTAAGAGGAGTATGCAATCAAACATGTTTGAAGACCTCTGCTGTACACATTAGCTTATTAGGGAAGCAAATACATAAGCCCCACCTCGGATCTACTGAATGAAGTATCTCTGGGGATGGGACCCAAAACCCCTGTGCATAACAACATTATCCGAGGGATTCTGGTTCTAGAAGTTGAGCAGCATTGCAGATAATACTTGTGGGGAGATTGAGAGAATGTGCTCACAGCTCTTACTCACCTGGAAGCCGTCTTGGGGAAAAGGCTTCAGGTGTATTACCTGATTCTGAAGCACCACAGTGACTGGCCTCTCTGAGGTGGCAGATGGAAGCAGTATTAGTCCCTGAAGTCCTTTCAGGAGTTCATGGAAGGTCAAGTGACTGATACATTTGCCCAGAGGCTTGAACAGCATGTGTAAGGCCTGCAAAAGAGTCCAGTAAGCACTGCTCAAATTCCAGCTTCACCTTATTCTACCTTGCCTCCAACCTCTTTTTGTTGACCTGCCTTTGGCGTTTTCCTGGTAACTTTACCAGGCCCCTCACTACTCCTGTCTCTAACACTGGGTTCCTTCTACACCCACTTGTTCAAGATGCCTTCCCTAATGTAAGAAATGGGTGCCAACACTTATTAGGAAACTATCTTCTGAAACCCCCACAGGGCAACACTACACCTGTTCCTGGGCAACCATACACCTGTTTTCTTTTGCTCATCATTACTGTGTGTGTGTGTGTGTTCTGCAGCTGACACAGGTAGGAACACCATTCCTCACTGTCCTACACCTTCTTTGGTATCTCATTAGGGTAGGGAGTGGAGAGGAGGAAAGATTCCTAAATGCATCCTTGAAACTATTAGCTCCATTCCAGTGTACCTGATCAGCCACATCCCTCCGAACCAGGAAGGGCAGATGGTGGGTGATAGCCAGAAGAAGGCTAACAGCCTGATCATGTGGCAGGAAGGGGAGTAGCCGGGCCACCAGGGCCTTCCCCTTCCTCACAGACAGCACCTGCAGGAAACCATCTGCCGCCTCCCTACAAGTGAGACCAGAGGGCATTTTCAGAGTTCTGTAGAGAGGAAGAGTGCTTCAAGCCACAGAAGAGGGGCAGAAGCAAGGGGTCTTTGCATATACTTCCCTTCCTGTGCACCAAACTGCAGCCTTCCTATACTCACTCTAAGTTTTTCTGCTCCTGGGGCATCAAGGTTTGGAAGAGCTTCTCAACCTGGATGCACTGCTGTTTCGACGACCAGCGCTGTGGAGACCCATCTTTCTGGCCCTTCTCTATCTCTAGTAACTGAAGGAACATCTGGGAATTTGAGGGTAGTGAAAGGAAAAAGGCAAATTTGGACATTATCTTCTTCTCAAAGGCAAATTAGAAACTTATCCCAAAGTAGCTGATCTCTTACCTTCTCAATCCGATATAATACCCAAAGCTTCTGACTCTTTGCAGCCCCTCCATCCTAGGAGAAAAGAGCCCCGGGTGGTCAGCCAGAGCAGCTGCCAGGACACCAGACAAGGGTCAACTGCACTAGAAAGGCTAGAATGATTAGCCTTCTAGAGCCTTATCCTTAGCTCAAAATCTGAACTCAAAATTAGGAAAGCACTCCATACCTTCCCTTCAAACAAGAGAAAAGTGGTTCCAGAAAGATAATGCTCCTACCTGTTCTTGAGTTCCATGGGGTACAGCATCTATAGCTCGGCGAGGGCTAAAACATGTTGATATGGCTACCTGGCCCAGAGAACCCTCAATTCGAACAACTACAAGAAAGAAGTCAGGCTAGGTGTATCCCCTTTCTCTTTTTCACCCTCTGCCCACACCAATGTCCAGCTGAGCAGATTAACCTTGTTCTTACCTGACTCGTAAGCCTCTGCCTTCTGAATGTAAGGAGTTACCAGTTTGAGAGATTCAACCCCGCTCCTTTTCCCAAGCAGTTCTTCATCTTCTTGCTGCTTCTCTAGTTTCTGAAAATATTCCTGAGGATCCATGGAAAAGAAAAATACATACTCTTCTTCTGAATTTATAGTTAGGGCTCTTAAATACATGCTCTTAACAAAATCCTTTTCCTATAGGATGATCCTGGAATCTTAGGCCCTTCCAGCAGTCTATAATACTTTGGACTACTAAAGTATTTTAAGCAGCATAAGCCAGATATGTCATCTATCTTGGGATTCCCAGCCCAAGAACTTATGATGACACCATCAGAACTGTTGATAGGCCAGAACGCAAAGTGGAGGACAAGGGAAGCTAACACATTTCAGAATTTTCAGCCTTCTTGTCATTTCCCACCCCAAGTATATGCATGTAGTACACACTATCTTGTCCTTACCCTCCTCATTTTGTGTTTTTTTTTTAATTTTTTCATTTTGTGTTCTTATCAATACTTCTCAAAATTGGAATTATAGTATGAAGACCACCTGCAGCTTAAGTCATGAAACTAGCACTCAGAATGTATTTGTTAACTGGTCAGTAGGCTGGTATTACTTATCTGTAGACATGTTGACCTACTCTGTCTTCTTTATAGATGTCTGAAGTTTCCCAAGCTTCAGACCGCCAACTGCGGGTCAAACAATGACTTGCATAAGTCTCCTTCATATAAGGGGGATGCCAGAAGAGGCAAGAGGACAAAATGAACTGTTTTGCTTTCAGTGATACTGGCAGATAAAGGAGAGAGTATTTGCAGCTTGGTGGAAAGAAAATAATATACAGGAAGCTCCAAATGGGGACTTCAGGAAGTGGGGAGGAGAGTGGGTGGATTGCAGGAATTGAAAGGTTAAACAATCCCCAAACTGACAAATGAATTTTGCCCAGTAAATAAAGGATGAGTAGGAAGCAGGGAAAAATTGGTCAAAATGTTTGCCAGCACTTATCTAACAAATTGAGTTCCACTATTTAGAAGACATTTTAGACTTAAAGAAAAAGGTGAATATTTGTTAGAGAGACAGATCCAAGTCACCAAAAGTGTACAAGGAAGAGAAGGTTCTATTTCCTGCCTCAGTGGAGGTACATCTTGGCAAAAGGATGGAGATGAAACCTTAGGCTGCGTTTGGGGAAAAAGAAACAATCCAATCTAGCTCAAGTGTAGAGGATAAAGAAGGATGGAACTAGGATGTAAAATGTAGAAATATGGCCCCTGTCCTGCATGATTAGGAGTTCTTGTGGTTTAGTGAAAAGAAGTTGCACTGCTAACCCAAAGGAAGGTAGTTCAAATTCACCAGGTTCTTTCTGAGAGAAAGATGAGCTGTCTGCTGTATAATTTGCCACTTCTGAAAACCCACTGCGGGGATCAGCTATGGCTTGGTTAGTTCTGACTGTGGTACACAGCAACAGTAGCCTGCATGTTTGTCTCTCCTACAGAGAGAAACAGAGGGGCCATGGAGTCCAGGCCTATTTGACCCCACGCTCAAAGACTGGGAATAGCATCTTACAGCTCACCTGATAGTAATAGTCATCCAAGCGAGGAGTCTCACTCTGCAGCTGAACCATTTGCACTTTTATCACCCACTCCTTCTCTTTTCCGGTCATAAAGTTAGCATAGGGGTCTGGCTGCCGAGACCAAGGCTTCTTTGTTGGGGCACTTCAAATCAAGAGGAACATTCCCTTTAGACATTCCCACCCCTGCCACAATTAACTTCCCCAAGAGCAGTACGCAGGGAGAGGAGTTCTCTGTAGAAGCTGGGACAGCGTGCAGGGATGGGCAAAAGCAGGAGTCTTAAATGTGCAAAGATGGTAAAGGTAGATTCCTAGTCACAAAGAAAAAGCCATCATGCAGACAAGACTCTTCAACTCTGCTCTTTGTCTCTGCTTTACCTCATTTGATCATGTGGCAGCGGCTGCTGTTGCAAGATCCGTTGATGTCGAGGATGGAGCTGGGTCAGATGACTGGGAAGGCTTAAAAAAGTAAACCACAAAAAACTTGGGCTGGGTGAAAGGAAGCTCTCAGCTGCTCTGAATTCAGTAAGCCTTCTTGTAGTTTTGCTAGACATTTAAGAGATACCCTATCTCTAGATGTCTACCTGAATCAGCTCCTGGAATCAGAATTCTAACTCTGCAGGGCTCACATTCCCCTCCAAGATACATTGTTCAGCAATTTGACTGAAAGAAATTTCCTTGGCACAATGAAAATCCTTCTGACCCAATTGTTGGTAATCCCAAGTCATTACTAGCTGACCTTGAATACATGTTTTAATCTTTATGAGCCTCCATTTCCTCATCTGTGAGGAGAGGAGACTGAATTCTTAAGACTTCTGTTACAAAAATTCTGTGACGTACTTTTCTGTGGAAACTGATGGAGTGCCCCCCACCCACCTCAGTTACTACACTACATGAGACTTCCAGAGAATTCGGCCTAAGACGAAGAAGTCCCTGGCACCCTGAAACCATACCTGAAGCGAAAAGACAACGAGCTTGGTGGGCTGTAGAAGAGAGATGGGTCTGGCGAAGGCAGCTGAGGTCCAAACTGCCGCACTGGAGAGCTGGTGTTGCGAAGTGTAGGCTGGGAAGGAATTGATAATGGGGAGTCTGTGTGTGAGAGAGGAGTTCAGAGACCTGGAGGAGGATCCTCTCCACTAATAGGATATTACTTTTGCTTCTCAGTTCCTTTCCTGACTCTATATAGTTTCTCTTGCCTTTTCCCCTATAGAACCTCACTCAACATTTTCCCTTCATGTCAGCTGTGAGGGCACCAGACTATGGTTCTCACCACTTTTTTCCACAGCATTTGTCACCTTTTAGCGATCAACTGTGCAATCCCTGACAAACATGGGGCTTATGAGTTTATACTACCTGGTGAATCAACACCTTTCTGTTCCCTCCCAGATTCTGTGTCTTTAGCCACTGGGGCAATACTGATTTCTAAAGCCTTTCTCAGAGCTCTTGTTCCCATCTCATTCTCAACAGAATTTCCTGGTATTCAAATTCCTCTACCCTGGCCATGTTTTCATGATAGTTAATTGAAGAGCAGGTGATATTAGTTCTAAACACAGAGCTGCTCCCCCCCCCCCATTTCATTTGAAAGCCCAATTGTCCCAGTACCATTTACTAAGGAGTGTACCAGATCTGCTGGGATATGTCACCTCTGCCTCATTACCAAACTCCTCTGCATGATGGTGCTAGTCTTACCTCCAGGTCACCAGGAATGTTGTTTTCTGCTGAGTGAGTTTAGGAGCAAACTGAGCACAATGGAAGTAAGGGATGCTCTGTGAGCTCAGGGAATTTTCTGAGCACCTATTTGCTAGCTCTGAGGATGGAAAACAGAGTGGGGAACGGAACAGACTTACCTGCCACCGAAAATGCAAGCAGGCAGATGACATCCCTGGTACACCAGGTGCCTTGGTTAAAGAGGAGCCAACTCCTCTCTGAAATTGAGGAAAGGAAACTCAGTGTAGGATGGGTCCCTGTGATACCTTCTACACCTGTATCCATGGAGGAGGAGAGAGGCAGTCTCCAACAGACATTTCCACCAACCAGGATGGCAGCCTAACTCTCTCACTCTCAAAGTCAACTGGTTGAGGACCCTTGTCCCTGGAAGGGGGATAGGCTGGTATCTCAGTAGTGGTTTGAAGGTGAGTCTGAGTCACCTTGTTTACTACATGAGTATCCTTGACCCTCTCCAGTGGTCGACTAAACCTCGAGGAAACAAATGCCAGGAATGGGCTAATGAGATGTGAGGGGCCCAAGGCCAAGCAAAAATGTCTTACTCTCAGCAGCAGGTAGCCAGCCATGCACAGCCCTTCTAGGGTTTGGGTTTAAGACAGGGACAATATCAGAAATAGTGGGTGACAGGAGGCAACAGAGAGAAAGAAGAAAGTCATCACTACTCAAGTTCAGACTTGACAAAGAAAGTTGTTAATCCAGAACCTGTCTGGAAAGAAGTAGAGAAGACAGTGAGATTTAGACCACTGAGCCTAAGACAGTTGAAGAAAAACACCCTTTCTCCCCAGTCCACCTGAGAGTTGTGGACAGCATTGAGCTCAGCTGGAACCCTGACATCGTTCTCTCCTTCCTCTGGGTCTGGAGCCTCATCTGGATCTAGGTCCTCCTCTTCCTTGTCATTCTCTTCCTCCTCCTCTGATTCAGAGATAGACACCAGCTCCTTTTCAGGAGGCAGGTGGCCACAGGGCTTGCTTGTTCCTTGGTTTGTTAAAAATGGGCCTGTGGAAAAAGAGGGAGGAGTTACAGTGAAAGGCTGCTTCAGAATTACTCTCAAACAGCACTTCCTGTCGGCTTTCACTCCACATCCTTCCTTGGGATATCTCAAACCATCTCCCATTAAAGCAAACAAACTGTGGTTGATACTAGACACTTTCACTTTCCCTATCCCCTCATTATGGAAGCAGGAGAGGCATCCACTTCCTAAACAACATGTCTCCAGAAACTATGAACTTTGATAAATGTCGATAGTTGTAGATGGGCTTCAGGCCTTTTGTTCATAGGGTCGCTATGAGTCGTGCTAGGCTTGAAGGCAATCAGCAATAACAACAATACCCTCAAAAAGCTTCTTTCTCTCTGCTAGTCCCTTCTACGACCTCTTTATCTTGCCAATTATCCTGGCATTGTAATTTAATCCTACACGTGCCAGATTTATTTTTTTTAACCTGTTTTAACTCTCAAACAACCTCATGACAGTGTTACTAATAACTTCAGTAAGTAAATGAGGAAAATAAAGTCCAGAAAAGTGATGTAGAACAAAAGTGACGTGGAAGCATATGGAGTCACTCTCAGTTCTCTACACTTGGACACATAAACCCATGAACCAGGCCAGAAAACCCCACCCTGCAATTTGATAATACCTTTGATAAGTTTTATGTCGGTGAACAGATGAACATCTTTTCTAGCTGTTTCCTCCACTGAGAGGGCATTGTCAGCTTCTGGGAGGTGAACCTGAGACAGGAAAGATACTCAGACACCCCTTTTCTCACCCTTCTCAAGGGGTGAAACCCTGGGTTCTCAAACTGCCATAAACCTCTAACCTCACCAGCCTAGCTGCAAGGAAAGGTCCTGCAAAGAGCAGAAGTGAAGGACAGGACTAAAAGTTGGAGAAGCACGTCTCACATAGGTACCACCAGTCACCAGCTGTGTAGTGTGAGAATTTCAGAGTGCCTTGTTGCAGACACCCACCGCCTGATTGCTGTTGCCTTTCCTTCTTTGTTTAGCCATGGCAGCCTGGCTTCACACCCTTTTCCTGACTTTAAGAGTCCCAGCACCTCCCTTACTTTTCAGTTAAAGAGCCAGCACCTTTTAACCTGGTGTCTTGATAAGAAGCACCAGAAGATAATCTGATGATATAGACAATCCTTGGAAGGGGGCAGAAAGAGCTCTCCATGATTGTGAGTACTATTGATTGGTTCAAAAGGAAGCCAGGACTTTGGACTGCAAATCATAATTGTTGATGTTGTTAGGTGCCATTGTATCAACTATGACTCATAGGGACACTCAATTTAAGGGCAGATATTTAAAAAGAGGATCCTTATTTTCCATAGCTTTTATAAGAATACTGTGAGGTCAGATAAAATTTAATCCTTGGGTTGCGCTCCAATAAAATTGGATAGGAAAGCTCTGGGTGAATCCTGAGGGGGTTGCCTATCAACCAAGTCTTGGTGTTTGAGGACTTGTGGAGCCTCACTTTGTGCTAAAGGATGCTTGCCCTTAACTGGATCCTGTTAGCTTAGACTTGTTATCCTGCTCTAGTTGACATTGTTAGGTGCCCTCGAGTCAAGCATGACTGATAGTGCCCCTATCAACAACAGATCTGAACCTTCTCCTGTCCTGTGCCATCCTCACATACTCTGACACGCTTGAGCCCTTGCTGCAGTCACTGTCAACCCAGTTAGTTGAGGGTCTTTCTCTCTTTTGCCATCCTTCCACATTTCCAAGAATTATGTTCCTCTCCAATGTTCCTCCTAGCAACATGTCCAAAGTATGCAAGACAGAATTTTATCATTTTTGCCTCCAAAGAACACTCTGGCAGCAACTTTTCCAAGACACATCTGTTTATTGTTTTGGCAGTCCATGGGATATTAAGCACTCTTCTCCAAAACAATAGTTCAAAGGCGTCAATTCTCCTGTCAATCTTACTTATTGTCCAACTTTAAGCAGTATAGCAAGTGATTAAAAAGACCATGGCCCGAATCAGGTGCTTCTTAGACTTCAAACTAACATCATTACATCTCCTGGCTGTCACAAGCCAGATCATCAAAGTAAAAGAAACTTTGCATGATATACACAGAAAATTTTATGTCTTCTTGGCTGCTTAAATGAAAAATTGATTCAGAAGCACAGAAGTTATCAAAATAAAACAAACTGCTGGTAGCAGAAACCTAAGACTCACCTGAGTCTCATCTAACTACAAAGTGATCCTGAGTTCTGTGCCTATATCCCTGAGTTCAGCTGAGATGACTTTGCAAAAAACTTCTAAAAATGAAAACCAAGCCAATCTCTCTACAAATATAAAAAAAAGCAAGTTAAAGCCTTATTGTTATGACTATAGGACTATGATTCTTAGTACCTTTAAAAGAAAATAGATATTTCAGAATTTTTTCTATAAGACAAACCCATCAAATGTTTCTTGGAAAAGGTGTAATCAGGGTGTTCCTCAGAAGCAAGGATAGTGAAGTTTTGTTTCACATACTTTGGGCATGTTGTTAGGAGGGGTCAGTCCCTGAAAAATGACTTCATGCTTAGAAAGGTGGAGAGTCAGAGGGAGAGAAGGAGACCCCAACAGGATGGACTGACACAGTGACTGTAACAATGGGCTGGAGTATGGCAGAGATGGTGAGGACGGCGCAGGATAGACAGTGTTCAGATGCAGTGTTCACAGGTTGATATGAATCATAGTTGACTCAAAGATGCCTAACAACAACAACAACATACGAGTGGGGGCGAGGAGGAGAAAGTTAAGTAAACTGAAAGTTACTGAAAAACTTATCAAAGATCTGAATTGACTCCAGGCCTTTATGGCAACATTATTCAGCTGTTTCTCTCAAGAACTCTCTAATAAGTTACTTTGGCATATTTAACCAAAAGACCAAACAATGAAATACAAGTGTTCCAGAAGTGATTTATTTATTTGAAGTTGTTGCAGAGATCAGATCTTAGGGAGACCCATTTGCTGCATGAGAATTTTCATTGTTATTGGTTTTTTAAATTTGTGTATAATCATTCATATACATCATGTATTTATATGCACTTTGTGATTTATACAATGATTCATATACATTATATTTTCTATAATTTTATATATATTTTATATAATTACCTCTATGCCTGTTATCACTCCATCTTTTCAAGTCTCCATTGAATGTTTCCTATTACTTCACCCCTTCATAAAGCCACCACCTCTGTTATCCTAGTGATTTTTTTCTCTTCTTTTTTTACTCTACCTCTCTCCTTCCCCTTTTGAACTTTTATACATATCTTGCTCAGTTATCCTATTTTCATTATAGTGGACTTATGTAATATGTGCCCTTATGTGACTGGGATATTTCACTCAGCATAATGCTTCTAGTTTTTTCCCAAGCTACATAGTATTTTATGAAGTTATTGTTCCTTTAATTTTTCCTCAATAAGCTGAACATAGAAATCTCATGTGACCTAGCTATCCCACTGCTAAGAATATATCCCAAGGAAATCAGAACTGAGGCACAAATGGACATTTGTACACCTATGTTCATAACAGATTTATTGACAATAACACAAAATTGGAAACAGCCCTAATTCGCATTAACACATAAATAAATTGAAAAATTGTGGTATACCCACACTGTGGAATACTATGCAACACTAAGAAAATTTTTATTCTTAAGGAAATTTCTGCACCAATTATAGTATCAAAGCAGGTGGACCAAGCCCCTCTTCAAGACCATAGCCCCACTCTTATTGTTTGAAGTTTCACTTCACACCAAGTGGGCTCTGTGAAAATTACCTACCCTTGTCTGAAGCCTCACATGTTCTTTAGATTTTCTAGATTACCAGCCATGGTTTAGCCAGATCTTGTGCTGGGCTATGGGATACAGCAATGAATAAGACAGATACCACTCATCTCTACTTTGAGTTTATCATATAGTAAGAAGTATAGAAAAGTAAGTAGGAATTTAAAAATCACATTTTAAAAATGATGAAAAGGCTAAGTGCTCTTTTAGAGACTGGTGGGATCCCTGAGATTATGGCCCTTAATCCATTATCCTGGGAGCCTGGAACTAAACTCACTCCTGAGGCTCAACTTTCAGTCAAACAATGTTATGTGCCATAAAGTCGCCTGTGGTTCATTAGTAACCCTATGTACAGCAACTTTGAAGCCTGCTCTGTCCTAAGCCAGTCTCATTGACTCCGACACACCTCCCCCCAATTGCCGCAATTACTGTATCAATCCATCTCATCTGGAGTCTTCCTCTCCTGCACTGTCGCTCCACCCTTCCAAGCATGATGTCCTTTTCTAAGCATCAGTCAGCCCCTCCTGGCCATGTGTCCAAAGTATGTGAGATGGGGCTTCAAAATCCTAGCCTCCAAGGAGAAACTTGGTTTCACCCTCTCCAAGACAGATCTACTTCTCTTCTCTTCTCTTCTCT
>NW_006399776.1:1688625-1691798 GCF_000299155.1 Elephantulus edwardii | reverse complement strand
TCTCTCTCTCTTTTTAAAAAATTAGTGTGGGGTTTTGTGTGTGTGTGTGTGAGGTTATTTTTTAAAATTAATTTTAATGAACGTTTACAGAGACTTAGGGTTTCCAGTCATTCATTGTTGTACTTTTCTCCCTTCCCCATCCCCTCCCAATTCACTCTTCTCCTTGAAAAGGAAGAAAAACTCTTTCATTGGTATGCAATCCTTCCCCCCCCCCAAGTCCACTCCACTATTCAGCCTTCTTTCTGGACTTCTGTAATGACAAGAATACTCATTCATATATCCCTTTTAAACAGTTCCCTCCCTCATCTGTTTCAATGCAATATACCTAATTTCTCCCCTCCTTTTCTGTCTTCTCTCAACCCTGATGTCAGTTTTATAACAGTGGCCCTATACAATATTTGTCCTTTTGTGACAGAGCTATTTCACTCAGCATAATGTTCTCCAGAGTCATCCATTTTGCATAATATTTCACGAGTTCCTTGTTTTTCAATGCAGCAAAGTATTCCATTATGTGAATATATCAGAGCTTCTCTATCCATTCATTTGTTGATGAGCACTTGGTTGCTTCCAGCTCCTTGCTATTGCAAACCAAGCCACAGTAAACATGCGTGTGCATATATCTGCTTGGGTGGCAGTTATGGTTTCTTTAGGGTAAATTCCCAGTAGTGGAAGTGCTGGGTCAAATGGTATCTTTATTTGCAACTTTTTGAGAAAGCACCACACCACCTTCTATAGTGGTTGCACCATTTTACACTCCCACCAACAGTTAATAAGGGTTCCAGTCTCTCCACAACCTTGCCAGCATTTGATGTTTGCTGTTCTGCTAAATTTTGCTATTCTTACTTGGGTGAGATCACATCTCACAGCTGTTCTGACTTGCACCTCTCTTAGAGCTAGGGATTTTGAACATTTCTTCATGTGTTTGTTTGACATCTCAATGTCTTCTTTGGTGAGGTGTCTGTTCATCTCCTGTGCCCATTTTTTAATTGAGTTATTTACATTTATCTTGTTGTGGTGAGAGCTATTTGTTTTCTTAGCAATTCATGGTATGTTCAAGACTCCTATAGCATCACAACTCAAAGGCATCAATTGTTCTTCTATCATCCTTAGTCATTGTCCAGCTCTCTGGACGCGTGGCAAATAATTGTGAAGACACTCAGACAATTAGATAAGGCTAAAGGCAAACAGTAACACTGGGGAGGTACTCATTCCTTTAGAGCAATCACTCATAAACAATCAAAAGAATAGCATTTGCCAGGGATGAAACTCAGAAGGCAAGAAAGGATATGCTAAAAAGGATTAATGGAAAGGAGACTCAGAGGGAGGAAGTAGGAAGAGTGCCATTACTTCATGGGTATTGTAATGATGTTATAAACAAAATGTGTATGAATAGTTGGAAAACCAGTTTGCTTTGTAAATTTTCACTAAAATCACATTTTTTAAGACAATGAAAATACTAAGTATAAAAGGTTATGCGAATGCACATCCATGTATATTGCTTTATTATTTATAATAGCAAAGAGATTGAAGAAACCCATGTGCCCATAAACAAATGAATGGATAGAAAACTGTGGCACATTCATTCACACAATGGAATATTACGTAGCACTCAAAAACAATGAATTTATAAAAAATTATACAACATGAGGGAGACTGGAAGACATTATGCTGATTGAAATATCTCAGCCACAAAAGGACAAATACTGCATAACACTACTGTCCTGTTAAAGAACAGGACAGCCATTGGGGGGTGGGGGGGTTGGGGAAAGAATGGGAAAAGAGTAGATAATGAACACTGCATTAGATCAGATGAGAGGAAGAACTGTCCAAAAGAAATATTTGATTAGGCATTATATGTATGGCAACAAATCTGGAACAAGAGGTGCATTGTGGGGTGGGTTGGAGAAGGGGGAGAGGAAGCAAGAGGAAGAAAATGTTCAACAGTGGGAAAAAATGTATAAAAAAGGTTCTGTGAAATAATCTTATACAATAGCCAACCATTAGATAAAGTTTAGGAAGAGGCTAACTAGAGGCACAAAACACCTATATAAGGAAAACTACAAAATACTACGACAAGACACAGTGAGAGTCCTAGATAAATGGAAAAACACTCCATGTTCATTGATAGGAAGACTTAACTATGAAAATGGCAATCCTACCAAAAGCAATCTCAGGTTAAAGATAATCCTAATACAGATGCAAACACTATTCTTCAAGGAGGTAGAATACACACTAGTCAATTTTATTTAGGGGAAAAAAAGAGACCCTGAATAAGCAAAACTCTTTGAAAAACTAAAAACAAAATAGAAGGCATCACACTCCTTGCTCTGAAAATCTACACAGCCATAGTAACCAAAACAGCATGGTATTTGCACAATGATAGGTACATAGACCAGTGAAATGGAACTGAAAATCCAGAAATTCAAGCCATCTATCTCCGGTTGATGTATATTTAACAAATAAAACCAATTAAATGGGAAAATGACAGTCTCTTTAATAAACGGTGCTGGCAAAAGTGCTGCAGAAAACTGAAACAAGATCCACATCTAACACCATAAACAAAACCCAACTCAAGGTGAATCAGGGATCTAGGGAAAAAAGAAAAACCATAGAGATTATCAGAAGAAAAAGAGGAACAAATTTAAAAGCCATAGTCTACAGCATGAACAGGCCTTTAATCAGCAAAAATGTATAATCAGGAGAGAATAAAATCAGCAAATGAGACCTTATAAAAATCAAATCCTTGTGTGTACCGGCAAGTCAGAACCAACACATCGCTGACCCTCCACCAGGTTTCCAGAGGCAGTTTATCTCAAGGGAGGAGATTGTCATCCTTCTGTGGAGCAGCTGGTGGAGCCGAACTGCATTCAAACTGTCTCCAAGACAGACCTATTTGTTTTCTTAGCAGTTCACGGTATGTTCAAGACTCTTCTCCAGCACAACTCAAAGGCATCTATTCTTCTGTCCTGACGCCATTGCTCTTCAGCACTCTGGAGAGGTCCATGACAGCAGTTTCCCAATGCAATTTGTCTTTGGTTTCCTGACTGCTGGTGTTAAGAGTGTTGATTTTTTTATTTTTATTTTTTTTATTAATTTAGTTTGTTTATTTTTCATTTCAATGAACATCTACAGAGATTTTGGTATTCCATTCATTCATTGTTACACCCTTCTCC
>NW_006399776.1:1683905-1687845 GCF_000299155.1 Elephantulus edwardii | reverse complement strand
TTAACATTATGTTTTGTTCATGTACATTGTATTTTTATTTTCTTTTTTAAAATTATTTATTAATTTCAATGAAAATTTACAGAGACTTTGGATTTCCATCCATTCATTGTTGCACTTTTCTCCCCTCCCAACCCTCCCCCCTAGTACACTACCCTCTTGGAAAAGTAAAAGAAAAACTCTTTTATTGTTTTACAATCCCTACCCCCAGTTCTACTCCACTATGCAGACTTCTCTTGGACTCCTGCCATGACAAAATACCTAATAACTTATCCCTCTTAAACAGTTTCCTCCCTCATCTGTTTCAATGCAGTATACATTATTGAACCCGTCCTTCTCAGTCTTCTCCCAACCCTGAGGTCAGTCCTGCTTTACAACAGTGGCACTATGCAGTATTTGTCCTTTTGTGATGGAGATAATTAAAAAAGAATTTTTTTAAAAGGAGTGTTGATTGTGGATCCAAGCAAACTGTAATTGCTAACAACTTCAATCTCTTCTCCATCTATTATGGTGCTGCCAATTGGCCCAGTGGTGAGAATTGTTGTCTTCTTGATGTTGAGCTTCAATCCATATTGAAGACTATAGTCCTTGACCATTTGCAGCAAGTGCTTCAGTTCTTCTTCAGTTTCAGCAAGCAAGGTTGTATCATCTGCATATCATAGGTTGTTAATAGTTTTCCTCCAATCTTGATGCCACACTCCTCCTCATAAAGCCCTGCTTCCCAAATGATCTGTTCTACATACAGATTGAAAATGTACGAGGACAGGATGCATCCCTGATGTACTTTTTTCTTGATTTTGAACCATGCAGTGTTTCCTTGCTTTGTTCTGAGGACTGCTTCTTGGTCCAAGTATTGGTTTCATATAAGCATTATCAACTGTTCTGAGATTCTCATTCGCCTCAAGGTTAGCCACAATTTATTGTGAGCCACACAGTCAAATGCCTTTGCATAGTCAATGAAACACAGATGGACATTCTTCTGGTACTCTCTGCTGTCTGCCAAGATACATCTGACATTGGCAATATTGTCTCTAGTGCCACAACTTCTAAACCCAGCTTGTTTTTCTGGTGGTGTTCTGTCAATGTACTGTTCAATTCTTTTCTGGATAGTCTTCAGCAGGATTTTGCTAGTGTGTGATATTAGTGATATTGTATGATAATTTCTACACTCTGTTGCGTCACTCTTTTTTAGAATTGGGAATAAATATAGATCTCTTTCAATCAGTTGGCCAAGTAATTGTCCTCCAGATTTCTTGGCACAACTTAGTGAGCACATGCAGGGCAGCATCTGTTTGCTGAAATATGTCAGTTGGCATTCCATTAATTCCTGGGGCTTTATTTTTTGCCAAGTCCTTCAGATCAGCCTGAACTTCCTCCTTCATCACCATTGCCTCTTGCTCATATGCTGTTTTTTGAAATTCTTCTGTGTCAGCCAATTCTTTTTGGTAAAATGACTCTAATGACTCTGTATACTCCTTCCATCTGCTTTCAATGCTTCTTGAATCATTCAATATTCTGCCCATAGCATCCTTAAGCATTGCAACTCGTAGCTTGGATTTATTCTTTAGTTCTTTCAGCTTAAGAAATGATGAGCATTATGGTTAGCACAGGAATCCAGAATTAAGGTTGCATAGAGAATTGTACTCGGGGTGGGAGGTGGGGGTGAAGGGATGGGGGAATTGTATACTAATGAAGGATTTTTTTTTCTTTTTCTTTTCGGAGAGGGGAGCAAACTGGTGGGGAGGGGTGGGCACGGAGAAAAGTGCAGCAATGAATTAATGGAAATCCAAAACCTCTGTAAATGTCTATTAAAATTAATAAAAAAATTTACCATATTAGAAATTAAAACTGAAGTGGAAACCTACTTACCAATTCATTTAAAAATAAAAATAACAAGCACACACACAAAAAAGAAATGATGAGCAAATTTGGCCCTTTTGATTTTTTTACTCCGGCTCTTTACACATTTCATTATAATATTTTGTCTTGTCTTCCCAAGCAGCCCTTTGAAATCTTATATTCAGCTCCTTTACTTCCTGAATTGTTCCTTTTGCTTTGGCTTCTCAGTGCTCTAGTGCAATATTCAGAGTCTCTTTTGACATCCATTTTGGTCTTTTCTTCTTCCTTCTTAGTAACGACTTTTTGCATTCTTCATCAATGATATCCTTGATATCTTCCCACAGCTTATCTGGACTTTGTTCATTAGTGTCCAAGGCCTCAAATCTATTCCTGAGTTGGTTTTTAAATTCATAGAGATAGACTCAAGGTCAAATTTTGATTCCTGTGGATATGATTTAACCTTCTTTAGTTTCAATTTGAACATGCATATGAGCAGCTGATGGTCTGTTCCACAATCAGCACCGGCCTAGTTTTTACTGCTGATATTGAACTCCAACGGTTCCTTCCACAGATGTAATCAATCTGATTCCTTTGCATCCCATCAATAAAATCTGTTTGTATGGCCTACATTTATGTTTCCTATGAATAAATCATTGTACAGAATTCTATCATTCTATCCCCAGCCTAATTTCTGTCACCAAGTCCAAATTTTCTGACAACTGATCCTTCTTCCTGATTCCCAACTTTTGCATCAAGGACCTCTCTAAAATATTGAAGAACAATGATTTAAGTTTAAAGAATAAGTTGTTCCCACTTCAGGCCATGATCTTTTCCATTACTTGCTTTGTATCTGACAATGAGTAAGAATGACAAGAATTTATGCCTTTGAGTTGTGGTGTTGGAGAAGGGTACTGAATATCCCATGAACTTCCAGAAGAATGAACAGGGATGTCCTGAGAAAGGTGCAGCCAGAATGCTCCTTGGAAGCAAAGATGCAAAAGCTTCATTTCTCATACTTTGGACATGTTGTTATCCTTGGAAAAGGATATAATGTTTGGAAGTATAGAGGATCAATGAAAGAGGAAGACCTCCTCTGAGCTGGATTGACCCAGTGACGGCAGCAATGGGCTCAAATGTATTAGGCATGGTAAAGGTGGCACAGGATAATACAGAATTCAGGACAGGATAGAACAGGATTTAGATCTGTTGTTCATAGGGTCATGGTGAGTCATACTTAACTCCATGGCACCTAACAACAACACCAACACGGTGGCCTCTGAAGGGTCACCTATCAGTCTATTCTGACTTGACAGTACAAAGCAAAACAGTGCCTCTACAAGAAAAAGACTGATAAGGCAATTACAAAATGGATTATTATTGATTGCCTTTGAATCAAGCTTGACTCATAGTGATCCTATGAACAAAAGGTCTGAAGCCTCTCTACAGCTATCCACATTTATCAAAGTTCATAGAGTTTCCAGAAGTATGCCCTTTAGGAAGTGGATGCTAGGAAAATTAATAAAATATAATTATAGAAAAAAAAAAAGGAAGTGGATGCTACTCCTATTTCCAAATCTGTCATAAAATGGTTGAGTTTCCTGTGATGCAGAGAGACTCTATGTACAGCAGCTCTGGACTCTTCCCTGTCCTGAGCCAGTCTCGCTAATTCTGACACACCAACCTCCATCGCCTCAGTCACTGTATCAATCCATCTCATCTGGGGTCTCCCTCTCCTGCACTGTCCATCCACCCTTCTGAGCATGATGTCCTTCTCCAAGGATTGATCTCTTCTGGCCACACTCCCAAAGTAAGTGAGGTAGAGCTTCAAAATCCTAGCCTCCAACAAGAGACTTGGTTTCACCCTCTCTAAGATAGGCCTATTTGTTTTCTTGGAAGTCCATGGTATGTTCAAGACTCTTCTCCAGCACCACAACTTAAAGACATCTATATTTCTTCTGTCTTCCTTAGTCATTGTCCAATTCTCTGAAGCATAACAAGCAATTGACCCATCAACAAATGAATGGATAGAGAAGCTGTGGTATATTCACACAATGGAATACTATGCTGCATTGAAAAACAAGGAACTCATGCAATATTATTCAAA
>NW_006399776.1:1681109-1683225 GCF_000299155.1 Elephantulus edwardii | reverse complement strand
ACAGAAATACAAATCAAAACAACAATGAATAAGGATGACAGAAGAACTTATGCCTTTGAGTTGTGGTGTTGGAGAAAGCTACTGAATATACCATGAACTTCCAGAAGAATGAACAGGGATGTCCTGAGAAAGGTGCAGCCAGAATGCTCCTTGGAAGCAAAGATGGAAAAGCTTCATTTCTCATACTTTGGACATGTTGTTAGGACAGGCTATTTCTTGGAAAAGGATATCATGCTTGGAAGTGTAGTGGATCAATGAAAGAGATCAGGACAGTAAACAATAAATGTTAGCAAGGATGTGTTGGTGAGATGGGAACTCTCATGTTCTCCTGGTGGACATGTAAAATGGCATAACCACTGTGGAAGGTACTTTGGTGTTTCCTCAAAAAAGTAAAAATAGAAATTCCACTTGACTCAGCTATTTTATGACTGGGAATATACTTCAAAGAAATCAGAGTTAAGACACAAACAGATATATGTATATCTTTTAATTACAGTATTATTCATAATAGCAGAAAGCTGGAAACAGACCAAAAACCCATCAACAAACAAATGGATGGCGAGGTGATACATTCACACAATGGAATACTATGCAGCATTAAGAAAACAAAGAAGAACTTGTAAAAATTACAACACATGGATGAGTCTGGAGGACATTATGCTGAGTAAATTAACTCAGTCACAAAATGACAAATACTGTATAAGAACACTGCTGTGAAAACAGGAGGGAGAAAGAGAAAGTCAGGGAGAGCAGAAATAGAAAGTACAATGGACATTGTACAGACTCAGGGAAGATGAACCTGGAAAGAATGGACTGACAGACAATATGGAACCTACAAGTAACAACTTGAAACAAGACAGATATAGTTATAGATGATATAGATAGATATATACTGAAAGCGAGGAGAAGGAGTAGGGGGTGGGTGGAAGAGAAAAGGGGAAAATACTAAGGCAACAGATTAGTAAATAGATGGGTAGGGTGAAGGAATAATAGGCTGAGTACAGTGAGGATTTGAGGAGGCAATTGATCAATTAATTGTAATCAAGTTTATAGGGTAAAATGTATATGAATGAATGAATGAATGAAAACCAACAAAAACATAAAATCATGAAAGGTGAAAAACAGGTTATGTGAGATATAAAAAATGCATTCATCAATGTCTGCTGAATAAAATGTGTAATATATATATCCCCTTTTATGAGTTGATTTCTAAACCATTGTTTCAGTTTTTTTCATTGGTGTAGACCTACTCTGATTTTTAGTTTCTTCTTGAGACTGGTTTTAAGTTCTATATCTTCTTGTAATTTGTCCATTTCTTTTAAGTTTTCAAATTTATTGATATAAAATTGTTCATTGTATAAAAGCATTTTTAAAAAATTCTTACTATGTGAGAAAATCCCTGTGTGTCGCTGCTCCTCCACCTCTTTGCTCAGTCACTCATCTTGGTGTCCGCAGCATCTTCCACTGCTTTCCTGAGTGACGAGAATCGGCCTCCCAGAAATTCACCATGTCTATTACAAAGATTCACGCCAGAGAGATCTTTGACTCCCGTGGAAATCCCACTGTTGAGGTTGATCTTTATACTGCGAAAGGTCTCTTCAGAGCTGCTGTACCCAGTGGTGCATCAACTGGTATCTATGAGGCTCTGGAGCTCCAGGACAATGATAAGACTAGGTATCTGGGGAAAGGTGTCTCAAAGGCTGTTGAGCACATCAATAAAACTATTGTGCCTGCCCTGATTAGCAAGAAACTGAATGTTGTGGAACAGGAGAAGATTGACAAGCTAATGATTGAGATGGATGGAACTGAGAATAAATCAAAATTTGGTGCCAATGCCATTCTGGGAGTGTCTCTTGCTGTCTGCAAGGCTGGAGCCGTTGAGACGGGGGTCCCCCTGTATCGGCACATTGCTGACTTGGCCGGCAATTCTGAAGTCATTCTGCCAGTTCCCGCTTTCAGTGTCATCAGCGGTGGCTCTCATGCTGGCAACAAGCTGGCTATGCAGGAGTTCATGATCCTCCCTGTCGGAGCAGCAAGCTTCAAAGAAGCCATGCGCATCAGGGCTGAGGTTTACCACAACCTGAAGAACGTCATCAAGGACAAGTACGGCAAGGAT
>NW_006399776.1:1646719-1680549 GCF_000299155.1 Elephantulus edwardii | reverse complement strand
TCATTGCTGACCTGGTGGTGGGACTCTGCACTGGCCAGATCAAGACAGGTGCACCTTGCCGATCTGAGCGCTTGGCCAAGTACAACCAGATCCTCAGAATTGAAGAGGAGCTGGGCAGCAAGGCTCGGTTTGCTGGCCAGAAGTTCAGAAACCCTCTCGCCAACTAAGCTCTGGGCAGCCAGCTTCCTAGTCAGCTCATTAGACCTCTGCTCCTGATTCAAATGGCAGCTCCAGGCATCAGACCAGTACTGCAGGGCCTCTGGTAGTTAACTCCCTTCCCCATTCCTGGTCATGTTCTTACTACTTCATTAGAGCTGCTCCCGAAGCCAAGCTTGACCATCTGGAAACCTGAATTTGTCATGTGAGCGACCCAAATCATTGTTTTTCTCACTGTTTCCCGCTGAGTCACGGGCCATGTGTACCATGATGTGATCCCCAAGATGTCAACAGGCAGCATCTTCAGTGGTTTTATGTGCAAAATAAAAGAAACAGTATCCTCTAAAAATAAATAAACAAACAAACAAACAAACAAATAAATAAATAAATAAATTCTTACTATGCATGTATCCTTTCTCTTTTTTGTTTCTAATATTGTTTGTATTTTTTTCTTTTTCTCAGAATTGATCTTAGTCTTTTCAAAGAAATATACATGAGTCAGGTCCTTAAATTTAAGTCCTGCAGGAAATAGATTGTTTTTATTTAACTGTCAAATCAGAACCAACCTCTAGTGAGATTTCAGAGGCAGTAAGTAGCATGGGAAAAGATTTTTCATCTTTATTCTGCAGAACAGCTGATGGATTAAAACTGTGTGTCTTCAATTTGGCAGCACAACTCCTTAGCACAAGGTCACCAGAACTTCCTGAAGGAAATAATAATTCTCTAACATTGAAAAGAACGGGAATCTCAGACCACTTGATTTTGCTCATGTGAAACCTAGACCAAGAAGCTGGTGTGAGAACAGAGCAAGGGGATATTGCATGGTTCAAAATAAAAAAAGGAGTGTGTCAGGGATGTATCCTTTTTCCATACCTTTTCAATCTATATGCAGAATAGATCATTTAAGAGACTAGACTTTAGAAAGAAGAATGTGGCAACAGGACTAGATGATGACTCATCCACAACTTGCATTATGCAGATAACACTACTTAATGACACTACAGATGCTCACTGAAATGGAGGAGGACTTAAAGGTGCTTGCTGCAAACGTCAACATGAATTGAATCTCAACATCAAGAAAACAAAAATTCTTACCACCAGGCCATTGGCAGCATCATGATAGATGGAGAAAAGATTGAAGTTGTTAACAATTTCATCTTGTTTAGATGCACATCTCTTGGCAACAGCATTGGGAAATCGAGAGAAAAGTTGCTTTGGGGAAATCTGCTGTTAAGGACCTCGCCAGAGTGCTAAAGAGCAATGATGTCAGTCTAAAGACTAAGGTGCACATGACCCAAGATATGGTCCTTTCGATTGCTCGCTATGTATCTGAGAGCTGAACAATCAATAAGGATAACAGAAGGAGAATCGATGCTTTCAAGTTGTGGTGCTGGAGAGGAGTATGGAACATACCAGGCAAAAAAACCAAAGTGGTCTCTCCTGGAAAGGGTGAAACCAGGTTGCTCCTTGGAGGCAAGAATTTTGAAACTCCTTCTCACATACTTTGGGTATGTTGTGAGGAATGGTTAGTCCTTGGTAAAGGACTTCATGCTTGGAAGATCCTTTGATCAGCGTAAGAGGAAAACCCTGGATAACATGGACTGATACACTGGCAATGGGATCAGGTATGTCAGAGACAATGAGATTGCCTCAGGATAGGGCAAGGTTCAAAGCCATTGTTTATAAGATTGATATAAGTCATAGTCAAATCAACAACATAAAACAACAACTGGATAATTTGGGTAGAATTTAGTAATGGAACTATTTATAAAACTGATAAAAGTACTATGGGAACCCTGCTAGTAGTAATAAAGGCTAATCATTGGGCTTATAATTTAGGTAGATTTATGGTTCAAATCTACCAGCCACATATTGGAAGAAATAGACATTGTGGCAGTGGGTGAACAGTACAGTACCATAGGGCTGGTAATAAATAGTTGCTACCACTTCCAGGGTAATGTCAGGTGGATGGAGCAGTTACCAAAACTTGAGGACAGAGAGGGATCTTCCTATGTGATTGGCTGCCATCAAAAACCCACTGGAGGGTCAGCTAAGAGTCAGTTCCAACCTGACAGGACACAACAACAACAAAGATATAATGTTGTTGTTGTTGTTATGTGCCGAAGACTTGCTTGCGACTAATAGCGACAGCCCTAAATTCCGCTCTGTCCTGTGCCAGTCACACAGTCTCCGATACACTGATCCCAATTGCCCCAGCCACTGACTGAATCAATCCACTTCATAGAAGGCCTTCCCCTCCTGTAAGGTCCCTCCACCCTCCCAAACATGATGTCCCTCTCCAAGGACCGGTCTCTCCTTACAACATGTCCAAAGTATGTTAGATGGAGCCTCAGAATCCTTGCTTCCAAGGAGCTTCCCCGTTTGACGCTTTCCAGGAGGAAACTGTTAGTTTTCCTAGCAGTCCATGGTACCCTCAATACTCTTCTCCAGCACCACAGCTCAAAGGCATCAATTCTCCTTCTATCCTCCTTAGTCATTGTCCAGCTTTCTGATGCATAACAAGTGATTGGAAAGACCATGGCCTATATCAGACACACCTTAGTCTCCTGAGAGACACCATTGCTCTTCAGTACTTTGGAGAGGTCCCTAACAGCAGACTTTCCCATGGCAATACGTCTTTTAATTTCCTGGCTACTGGTGCCAAGAGTGTTGACTGTGGAGCCAAGCAAACTAAAGCTGTGAACAATCTCAATCTCTTCACCATCCATTCTGATGCTGCCAGTTGACCCAGTGGTGAGAATCTTTGTCTTCTTGATATTGAGCCTCAATCCATATTGGAGGCTGCAGTCCTTGACCCTCTGCAGCAAGCAGGGTTGTGTCATCTGCATATTACAGATTGTTGATAGATCTTCCACCAATCTTGACCCCATATTCCTCCTCATAGAGCACAGCCTCCCGGATAATCTGTTCTGCATACAGGTTGAAAAGGTATGGAGACAGGACACATCCCTGGCACATGCTCTTCCCAACTTTGAACCGTGCAATGTTTCCTTGGTCTGTTCTGACGACTGCCTCTTGGTCCAAGTATAGGTTTCTCCTTAGCACGATCAAGTGTTCTAGGATTCCCATTCTTCTCAGAGTCAGCCACCATTAGTTATGATCCACACAGTCAAACACCTTTGCATAGTCAATGAAACACAGATATACATTCCTCTGGTATTCCCTGCTTTCAGCCAAGATCCATCTAACATTAGCTACAATATCCCTAGTACCACGACCCCTTCTAAATCCATCCTGGACTTCTGGCAGTTCTCTGCTGATGTGCTGTTGCAGTCGTTTTTGGATAATCTTCAGTAGAATCTTGCTTGCATGTGAAATCAATGATCTGTAGTTTCCACACTCTGTTGGGTCACCCTTCTTTGGGATGGGAACAAATATAGATCTCTTCCAGTCAGTTGGCCAAGTTGTTGTTCTCCAGATTTCTTGGCACAACTTGGTGAGCACATCCAGGGCAGCATCTGTTAGCTGGAATATGTCACTTGGTATACCATCCATTCCTGGGACCTTATTTTTTTGCTATTTTCTTCAAAGCAGCTTGAACCTCTTCCTTCATCACCATAGGCTCTTGCTCATATGTTGTTTCATGAAATTCTTCTGTGTCTGCCAATTCCTGTCGATACAGTGACTCAGTATATTCTTTCCATCTTCTTTTAATACTTCCTGGATCATTTAACATTCTGCCTAAAGCATCCTTGATGATAACAACTTGAGGTTTGAATTTGTTCTTCAGTTCCTTGAACTTAAGAAATGCTGAGCGAATTCAGCCCTTTTGGTTTTCTGACTCCAACTCCTTGCACATTTCATTGTAATATTTTACTTTGTGGAACAGACCACCAACTACTCATATGCCAGTTCAAGCTGAAGCTGAGGAACCAAAATTTGACTTTGAGTCTATCCCCCCCAGAATTTCAGAACCATCTCAGGAACAGGTTTGAGGCCTTGAACACTAATGAGCGAAGACCAGACGAGTTGTGGGAGGATATAAAGGGTATCATCATCAAGGAAGAGTGCAAACGGTCATTGAAAAGACAGAAGAGGAAGAGAAGACCAAAATGGATGTCAGAAGATACTTTGAAAATTGCACTGGAGCTCAGAGAAGCCAAAGCACAAGGAAGAACTCAAGATACCAAAGAGTTGAATAGAAGATTTCAAAAGGCAGCGTGGGATGACAAAGCAAAGTAAAAGATATAATGTCGGAATTATATTTTGGTCCCCCATTATTATAAATCACTATAAAATGATTAATAGTGGAATATAGCACTCCTTAATCCCATCACAATTCTAATTCTACATAAGGGGAGTTTCCATAAGGTATAACCTGCTGCTTTTATTGTTGTTAGCTATTATACAGCCACTCATATAAACAACACATTTGAGACCAGTCCTAGCCTGTGCCATTCTCATGATCTCTGGCATGCTTTAGCCCATTGCTGCAGTCACCATGTCAATCCACCTTATTGGGAATCTTCCTCTCCTTTCCAAGCATGATGTCCTTACCAAAGAATAGCTTTTCCTATCAACATGCTCAAAGTATGTGAGACAAAGTTTCATTATCCTTGACTATGAGGAGCACTCTTGCTGCACTTTCTCCAAGACATATCTGTTTGTTTTGTTGGCAACCTGTAGGATATTCAGTACACTTCTGCAATACCAAAGTTCAAAGCCATGAATGCTTCTGTCATCCTTATTCACTGTACTGCTCTCAGGTGCACAGCAAGTGACGGCAAAGACCATGGCCTGAATCAGGGTCTGATTGGGCCCCTGGATCTTGAGATATGGTGCTGTCATTGAGGAAGGCAGCCGAGTCACGTCCCTCATCAGCCTGCTTGGGCCCTTTGAGTATCATCAAGAAAGAATTTCCAGGAGTAGACCTAGGCACAAGGAAACTCCTTAATACCTGGGTTACAGATGCTGAACTTAGCAAGGACTTTCATCCATAACTGACAGCATAGGGGTTCTGCTTGAGATGACTCCCTAAATTTAGATCCCAAGCCTCTTAAACCATAATGAAAAAGGAAATAAGTTTCCATTTGTTAAAGACATCTACTTGTGATATTTCTGTTACAGCAGCATTAGATGATTAAGAGAGCGTCTATTGACTGCATTTTCTCATTCTGGTTGAGATTTTGTTGGTTCTTGGTATGCTGAGTGATCTTCTACTATATTCTGGACATACTGAACATTATGCATGACGTTCTTGATCTTATTTAAATTTTCTGCTTTAGTAGACCTCATCTGATATGTCAGTGATTGAGTGGAAGAGAAGAACCACTTCATAACCTCTAAATGGTATGAAAGTTTAGGCTCCCCACAAATAACACCTTGGGGAAGGGTCAACTCTTTAATATGAGGTAGAAGTAAGGGTTTAGGTAGCACTAGTCCTTTGCTGACAAGAATGGTTATACCATTTTTGTGATAGATTTGGCTACATTAGGAATGAATGTGTCAGAAAGGTTTCTTGGGCTGGAGAGATCAGGCTTATCTTGGACATCTCTTCTCTTCTTGTCTCTTCCCATTTCTCTCTTTTGCCTGTGGAACTTCTTTAGCATCCAATCCAGAAAATATAGGAGGCAAAATGAAAATCCAAAAGACTCACAGTCTGTTTTTCCTCCTGTATTTTTAGTCATTTAGTCCACTTTTCCTTTGCTTTGTATAATTTTTGGTTGTAAACTAGAAATTGCATATTATATGTACCCTTAGGAGATATATACAAATCAATTTTCTTAACCTTGATATTATCTTTGTTGAGCTGATCTATTTAATGTCTATATTTTTTTATATTCCTAGGATCATGTGACCCATCTAGAGTCTTGACTGATATCCTGGTGTTTTGTTTCTTTGCTTGTTTTAACCAGGGCCACTCCACCATGGAGGACTTTGAACTTCAGCCTCTGATCTATCTCCCAACAGCAGTCAATGGCTGTTGAAATCTCTGCTCAGCTCCATAGCTTCCTAGCTGATACTTTCCACTGGATTTCCTTTGTTATGCACAGCTTAGCAGAAATAGGGCAGATTTGAGGCTCATTTCCCTCAAGTTCTTTTAGTGATTGTGTTCCTTGAGACTTCATCTCACACATCAGGGCATGTAAACAGTAGAGGCCAGTCTCTGGAGAAAGACATCATACTTGGTAAAGGATTAGCAAAAAGAAAGACCCTCAATGACATGGATTTACATAGTGGCTTCAACAATGAGTTTAATCACAGCAGAAATTGTGGGGATGATACAGGATTAGGCAGTGTTTATTCTGTTGTACAGAGGGTCACAGTGAGTTGGAGCTGACTCAGTGGTGTCTGAAAACAAGTCTGGCTCCTTTGCTGTTGTTGTGTACTGCTGAGTCAGAACCAACTCACAGCTGACCCTCTAGTGGTTTTCAGAAGCAGTTAACCACATGGGACGAGATTGCCCACTCTCCTCCTACAGAGCAGCTGGTGGCTTCAAACCACGTACCTTCAGGATTGCAGCACAGCTTCTTGCCACTAGGCCACCAGAGCTCAGTAAATTTCAGTTTCTGCCTCCTCAATACAGTGAGAGATCTACTTTCTTCCTCTTCCTGTATTCTTCCATGCCATGAGTATGGAATTACTGAACAGTATCACTAATATCACACACAAGCAAAATCCTCCTGAAGATGATCCCAAAACAGCTGGAACAGTACATTGATAGAGAGCTACCAGAAATACAAGCCAGGTTTGGGAGAGGTTGTGTCACTAGAGACATTATAGTCAATGTCCGATTGATCTTGGCAGAAAGCAAAGAGTACCAAATAAATGTCTATCTGTATTTCATTGACTAAGCAAAGGCATTTGACTGTGTGAATCACAACAAGTTGTGGCTAACCTTGAGGAGAATGAGAATCCCAGAACGCTTGACTGTGCTTATGTGAAACCTATACTTGGACCAGGAAGCAGTTCTCAGAACATAGCAAGGAAACACTGCATGGTTCAAAGTCAGGAAAGGAGTGTGTCAGGAACGCATCATGTCTCCATACCTTTTCAATCTATATGCAGAACAAATAATTCATGAGGGTGGGCTTTATGAGGAGGAATGTGGCATCAGGATTGGAGGATGACTAATCAACAACCTACATTATGTAGATGACACAACCTTGCTTGCTGCAACTGAGGAGGACCTGAAGTGCTTGCTGCAGAAGGTCAAGGACTCTAGTCCTCAACATGGATTGAAGCTCAACATCAAGAAAACAAAGATTCTCACCACTGGGCCAACTGGAAGCACCATGATAGATGGAGAAGAGATTGATGTTGTTAACAATGACAGCTTGCTAGGCTCCAAATCAACACTCTTTTTTAAATTATTATTAAATTTTATTAGTTTTAATGAACATTTACAGGGATTTTGGGTTTTCATTCCTTCATTGCTGCACCATTCTCTCTACCCTCCTCCCCAGTTTGTTCTTCTTCCCCGCCATCCGAATGTCTGTTTCAATTGTCCAATGCCTCAGTGCTTGTCAAAGTCAGTTCTGATTAATCTCCTTTGTCGGTGTGTCCTTTGCCATTCCCTATCACTCCTCCCCGAGAGAGACTTCACCCTGATTCATAAGGAAAAGGGGATGGCGTATTCTCTTAGCTACTTCCTGCTGAAAAGGGATGCTGTGGGTTTCAGGGTGAAGATCTTCTCTCACTACTCTAAAGGGCCCCTTTGGCAGTAGGAAACACATAGACTATTATGGAGATTGATTTTGGAATTTAGATGCACTCTTATCAATTGTGCTTAGCTGTACATGTTCATATCCTTGAAGATGTATCATGGGGGTGTTGCAACCTAGAAGACACAAATTTAACTAACAAGTTATAAGTACATGAGTCAAAAATTGTGAAAAGTAAAAGAAAAGACATAATCAACACTCTTAATACCAGCAGTCAGGAAATCAAAAGATTAATTGCATTGGGAAAAGCTGCTGTCAGGTACTTCTCCAGAGTACTGAGGAGCAATGATGTCAGTCTAAAGAGTAATGTATGCATGATCCAGACCATGGTCTTCATAATTACTTGCTGTGCATCAGAGAGCTAGACAATGACTAAGGATAACAGAATAAGAATTAATGCCTTTGAGTTGTGGTGAAGGAGAAGAGACTTGAACATACTGTGGACCACCAAGAAAACAAATAGGTCAGTCTTGGAGAGGGTAAAACCAAGCTTTTCCTTGGAGGCTAGGATTTTGAAGCTCCATCTCACATACTTTGGGCATGTGGCCTGGAGGGACCAGTCTTTGGAGAAGGACATCATGCTTGGAAGGGTGGAAAGAGAGTGCATGAGAGGAAGACCCCAGATGAAGATGGATTGATACAGTAACTGGAAGAATGTGGGTAGGTGTATTGGAGTCAATGAGACTGGCTCAGGACAGGGCAGGCTTCAGAGTTGTTGTACAAAGGGTTGCTATGAGTTGCAGGTGACTCGATGGTACATAGCAACAACAACAACAACAACAACAACAACTATCTGGCAAATGCCCTCCAAAGGGGAGAAATAATACATGGTGAATATGGAGATCACTTCACTGTGCTTCCTTCTCTCCAAGATTACAGCCAGAGTCACTTAAATCCTGCTTGCACTGTTGTTGTTATGTACCGTCTAGTTGGAACCAACTTATGGCTGACCCTCCAGAGGGTTTTCAGAGGCAGTTAATCAAACAGGAGGAGATTGCCATCCTTCTCCTGTGGAGTGGCTGGTGGCTTTGAACCACGTGCTTTCAGGATTACAGCGCAGCTTCTTGTCACTAGGTCACCAGAGCTCCCGCTGCTTGTATTAGAAGATCATAAAAGAATTTCCCAAAAGTACTCCAAAGACTAGAAATTTCATGCTAGCATAAAATGCTAGCATTTCATTGACTAGTCCTGAGTCATGTTCTCTGAATTGCAGAAGAAACTGGACTATATCTATTAATCTGAGTACACTTCTATACAAATAAAATATTCCCCCATTAAAAAGGAAAAAGAGGATCACTCTTGGATAGGCAATTAGTAATGTTTACCACTATATCCTCAGAGCTTGATCTAACGTGTAAAACTTAGAGACACTTTGTAAATATTGGTAGAATGAATCCCCACGGGGCACCATTTAAAGAAAGAGAATTTTGGACAGAGTACATCAGAAGTCTATGCCAGGACTGTTGATCTTACTTTATTTAAAAGCTAATGGGCACTTGGCCATTTGACGGAAAATCAGTCCTTTTGTTTTATTATTTTCCTTTTTTATGACAAGTAAAAAAAGAACAATAACAGAATTTACCATAATGAATAGCAAAGTGGTGAATTTATTTTTGTATAAATGATTTTTTCTAAGAAACCATTCAGTCACTCACTAATTGCTATGAATTCAGAACCAACTTATAGCTGAATATTCAGTAGATTTTCAGAGGCTGTAAATCACATGGGAGGAGATTGCCCATCTCTCCTCCTCGGAGTAACTGATGCATTTGAACCACTTGCCTTTGAGTTAGTAGCACAATTTCTTACTCACTAGGCCACCAGAGCTCCCAGAGAAGCCACAGAGTCTGTAAATATTTGGTAAGTTAACAGATGGAAGAAATGACAAATCCTGTTAGCTGTCTACTCAACTTATTTTTTCTTTCCTTCCTTCTGAAAAGAAAGTTTCAATTTTATTCTCTTCCTCATTTGTATTCTGGTGAATTCACTAAAGACTGGGTCTGGGTGATAGTGGCAGCTACTCTAATAAGTTACTATGCCAAACCCATTCAGAAAAAGCCCAGGCTTGAAGAAAAACTACATTTTTCTCCTGTGCTCCTATCATACGGCTATTCAGAATTATGGTAAGGAAGCAGTGAGGCACAACTGGGAGAAGGTAGATCTTTGTGGTCAAAACAGCCTGAGATCAAGTCCTGAGGGTATGTCACTAACTGGACAAGTTATGTTATAAATTTCTTAGTTTCCTTTGAAATTGAATAAAATTGGTTAAATGATAGTGCTGAACTCATTGTAAATGTGTCCAAATATTTGAAAGAGGGAAAGTATATAAAGCTTTTTGTATAATGCCTTCCATATGCTAGTTGTTTGTTTTATGTACTGGCGAGCAAGAATGTACTAGCTGACCCTCCAGTAGGTTTTCAGAGGTAGTAAATCACACAGGAAGAGGACATCCATCTTTCTCCTGAGGAACAGTTGGTGGATTTGAACTGTGTGTCTTTGTGTTGGTAGCACAACTCCTTACTACTAAGCCACCAGGGATTGCAAGTACATAGTAGCTGTTGAATACGAAGCCATTGACTATAAAAATTGTACCACTATAGATTAATGGTCTGTGCTGGTTGTAAGGAGCTAGGCTGTTAAAATATTGGTAGTTCAAATCCACTAGCTGTTCTGTGGAAGAAAGAAAGGCTATCTCCTCTTAGAAAATGTAGTGTTGGAGCTGATAGAGGGCTCCCATGAATCAGAATTGACTTGACAACAGTGAGTTTGGTTTCCTGTGCTGGTTTTATGGAGTCTCTGGTTAACACTGCTAACCCAAAGTTTTGAGGTTTGAGTCTACCCAGAGGTACCTTATAAAAAAGGTCTGGCAATGTGCTTCCCAAAAGTCAGCACTGCAAACTCCATGCAGCACAGTTAAACTCTGACACACATCAGGGGTTCACCATGAGTCAACATAGTGATAAATGGTGGCTGATGCTGCATATTCTTTCTTTTCCCTTCTTCGTGCTGCTTAGTGTCCTCGAGGCTTACCTTTTTGGATTATACCAATGAGCTGCCTTCTCCCCTGGCTTTTGGTTAGTGGCAGTGGCTGTGTTCCTTATCTAAAATCACTGCTCCAATGTGGTAGCCTTCTAAACTGTATCTACTCTCTCTGTGACCTGAATCTCTATCTACTCATTCTTTTGCCCTGTCAGGCCCATGAATGGGAAGGATTCCCTTTGTTGTTAATTCCAGAGTGCTTCAACATAATTTAAAAGTTTTCCTTAATCTTGCTTACACTCATTGCTGTCAAGTCAAGTCAAGTCAAGTCAAATCAAGTCAAGTCAAGTCAGAGCCACTGGTGAATTCAAACTGCTAGAGAGGCAGTAGGGGTTTAGCAGTGCAACTCCCTACCAACTAGGCCACCAGAGCTCCCTAATCATGCTTAAACGTTAGTAAATATTCCTTGCAAGAAATTCCTATTCACCTACCTACCTTACCTGAACATCCTATTTGTTTCAGGACTGACTGAGACAACCTCCAACACAAACTTGCCTGGTCACTCTTTCATTTGCCCTTGTTGAGCTTCTTCTATTGTCCTTCCCTCATGACTGATTCTATAAAGCAAAGCCATTCTCAGACCCCTTACAAATAGAACTTCATTTCTTCACTCTCAGTTGTCTGCCTCACCTCTTATGTTACTGAGAAAATAGAGGCTATTTGGGCTGATCTCCTTAAACTTCTATTTGAAGGATGTCATGAATTGAATTGTGTCCTCCCAAGACTCCATGGAAAAGAATGTGGTATTAGGATCAGAGGAAGACTCATAAATAACTTGCATTATGCAGATGACACAATCTTTCTTGATGAAAGTGAGGAGAACTTGAAGTTCTTGCTGCCTAAGATCAAAGAATGCAGCCTTCAATATGGATTACATCTCAGTATCAAGAAAACAAAAATTCTCGACATTGGATCAATAGGCAAAATCATGATAGATGGAGAAAAGATTGAAACTGTCAATAACTTTATCTTACTTGAAACTATGATCAACATCCTTGGTACCAGTGGTCAGTAGTTCAGGAGATGTATTAGACTGAGAAAGTCTGAGGTCAAACTATTGAGGGGCAATGATGCCAGTTTGAGATTAGAGTGCGTTTGATCCAGGCTGTGGTCTTTTCAGTCACTTGCTGGGCATCTAATAGGGACAATCAATAAGGATGAGAGAAGAGTAACTGATGTATTAGTGCTGTGATGTCAGTATACTAAATATCCTAGGATTGCCAAAAGAACAAATATATTTATTTTGAAGAAAGTGCAACTTTGTAGACAAAGATGGCAAGACCCTCCATCCAATTCAGTCATGCTTCTCTCTTGCACTTTCAGACTCTCTTTTTTTCCATAAACTTTATTTTTCTCATATAAAAACTACAATGTGGTGGCCACAGTTGAAGCCTGGGTCTTCCATAAAGAGACTCTGGTGTGGGTCTTTTTGAGATGGCCAGTGAATTCCTGGGAAGGATATGAGGTGAAACGGCCTCTTTTCAGAGACAGGAATCAGATAGCTATAGGTCTTAGAGATGACATCAAAGGTGATCTTGGTGGATTGCAGCACCTGGCCAAGATGTGGTACTTGTGTCTATACCAACCATCAGCAGCAAGCTCCTGGGTACAGGTGCAAAGATGATGCTGGTGCCTGAGGGTGCATGTATGAAGACCACCAACATAGAACAAGAGCAGCTGCTCACTTTGCAGCTAACAGTAATCTTGTTCCCCCATTAGCTGCACTGCACTGGATGGACAGTGGTAAGCTTGGCCAGGATGATGGCCCCTTGGATGGCAGTGGCCATTTCCTTAGGGCATTTAACACCCAGATCAATGCCAACAAAGGCCTTGACCCTGGGCCAAGGGCCAGCTCACGTTTGCCTCTGCACAGGCATGATTTTCAAGACTTTGTCCTTGAGAGACCTCCCCAGGAAAAAGTTGATTAGTTTACACTCCTTGATGAGCAGTGTTTTACTTCTTTCTTCTTATAGTGAAAAAATACTAAGATAGGCCTATTTCTACCTTCTAAAGATTAAATCCCTGTGTGCATAAAAAGCTTTTTCCAACAGGGTGAAAAGAAAACCTACTGATTAGGGAACAAACATTTGGCAATACCATCTCAGTCAAGAGTCTCATAACATGACAAGAAGCTGCACTGCAATCCCAGAGAGGTACATGGTTTGAATCCACCAGATGCTGTGCTGGAGAAGGAGGGGTAATCTCCTTCTGTACAAGTCCGATTTGATTTGATGGTACACACACACACACATAAAAAAATAATAAAAGAGAAAAAAAGTCTCATAACGAAAGTTTATGGAATATTCCTGGGCATCTATAAGAAAATGTCTGATAACCCAATTATAAAATGAGCAAAAGAACAAGGGGAAAAAGTCAGTAATTGTTCTTTTTCTAATATGTGGTCTGTAAATGTACCCTTCCTCCCCTCCCCCCCATAATAGGTTGATCCTTTTCACACATTATTTAGAATTGCTAGACTATCACTTCTTGGAGAAGAGCAGATTGCACCTGATAGTCCTGTTTTTTGTATGCCTGAAGAAATGCTTTGGAGGATGAATGTTCAGCCTGATCTAGTGAGCTAGTCATTGATGAGAAAGTAGCTAAATATAGTTTTGTGGAAATACATTACTGTATTTCCAGTGCTTCTAAGACTTAGTACTCTACATTTGTTAATACTTTGCATATGATTGTGATAAATATGTAATTATACATATTATAAAGATCTTTTATAATATCTTTAGTAATTACCTTGTAAGATATTTTTAATATAAATTTTGTATATTTTTTTTCGTTCTACCACTGTTAGTTATTAACCACTAGTGCTTAAATTTCTGCTTATGTTTTGTTGTATCTTTGTGTTAGAGCAAACATTAAGTGTTGAAGTTCTGTTGTATATCCATGTATTCCCTTTATATGTTATTTGGTTTGTGTTAACAAAGATGTTTCTTAATTATTAATTAAAATGTTGCAAATAAGTTTAAAAAATGGGCAAGAGACATGACAAGAATTTTCACAGAGGAAGATATTCAAATGGCCAACAGACATATGAAGAAATGCTCCAAATCATTGGCAATGAGAGAGAGATGCAAAGCAAAATCATAATGAGATAACCATCTCACTCCAGTAGCAGTGGCAAAGTTTAACAGGACATCAAGTAATAAATGTTGAAGAGAATGTGGTGAGATAGGAACTCTGTTACATTGTTGGTGGCATTGTACAATGGTACAATGGTAGTCTAGAAGGCAGTTTGGCACTTCCTCAAAAAGCTGAGCATAGAAATTCCATATGACTCAGCTATTCCAGTGCTTAGAATATACCCCAAGAAAACAAGAACTGAGGCTTAAATGGAAACTTGTACACCAATGTTCATAGCAGCATTATTCACCATCGCAAGAACATGGAAACAGCCCAGATGTCCAACCACAAATGAATGGATTGAGAAGTTGTGGTACTATGCAGCATGCAGGAACAATGATTTTGTAAATTACAACCTAATTTGGGAGGGACTAGAGCGTGAACTAACTCAGTCCTACAAGAACAAATACCGTATAAAACCATTACTGTAGAATGAGTATGAGGATCCAAAGGTGGGGAGGAGGGTAGAAATAGAGGGAGTGAGGATGATTGGGGAGGTAAGGTGTTAATCCCAGGGTTGCACAATTCAATGGGTGGGTGGGGTAAAAGAAATGAGAAGGATCTTTTGTGAAAAAAAAATGTATTCAAACTTTGTAAATAAATCAGAATAAAATTTTTAAAAATGCCCATTTCTTAGGAACAAAATGCTCTTCTTGTTTCTGCTTATTTTAACTTCCTGTTATCTCCTGCCCACCTGACACAGCAGACTTCTGTGTTTTCTCAATTCACATCATTCCTCTGTCATTGTTCTTTGACATTTGACTATGTTGTTGTAGTGGACTGACAGCCATAATTCCTATTTACCCTTTTATCATGGACTGCTAGGAAAACAAACAGATTCGTCCTGGAAAAGGTTAAACCGGGTGGCTCCTTGGAGGCAAGGATTCTGAGGCTCCTTCTAACATACTTTGGACATGTTGTGAGGAGAGACCGGTCCTTGGAGAAGGACATCATGCTTGGGAGGGTGGAGGTACAACGCAGGAGGGGAAGGCCCTCTATGAGGTGGATTGATTCAGTGACTGGGATAATCGGGATGGGAGTGTCAATGACAGTGCGATTGGTACAGGACAGAGCAGAGTTTAGGGCTGTTGTACATAGGGTCGCTGTGAGTCGCAAGCGACTCGACGACACATAACAACAACAACAACAACAACCCTTTTATCAGTTGCTCTGGTCAATTGATAATTTTTCAATATCATGTTAGGGCTTTTCAAAATATACCATCAAGACAAGACCTCTACCTTCACTTCTACCCAGGTAGCAGCCCTAAACATTTCATGGATTAAAAAAAAAAATTTTAAAAAAAATCTGGAGCTACCATTGCCCATCATGTCTCAGGAACTATTGCCAGTACAATTACCAGCAACTTCTTAACTATACATATAAAAGACATTTTTCATTTTCAGTTTTCATGTAGCCCTTTCAACTTTGGTCATTGTCGATCATGTCTTACTTGGATCTCCATTCTCTCACTGTTTCTAGAATGTTAGTTTCTTGTTTCTTCTCATATCTTCTAGGCCATCTTTCTTCATTCCTTTTCTGCTCCTCTTTTCCTTTCAATATCCTCTTTCCCAGGCTATTTCTCTTTCCCCTTTAAATCAAGAATTCTTAATCTGAGGGTCTCCTGAAATTGTGTATATGGTTGTGCATATGATTTTTAATATGTGCATTTTTCCCTCTGAGGAGATTATTTACAAGTTTCATCATATTGTCAAAGGGATCAGAAGTTCTCTAAAATGTCAGGTTGCCTGTAACATGTTACCTCTCAGCTGTCTCATCCACTCATGCTTTCCTATCACCTTGATAATGATGATTAACAAGTCCTTTTTCAAACCTGACACCTACCAACTTAAAGCACTTCATTGGTTTCTCATTTCCTGCCTTTTACATAACACATAGAGTCTCTAAGATATGGCCCTGAATGCTTCTTCAGCTTCACGTCTTAAAGTTTCTCATGCCTTCTAGTTTGGGTTTCTGTAATTGTCAAATAAATTAGTAGTGTTGGGAAAGCAGGATTCTGCCAGAGCCCGATCTCATAAATCACTTTGAACCAGTATCTCCCACCTGCTCTGGCGCCTCTGACCTTTGATCTGTTACTTTTATTTGTTGATAAAGGCAGCTTCCTGTATGAGCAATTTCTTTATTTGTACTAACATTGAAAGTCAGTATCTTTTTAAAATTTTTTTATTTTATTTTTTTTGAAAGTCAGTATCTTAATAGCCTATTCATTGTGTCGCCCAAGCAAAATAAAATTGCAAGAGAAGAGTTTTTATTTTCATTAAAAGATGACTTTAGAACTGCTATAAAATTGTCTTCTTTGGATCACCATATTTTTTTGAGGAGATTGTTCACAAGTTACATCACATTGTCAAAAGGATCAGGAGTTCCCTAAAATGTTGTCTGTAACATGTAATCTCTAAGCAGTCTCGTTGCTTAGCTTGTCATACTGTGGTAGCTTGAATGTTGTTATGGCATTGGAAATTATTGATTAGCTCAAATGCCAGCATGTCACACATGGTGGACATATTCAGCAACACTTTCAGATTAAGAAATACTAGGACGAAAACAACTACGATATATCATCTCACCACAGTAAGAATAGCAAAATTTAACAGAACAGCAAACAACAAATGTTGGCAAGGTCGTGGAGAAATTAGAACCCTTATTCTCCATTGATGAGAGTATAAAATGGTGCACACACTATGGAAGACAGTATGGTGCTTTCTCAAAAAGTTGGAAATAGAAATACCATTTGCCCAGCAATTCCACTACAGGGAATATACCCTAAAGAAACCAGAACTGCCACCCAAGTAGATAATATGCACACCCATGTTTATTGTTTATTTGTTCACAATAGCAAGGGATTGGAAACAACCCAAGTGCCCATCAACAAACGAATGGATAGAGAAGCTGTGGTACATTCACACAATGGAATACTATACTGCATTGAAAAACAAAAAAAACTAATGAAATATTATACAAATGGGTGACCCTAGCAGCAATGAATGAATGGAAATCCAAATTCTCTGTAAATGTTCATTAAAATTATTTAAAAAAACAAAACAAAACAAAAACCACAAATGGGTGACCCTGGAGGTCATTATGCTGAGTAAAATATCTCAGTCACAAAAAGACAAATATGCATAATGCCACTGTTACAAAACAGGACTGACATGGGGACTGGGAGTAAACGAAAAAAAGAGGGGATAAATAATCTACATGGCATTGAAACAGACGAGGAGAGAACTATATAAAAGGAATATATAATTAGGTATTATTGGCATGAGAAGGTGTTGTTGTTGTTATGTGCTGTCGAGTCATTTGCAACTCATAGCGACCCTCTGTACAACAGCCCTAAACCCTGCTCTATCCTGTGCCAATTGCATTACCTCTGACACACCCAGCCCGATTACCCCAGTCACTGAATCAATCCACCTCATAGAGGATCTTCCCCTCCTGCGCTGTCCCTCCACCGTACCAAGCATGATGTCCCTCTCCAAGGACCTGTCCTTCCTTACAACATGTCCAAAATATGTCAGATGAAGCCCCAGAATCCTTGCCTCCAAGGAGTAGCCTGGTTTAACCCTCTCCAGGGTCAATCTGTTTGTTTTCTTGGCAGTCCATGGTACATTCAATACTCTTCTCCAGCACCACAGCTCAAAGGCATCGATTCTCCTTCTATCCTCCTTAGTCATTGTCCAACTCTCTGATGCATAACAAGTGATTGCAAAGACCATGGCCTGTATCAGGCGCACCTTAGTCTCCAGAGAGACACCATTGCTCTTGAGTACTTTAGAGAGGTCCCTAACAGCAGACTTTCCCATCACAATATGTTTTTTGATTTCCTGGCTGCTGGTGCCAGGAGTGTTGACCATGGAGCTAAGAAAACTGAAGCTGTGAACAGTCTCAATCTTTTCGCCATCCATCCTGATGCTACCAATTGGTCCAGTGGTGAGAATCTTTGTCTTCTTGACATTGAGCCTCAGTCCATATTGAAGGCTGCAGTCCATGACCCTCTGCAGCAAGTGCATGAGGTCCTCCTCTGTTTCAGCAAGCAGGGTTGTGTCATTTGCATAACGCAGATTGTTAATAGATATTCCACCAATCCTGATGCCACACTTCTCCTCGTAGACCCCAGCCTCTCATATAATCTGCTCTGCATACAGATTGAAAAGGTATGGAGACAGGACACATCCCTGGCATACACCCTTCCCAATTTTGAACCATGTGGTGCTACCCTGCTCTGTTCTGATGCCTGCCTCTTGGCCCAAGCATAGGTTTCACATTAGTACGATTAAACGTTCTGGGATTCCCATTCTTCTCAGAGTCAGCCACAGTTTGTTATGATCCACACAGTCAAACGCCTTTGCATAATCAATGAAACGCAGATAGACATTCTTCTGGTATTCTCTGCTCTCAGCTAAGATCCATCTAAAATCAGCTACAACATCCCTAGTACCACGACCTCTTCTAAACCCAGCCTGGACTTTTGGCAATTCTCTGCTGGTGTGCTGTTTCAGTTGTTTTTGGATAATCTTCAGTAGAATCTTGCTTGCATGTGAAATCTATGATATTCTGTAGTTTCCACACTCAGTTGAATCACCCTTCTTTGGAATGGCAACAAATATAGATCTCTTCCAGTCAGTTGGCCAAGTGGTTGATAAGAGCTGCATAGTAAGGTAGTCTGGAGCAGGGGTAGGTCTATAATAATAAAATAACTTTTTTTTTTCCAAAGAAAAAAGCAATCTTGGGGTGAGGCAGGGAGAAAAATGTGCAACAATGAACAATTGGAAACCCAAGTTCTTTATAAACTGTCATTAAAATCTCAATTCAAGAAAGACATTTAAAAAGAGAGAGAGGAAAAGGAAAAAAAAAAAAAAGAAAAAAGAAACACAAGGGGAGAAAGCAGGAGTGGCATCCACTTCCTAAACAACATGCCTCAGGAAACTCTATGAACTTTGATAAAAGTTTTTTCTAGAAAAGCTTCAAGCCTTCTATTCAGAGGGTTGCTATAAGTCCTGCTTGACTTGATGGCAATCATCATCAACAACAACAGCAGGGGGGAAGAGGCCTGATGATCTCTACTTCCAAAAATTAACCAGCGATCACCCAGTAGGTCCTTGTGGATCTTGTCTAATACTGTGCTAGAAGATGAGCTTTCTGCGTGGGAAGGCACTCAAAGAACAATAGACTCAGGCACAGCAATGATAGTGAAGATGACACAGGACCAGATGTTTCATCCTGATTAGATAGAGATAGATATCTATATATGTATGTAGATAGATAGATAACATACAGACATAAACACACACATATATAGTATCATAATCAACTAATTATCAGATAACTTATAATTATGCCATTTGTCATGAGATAAATCCAACTCTATGGAAATTAAGAGCAACAACAACAATATTTTAGTTGTTACTAAGTACTTTGATGATAAAAACAAACTTGGCTCAGACTTCACCTCTTCCAATTAGTTTTCTTAATGCCTTTTTCCCTTTGGGGCTGGATTAGGTGATTATTAGCTGTGATTTCATTGCCCTAACATCCTTCATCCTTTTCTTGCTGTATTACCACACGGAGTTATACTTTTCTGTATTTGAAACCTTGACTTGAAAACAAGGTGTTGTCTTTATCACTTTTGTTTCTCCAGCACCTAACATGGTATCAGGTAGATAGTTGGTTCTCAATGAATGCTGGTTGAACAGAAGTAAAATGAAAAATAATGGTCTTTGCTCTTACTCTGAGAAACTTCTTCAGATATGATTCTCAGGAACACTTGTCCACCATATGACTATTTACTACTCCAGCCTACTTTCTACATTGCTCTCAAGAAATGTTATTCTAAGAAAACAAGCCCCATGATGCCAAAATCAGAAATCATAAAGCATATGTAAATATACATATCTATCTATATCTATCTGTGTCTCTCTCTCTCTCTCTCTCTATCTCTATCTCTATCTCATCTGACTTTTAAACTTACATACTTAAAATATATTTATGCCAAAGTAAATTCTAGATTGAAGATTTAATCATTAAAAAAATGATAGAAACCCCATAAATGCTAAACATACGTGATTTTATAAAATTTGGAGTACCGATAGTCCTTTTAACCATGACCCCAAACCCATAAGACACAAAGGAAGATAACTAATCTGTATAAAAATTAAAAACTTCTGAATGACAACAATAATATTAGTGTAAACAAGTTAAAAGAATGTTCTTTTTGATCTGTTACTCTTAAGTTTACTTCTAAAAATTGATTAAAAGGCTTTTGTTTTTCCACAAAGGGGTTTGTTGCCAGAGTACAGGTGTTGGTGAATACCATCACAAACCTAAGCCAAAATGGGAAAGGAGAAGACACATATCAACATTGTCGTCATTGGACATGTAGATTCAGGCAAGTCCACCACGAGTGGCCATCTGATCTACAAATATGGTGGGATCGACAAGAAAACCATTGAGGAATTTGAGAACGAAGCTGCGGAGATGGGAAAGAGCTCCTTCAAATATGCCTGGGTCTTGGGTAAACTGAAAGCTGAACGTGAGTGTGGCATCACCATTGATTTCTCCCTGTAGAATTTGAGACCAGCAAGTACTATGTGACCATCATTGATGCCCCAGGACACAGAGACCCTATAAAAAACATGACTACAGGAATATCACAGGCTGATGGGTCTGTCCTGATTGTTGCTGCTGGTGTTGGTGAATTTGAGGCTGCTATTTCAAAGAAAGGGCAGACCTGTGAGCATGCCCTTATGGCTTACACACTGGGTGTGAAACAACTGATTGTTGGTGTTAACAAATTAGACTCCACCGAGTCACTCTACAGCCAGAAGAGATACAAGGAATTTGTTAAGGAAGTTAGCACCTACATAAAAAAAAATTGGCTACAACCCCGGCACAGTAGCCTTTGTGCTAATATCTGGTTGGAATGGTGACAACATGCTGCAGCCAAGTGCTATTATGCCCTGGTTCAAGGGATGGAAAATCTCCAGGAAGAATGGCAGTGTCAGTGGTACTACGCTGCTTGAAGCTTTGTATTGCATCCTGCCTCCAACTCGTCCAACTGATAAGTCCCTGCGTCTGTCTTTTCAGGATGTCTACGAGATTGGAGATTGGTAGTATTGGTATGGTCCTGTGGGCAGAGTGGAGACTGGTGCTCTCAAGCCTGGCATGGTGGTCACATTTGCCCCAGTCAACGTTACCACTGAAGTAAAGTCTGTTGAAATGCACCATGAAGCTTTGAGTGAAGCTCTGCCTGGTGACAATGTCGGCTTCAACATTAAGAATGTCTCTGTGAAAGATGTTCGATGTGGCAATGTGGCTGGTGACAGCAAAAATGACCCACTCATGGAAGCAGCTTGCTTCACTGCCCAGGTGATCATCTTAAAATCATCCTGGCCAAGTCAGTGCTGGTTACGCACCTGTGCTGGATGGGCACACAGCTCACATTGCTTGAAAGTTTGCTGAGCTCAAAGAGTTGATTGTTGTTCTGGTAAGAAGCTGGAAGATGGCCCCAAATTTCTGAAGTCTGGTGATGCTGTCATTGCTGATATGGTTCCTAGCAAGGTCATGTGTGTGGAGAGCTTCTCTGACTACCCTCCTCTGGGTAGTTTTGCTGTCCGAGACATGAGGCAGACTGTTGCTGTGGGTGTCATCAAAGCAGTGGACAAGAAAGCTGCTGGAGCTGGCAAGGTCACCAAGTCTTCTCAGAAAGCTCAGAAGGCTAAATGAATATTACCCATAACACCTGCTACCCCAATCTTAATCAGTGGTCTCAGACTGTTTGTCTCAATTAGCCATTTAAGTTTAATAGTAAAAGACTGGTTAGTGATAACAATGCATTGTAAAACCTTCAGAAGGAAAGGAATGTTTTGTGGACCATTTGTTTTCTTTTTTGTGTGGCAGTTTTAAGTTATTAGTTTTCAAAATCAGTACTTTTTAAAAAATTTTATTATTTTTTTTCTGTGTGTGTACCGTCAAATCAAATCTGACTGATACAGGAGGAGATTGTCCCTCCTTCCTCAGCAGAGCATCTGGTGTGTTCGAACCATGCGCCTCTGGGCTTGCCACTAGGCCACCAGAGCTCCCCTCAAAATCAGTACTTTTTAAATGGAAACAACTTGACCAAAAAATTGTCACAGAATTTTGAGACCCATTAAAACAAGTTTAATGAAAAAAAAATTGATTAAGAGAACATTATGATGAAATTCTTTTGAATGCGTCTGAAGATTTTGAGAATGCAGGAAAGAAGATATTTATACCAAGCCCAAATTCCTTTAGTAACACAGCCTTTACAATTACTAGTTTTCACATATTATCCAGTCAATAACTACATCAAAGTTAACATAGTTGACAGAGAATGTAAAAATAAGATCGCTGTCTTGTTATACATTTACTTAACATATTCTGCACCTTAGTTAAGGGTTAAACAGATGTTCTGTGTCTTTAAGGAGACTGGTAAAATTTTTTACTGTATTTTCATTTCTTTAAAGAGGAAATTTGTCCAATTTTAATAAGAAAGGTATGAATTTGTATTTTCAATTAATTATAAAATGTGAGCTCTTGGGAATGTAGATTAATTGCTTAAAAGTAATATTTGTCATTTACATGGACATATGTAATTTTTAAAATATTAAAAATGTTATTGTCATTTAAAACTGTGCTTCTCTAGGACAAATACATATGTAGACTGGAAACAGTTGAGCCAAGTCTATGTTAGTATCATAATCAGCTAATTCTCAGATAAGTCATAATTTAACTTCTTGAAACTTTTAAAAATCAAGCTGTGTTTACAACATTTATAAAGTAATTTCTGGCTGAGAAAAACTTTTTATAAACAGATTGTTTCATATTGTATTTAACATCAATGTTCCTTTAAGTCATCCATTCCAAAGATGTTTACAGATTTAGGAAAACACAGTTCACCTGGCTGTGCCAAGAAGTCTGGAGGACAACCACCTGGCCAACTGACTGGAAGAGGTCCGTATTTATTCCTATTACAAAGAAACGTCATCCAAAAGAATGAAGAAATTTTTAAAAGATATCACTACTGTCACATGCAAGCAAAATCCTGCTGAAGATCATCCCAAAATGACTGGAACAGTACATTGACAGAGAACTACCAGAAATAAAAGGCAGGCTTAGATGAGGCCATGCCACTAAAAACATCATCAACAATGATAGATGGATCTCTGTTTTATTGACATTTGACTGCATGGATCACAACAAATTGTGGCTAACCTTGAGAAGAATGGTATTCCCAGGACACCTGATTGTGCTCATACAAAACCTATACTTGGACCAGGAGGCAGTTATCAAAACATAGAAAGGAAATGTTGCATGGTTCAAAATCAGGAAAGGAGTGCATCAGGGATGCGTTCTGTCTCCATACCTTTTCAATTTATACGCAGAACAGATCATTCAGGAGGCTGGGCTTTATGAGGAGGAATGTGGCATCAGGATTGGAGAAAGACTCATAAACAACCTGCGTTATGCAGATGACACAACCTTGCTTGCTAAAACTGAGGAGGACCTGAAGCACTTGCTGAAGAGGGTCATGGACTATAGTCTTCAATATGGATTAAAGCTCAAAGTCAAGAAAACAAAGATTCTCACCACTGGGCCAATTGGTAGCAACATGATAAACAGAAAAGAAATTGCGATTCTTAACTTGGTCCAGCAGTCAACACTTTTGGTACCAGTAGTCAAGAAATAAAAAGTTGAATTGCATTAGGAAAATATGCTGTTAGGGACCTCTCCAGAGGGCTGAAGTGCAGCGATGTTAGTCTAGAGCCTAAGGTACTCCTAATACAGTCCATGGTCTTTGCAGTTACTTATTATACCTCAGAGAACTGGGCAATAACCAAAGATGACAGAAGAAGAATTGATTTGTGGTGCTGGCAGAAAGTATTGAACATACCATGGATTGAGAAGACAACTAACAGGTGTGTCTTGGAGAAGGTGAAATCAAGATTCTCCTTGGAGGCAAAGATTTTTAGATTTTGTCTCATATACTTTGGGCATGTTTCCAGGAGAGACACGTCCTTGGAGAAAGATATCATGCTTAAAAGGGTGGAGGGACAGTGCAGAAAAGGGAGACCCTGGATGAAATGAATTGACACAATAACTAGCGTAATGAGGGTAAGTGTGTCAGATAGTGAGATTGACTCAGGATAGAGCAGGGTTCAGAGCTAATATACACAGGGTTGCTATGAGTTGTAGTTGACTTGATGGCACATAACAACAACAATGCTTTATTCAATTATACCAAGCTCTGAAAAATATTTCTGTTGTACACTTAAGTACAATCAAACCAATAAGCTATTAGCAAAGCCAAAAATGACGGTTTTTCTTTCAAATATAAATTAACACTTTTTTCACATTTAGAATAATACCTGGAAAAAGTTGCACCTTGATTATGACAGTTTATTACCTTCCCCTGCTTTCTTAACACCTAGTGCTGAATAGTTTTCTATTTTCCCACTTATATTCAAATAGACTCCTCAGTATATAAACTTGAGTGGCCCCCAATATCACCTTGACCATGAGCCAGACATCAACTCTATTAAAAAAAGATGCATCCTTGTGTATTCCTATCACAAGCTTCAAATTCTCTAAGCAGAGTTTGGCTATGACCAGGTTTGCTTAACTGAGACTTGATGCTTATATTGATTTCAGGATGTTTTCTGGTCTCATATCTACTATATCTGAGCCTGAACACACACACACACACACACACACACACACACACACACACACGTTTGCTTTTGGTTTTCCCCTCTTGTTCTTCTATTTGCCTGTATTATCTAGGACAAATTCATAGAAAGTCATTTTCTAAAAAAATGGTGCTGAATATTTTGTCAAAGCAGGCCATGTAGTAACTGTCTTCAGTCTCAGTTTAAAAAGTAAGGTTTTACTTTCCAAATCGGCAAGATGGAAAGAGATAGCAAGATCTGCTCCTTCTAAACTCAGCAAGGTGGTCAGGAACACAGTCCTAGAGGGCAAAAGGAAAGTTGGCCAAGGTCAAGACAGCAGCACAATGGAAAGGGCAGTGAGGGTGGGGTGGTAGCACTGGCAGGTAAGCAGGTGAGTCTTTGGGCTGGGAGAAGTGTATCAGTCTACTCTACCTCCCCACCCCCACCCCTGCCGACCCCTTGATTCCCAATTCCTCAAGGTTGACAAAGAATCTCTAGAGTCATGACAAAGTTGCCTTAGAGTGTGTGGCACTGACTGCAGCCCTTTTCCACACCATCCTCAGCCTCAGCATCAGCCTTACCCACTCTACTTCCTCCTAACTCTGCATTTTGAAAATTTTCAAACTCATGGAAAAATTGAACGCAAGATAAAATCAATCCCTTTGTATTCCTCACCTACAAGTCTTGTTGGTTAGTGATTAAGCTTTAGGCTGCAAACTGAATGGTCAGTGGTTCTAGCCCACTAGCCAGTATCTAGAAAAGATACATTGTTGTGCATCACTAAGTCAGAATCTGTTACTGTGAGGACAATGACCTGGTTCACTCCTCTTGGTATATTAAAAACTTAAACTAGGTGGGACAGACTGGAAGAGGGCATGGTACCCAAGGGACCACAGCTCTGTGTACAACAATTTCGGTGGCCCTTGGAAGAGCCAACTTTAGCCTGAAGACCACCATTAGAAGGGCCGATTTTAGTGTACATAGAAGGGCCAAGCTGGTCTTGCTCAGAATAATTCCAGTGTAGACTGAGGCCTTGTGGGAGAATGAGGCTGAAAAGAAAGGTGAGGAGGCAGAAGTAAAGATAGAAAAAAGGGGAGATTTACTAAGAAAGGTAGATCCCAAAGGACGAGACACCCCACCCCCACCCCCCACCCGTAACTAAGTGATGGAGGAGTCAGTGCTACTAAGGTGAGGTTGTATTGATGACTTCTTGTCTGGGCGTGCCTTGGAACTTGAGTAGGTGCCAACAAGACACCATTATGTAGAGGTCAAAGTTTAGTGGGTGGTTCTTATTCCACTCTACTGTTCTCTGATGTCACTCATGCACCTAAAACACTGACTCCATGCATGCTGGTATCTGCCTCCTGGTTCTGTTGGCTCATATATTAACAAGTGTGAACTTCTGCTTCCCCTGTCTCGTTGGTTCTAACTCTGATGAACAGACTCATAGTTGACCCTCCAGTGGGATCGCACAGGAGGCGATTCCCATTTTTCTATAGCAGAGAAGCTGGTAGATTTGAACTGCTTGCCTTTGGGTTAACTCCTTACTACTAGGCCACCTGTATAGCAGGAATGGGCTCCATACAGTTGGGAGTGTTCTTTTGGGTTTTGACTCTTAACCTGGGTATTGATAATATTTTGTCTAACACAATTTTTAAAATAAACTCCTTTTCTGCTTGATCAGGACCTGTCTGTTTTCAGAGACTAAGAAAAAGTCTGATAAAGTCACAGAAGAAACAGTAAGTAAACATGTGAAAATTTGTGAACCAGTGATGATAAGCAGCTTGGGAAAGCAGAGAGGAAACGAAAACTCTCCATGACTCTGTAGGTGGGAGTGTAACTTGGTACAAAGTCTCTAGGGGGCAGGTTCACAATGTGTGGATAGTCATTGTAACCTAGATCACAGTAGTGAAAAGCTGGACAGCCCCCCCAAAAAATTACATGGGGGAGGAGGGAAAAGGGCATGTTTACATAATGAAATACTACAAAAGCATTTTTATTAAAGACAAACAAGCCAGTTACCTTGAGTTGGTTCTAACGCATGGCAACCCATATTCCGTGTGTATCAGATTAGAACTCACTGCTCCTTAGAGTTTTCAGAGGCTATGAAGTAGCTAGTCAGGCCTTTCTGAAGTGTCTCTGGGTGGGTTTGAATTGCCAAAGTTTTGACAAGTGGGCAAGAAGCACTTAACCATTTCTGCTACTCAGTATTCTATTTTTTTTTTTTTAGTAACACTTTATTTTATTCCATTGTTGTTTTTTGTTGTGTGCCTTCAAGTCAGATCTGACTGGCACCAGAAGAGACTGTCTACCCTGCTCCAGCGGAGCATTTGGTGGATTCAAACCACACACCTTCAGGATTGCAGCACAGCTTCTTGCTACTAAGCCATCAGAATTCCCTTACTCAGGATTCCATTATTATCAATTCAAAACTCAAATTCACTGCTAACGCACACTGTTCTGACTCACAGCAACCCTCCAACGGGTTTCTGAGACTGTAAATTGTAAACGGATAAATTATCTTTATGCACTGAGCCACTGGTGGATTTATTTGAGCTTTGCCTTTGGGTTAGCAGCACAACTTGCTATATAGACTATGCTACTACCAGAGCTCCCCTTCTATTGCTTTAGAAATAGATATATGTCCCATAACATAGTGTTGGGTTTAAAAGCACTTTGCAAAGAAATATAAGGCAGAATTATTACATATTTGTAAACATATATATCAATATATTTGTATATGAATAGACAAAATCAGGGAATAAGCAGCAATATACTAACAGTGGTTGTCTTTGGGTAATGAGGTAACAATTTTTCCTCCTTTATTGTTACCTATATAGTCAAAACTTCTCATGAGGATTATGAATTCTATAATTAGAAAAAAGTTACAGCTAGTAGAAAGGTTGAGCTGTGGTGTTGGAGTAGAGTATTGAATATACCATGGACTGCTAAGAAAACAAACAGATTTGTCCTGGAGAGGGTGAAGTTGGGCTGCTCCCTGGAGTCAAGGATTCTGAAGCTTCGTCTGACATACTTTGGACATGTTGCAGGGAGGGACCAGTCCTTGGAGAGGGACATCATTCTTGGGAGGGTGGAGGGACAGCACAGAAGAGGAAGACCCTTGATGAGATGGATTGATTCAGTGACTGGAGTAATGGGGGTAGACGTGTGGGAGATGGTGAGATTGGCACAGGATAGGGCAGAGTTTAGGGCTGTTGTACATAGGGTTGCTATGAGTCACAGGTGACTTGACATCACATAACAACAACAACAACAACAGAAAGGTTGAGTTTCATTTTTGTGTTTGAATTCAACAAAAGATGTCCAAAACACATAACTACACAGCAGAAAGTTTCACCTCCATCGGCACCTGCCTCACAGTCTAAAGGAGAAAGTCCACGTTCTACTTGTTACTTGACTCCCAAGGTCCAGTATAGTCCCTTCAGCTTCTCAGTTTGCTCCACCTACTCTGTGCTCTGCTCACAGTGAACTGTTAATCTTCACTAAATCCAGCAATCCCTTTTAGGGTTTCTCTGCCTGGCACATTCATCTAGTACTTCTCCAACTGGCAAGCTCTCCTCAGACACTAAAATCATCCTAATTATCTCTTCCTGTGGAATCAGCTGTTTTCCTGGCTTCATAATCTATTTTAGGTTTATAAATGCGTATATATGAGCTCATGTTCTTGTTGTTGTTAGGTGCCGTCGAGTCGTAGACGACTCATAGCGACCCTATGAACGAAAGACCTGAGCACTGTTCCTACATAGAGTTTCCGGATGCAAGCCATTTCAGAAGTGGATGCCACTCCTGCTTCCAGGCTTGTTTTAGTCGGGAAGCTCCAGCAAACACTGTCCACCATGGGTACCCATTACCACGTTTATGAGCTCATAGAAGGAGGAAATGTCCCCAGTGCCTGCTTAGTGCCTAGGTGCTCTGTAAATGCTTACTGAATGATTGTGGTAAGCACTGAGCCTGGATGGATAGGTTGGGGCAAGACTGGGATCTAAAGGAGGAAACCAAAGTTCTGGGGTGCCTTTGTTCTTGAGGCTAGCTGACCCTTCTTATTACAGCCACTTCCTTTTTCACAACAGCAACCATAGGTGCAACAAGAGTGGCTTAACAAAGATTTCAAAGCTAGGAAGCTTTTGGACCACCAGAATGCCCATCTGTGAAACAGTCTAGAAATAGCACTGTCAGTGGGGCAGTGGCTAGCCATTCTCACATAGTGATTTGGACCCACATCACTGGGACTGACCAGATTCAGTGAGGGAAGTGATAGGAGGGGGAGGGCCAAAACTCCTGACCAAGACAAGTTTCAATACAACTCCTACCCTAACAGCAGATGACAGCTCTGCCTAAAACATAAGTGTGCCTAAAATGTTATTCGTATCCAATGTCTGATTACCTAATAGATAAACTGGACTTTGCAAAACAAATATTTATACTGAGTTAAGATGAATGGACTCTGGGTAACCAAGTCTCAAATGTGCACAATTCTAGAAATGGTTTTGTATTGTTTCTGGTGGCCTAGTCTGTACGGGATTGTGCTGCAAATCCAAAGACCATGACAGCTCTGGCAGTTGGGACCCACTAGCTGTTCTAAGGGAGAAAGGTGAGCAGTCTTCTGTGCAATTTACAGCCTTGGAATTCAAGGGAGGATCACCTATGATTAGGTTCCAACTTGACAGCAACAAGTTTGAGTTTACTACATCAAATTAGCACTAATTTCTTCATTTAAAATAACACACTGATTATCTTACAGTTTTGAGTATCAGAAGTCTAATCCAGGTTTTATGGGGTTACCATCAAAGTGTCAGCAGGACTACATTTCTTTCTGGACTTTCTAGGACAGAATTATTTCCTGGCCTTTTCCAGACTTAGAGGTAACTTCTTGTTGTTGCTGTGTGCTGTTGAGTTGGAACCATTCCATAGCTGACCCTCCAGCATGATTTCAGAGGCAGTAAATCACACTGTCCATTCTTCTCTCATGGAACATCTGGTGGATTCAATCTGTGTTCCTTTAGAATTGTGGTGCAGGTTTTTACCACTAGGCCACCAGAGGTCCCTGTAAGAAAATAAGTTGTGTTGTTTTAAATCAGTAAATTAGTGGTAATTTGCTATGATAAACTCAAACTAATTACTGTCAACTTTGAGCAGTTTCATTGGTGATCCTCCACTGAGTTTCCAAGGTTGCATATGGATTGCATCTCAACATCAAGAAAACACAAATCCTGACCATTGCACTGATAGGCAACATGATAAATGGATAAATAATTGGACTTCATCTTACTTGATCTACAATCAATATACTTGGTAACAGCAGTCAGGAGATCAGGAGATCCATTGCATTGGGAAAATCTGTAGTCAGAGACCTCTCCAAATTAATGAGGATCAATGATGTCAGTTTGAAGACTATGGTATGTCTGATCCAGACTGTGGTCTTTTCAGTCACTTGCTATGCATCTTAGAGCTGAACAATGAATAAGTATGAAAGTAGAAGAATTGATGCCTCTGAATTGTAGTGTTGGAGAAGACTGCCAAAAGAACTGATATGTCCCGGAGAAGGTGCAGTCAGAGTGCTTCTTGGAGACAAAGATGATGACACTTTGTCTCACATACTTTGGGCATGTTGCTAGTAGAGTTTAGGTTATTCCCTGGAGAGGGACATCATGCTTGGAAGGTGGAGAGATGGTGAAGGAGAGGAAGACCCTCAACCAGGTGGATTGACACAGTGACTGCAGCAATGGGCTTGAGTGTGTCAGAAATGATGAAGATAACACATGATAGGAAAGTTTCAGATCTGTTGCTCATAGGGTAGCGATGAGTTGTCTTCAATTTGAAAGTACCTAACAACAGAGGTAACATTCCTTAGCTCATGGGCCCCTTCATCCATCTTCGAAGTCAGCAGTGTTTCCTGTCTCAGACCATTGTTCAATAGTCGTATCTCCTGGCCACAGCCAGGAAAGGCTCTCTGTTTTTGAAGACTCATGTAATTGAGTGGGCTATTTCAGATAATTAAAAACAATCCCATCTCAAAATTCTTAACCTTTTGATAAGTAAAGTAAGATATTTATAGCTTCTGAGATTTGTACATGGTTTTGGGGTCCTGTTATTCTGCTTATTACAAGGTGTAATGTGGATAAAATTACAAAAAATTTAACAGTAATAAGACACTTCTGTATTCAATGACAAAGAAAATATCTAAGAAATATTGATAAATAAAAATAAATTAGCTCAGTGAGTATATATAGCATGATCCCAACTTTGCAGAACTTCACCCTTCTAACTTCTTCCCTCAGTACACCCAATTGTATACTCATTGAACCACCTCTTATATACCATGGCTTGGCCCTACCAATAGATGTGGAGCTTAAACTCAGGACTTTGAGTAGACAGGATGAGGAGTTTTAATTCATGCTTTGCTAGCATTGGTCATTGTTGTTGTTCTCAGGTGCCATCAAGTTGAGTATGACTCATAGCAACTCTATGAACAAAAGATTTGAACTCTGTTGTATCCTATGTCATCCTCACACTTCCTGACACTCAAGAGCCTATTGCAGTGGTCACTGTATCAATCCACTTGGTTGAGGGTCTTCTTCCCCTTCATCGACTTTCCACTTTTCCAAGTATCATCATCCTCTTCAAGGAATAGCCCTTCCTAGCAACATGCCAAAATATATGAGGCAAAGCCTCATTATTCTTGCGTCCAGAGAGCACTCTGGGTGTACTCTTTCCAAGACATATCTGTTTGTTGGCTTTCCATGGGATGTTCAGTGCTCTTCTCCAATTCCACAACTCAAAGGCATCAATTCTTTTTCTATCATCCTTATTCATTGTCCAGCTCTCAGATGCATAGCAAGTGATCTGAAAGACTATGGCCTGAATCAGACACACCTTAGTCCTCAAACTGACTTCATTACTCCTCAATAATTTAAAGAGGTACCTCACTGCAGATTTTCCCAGTGCAATGCATCTCCTTATTTCCTGAATGCTAGTACCAAGGGTATTAATTGTGGATTCAAGCAAGATGAAGCTGTTGATAGTTTCAATCTCCTCTCCATCCATTACTGTGTAGCCTATCATTCCAGTGGTAAGAATCTTTATTTTCTTGATGTTGAGATATAATCCATACCAAAGGCTACATTCCTTGATTTTCTGCAACAAGTGCTTCAAGTCCTCTTCACTTTCAGGAAGCAAGGTTATGTCATCTGCATAACACAATTTACTGAGTCTTCTTCCAATCCTGATGCCACACTCCTGTTCATAGAGTCCATCTTTTTTGATAATTTGCTCAACATACAGATTGAATGGGTAGGGAGAGAGAGTACAACTCTGATGCACTCCCTTCTCAATTTTAAATCATGCAGTGTTCCCCTGCTGTGCTTGCCTCCTGGTCCATGTACAGGTTCCACAGGAGCACAGTTAAGTGCTCTGGGACCACCAATATTCTCAGTGTCAGCCACAACTTGTTAGGATCCATACAGCCTTTGCTTAATCAATAAAACACAAATAGACATTCTTCTGGTATTGCTTACTTTCAGCCAGGATCCATCTAACATCAGCAGTGATATCCCTGGTGCAATGGTCTCTTCTAAATCCTGCTTAGACTTCTATCAAGGATATCATCCATGAAGAAAAAAAAGGTCATTACAAAAACAGAAGAGAAAGAAAATTTTAAAAAAATGGATTTTAGAGGAGATTCTAAAAATTGCACTAGAGCATCAAGAAGCCAAAACAAAAGGAAAACATGCCGAAGTAAAAGCATTGGTCATTATAGAAATTGATATTTCTTATTGACATGATAAGCTGTGTTATAATAAGCTCATTGAGGAGCTCTTTGGCATAGTGGTAAGGAATTGCACTACCAATGCAAAGGTATGAGAGCAAATACAGCAGCTGCTCCATGAGAGAAAGATGGGCAATCTTCTCCTGTGCCTTCACTGCCTTTGAAAACTTGCTGGAGGGCCAGCTTTGTATCATTTCCCACTCAACAGTACTCAAGACCAAGAAGCTCATTTTTGATGAGTAAATCTCAGTTAATAATAACAACAACAACAACAAAAAATTATCACAAACCTACCAACTACCTATCACTGGCAACTTCTTTTGTATCTTGCCTGTTCTGTGTATGGGCAGTCCCTGTGTATCTCATGTTTTTGCTTATTTTGTTTCACATTTATGCTTCCTTACTAATTTTTACTTGTTTCTTCAGGGTTGTCTTTCAGAGTTTAGAAAGATCCAAGATACCAGATTGTAAAGAACATACGATTTAATGAGTGTTTGAGAGATGGCCAGCAAGGATCACTTACATTAACGGACTAGAGGCAAATGTCACTGGAGAAAGTGGGAGAATGGGAAGCTGCCGTTTATGGGAATTTACCTACAAAGGGGTGAGGAAGCACTTGGAGTGTATCTTTTAATAGTACAACACAGAATTCAGAGAAAAATCCAAGTTAGAATTCTGAAATTTAACTAGAAATAGAATGCAGACTCAAAGGGGGAAAACATTCATTCAAAAGAATAACTTGGTAAGGAGCTGCAACTACAATCCCAGAGGCGCACGGTTTGAATCCACCAGATGCTCTGCCGGGGAAGGAGGGACAATCTCCTCCTGTACCAGTCAGATCTGATTTGATTGTACACTCACATAATAATAATAATAATAATAATAATAATAATAATAATAATAAAAGAATAACTTAGCAATAGGGTGTCGTTTCCTCCAGAGACTGCGCTTGAGCCTTCTCAACTGAGTTGTCCTGTTGCTCCTATACTAGTCATGGGGTTCCAGCTTCAGCATTTACTTAAATCATTTCTCTATTCAAACTGATGTTAATGCTAACTCTGATTCTGCTTATGTTTTTCATGGGCTATGAGGCCTTGAACACTAACGAGCGAAGACCAGATGAGTTGTGGGAGGATGTTAAATGTATCATCCAGGAAGAGTGCAAATGGTCATTACAAAGACAGATGAGGAAGAAAGACCAAAATGGATGTCAGAAGAAACTCTGAAGATTGCACTGGAACATGTTGTTGTTGTTGTTGTTGTTGTTGTTATGTGCCGTCGAGTCGCCTGCGACTCATAGCGACCCTATGTACAACAGCCCTA
>NW_006399776.1:1624765-1643899 GCF_000299155.1 Elephantulus edwardii | reverse complement strand
GTGTCAGAGGCAATGAGATTGGCACAGGATAGAACAGGGTTTAGGGCTGTTGTACATAGGGTCGCTATGAGTCGAAAATGACTCGACGGCACATAACAACCACAACAAACTGTTTCCCAAAGTGGTTGTACCATTTTATACTCACAAAAAGAGTGTATGAGAGTTCTAGTTTATTTTTGCCAATGTTAATGAAATATTCATTCTAAAAAATTAGAAGAAAAATCACATAGGCACAATATTTTTTAAAAAAATCATCTGTTTAAAAGTGCAACAATGAATGAATGAAAGTCCAAAATCTCTGTAAATGTTCATTAAAATGAATAAAATAAAATTTAAAAAAAGATAAATAAAAAAAGAAATCATCTGTTAATCCTACTACTGGGAGATAACAGTGTTAAATTGCCATGCTGGTAGATTTCCAGGACTTGCTTCCTTAGACAAATTGTGCTTTTATTTAAGAAAATAGTTTTACATTTCATCTTTATTCACTAGTCCAACATATCAGAAATGGAAATCCAAGAGAAATGTAGGTGCTTCTCTTATAAAGAAAATGGAAAATATACTACTTTGCCTTTAGTGTATCTGCTATTGCTGCTTTTTAATTAACTGTGAATATTTTATCAGTTGAAAGGTAGATTTTCTACTTTTATAAGTTTTAAGGGTTTTCCCCCCTTTGTGATGCAAAAAGCAAGAAATTTCTTGTTTCTTGGGTGCTGTCAATGTAACTGTGAGTCTTAGTGATCTTGTGTGCAATAGGGGGAAACTGCCTGGTTCTGCACCATCCTTACACCCCTGCTGTGCTTAGACTATCACTGCAGCTACTTTGCCAATCTATCTCATCGCCAGTCTTCTTCTTTTTCACTAATATTCTACTTTCTCAAGCATGACTGTACTTCTCTAGGGACGAGCTCCTCCTGATGACATGCCCCAAATATGAGACATAGTTCTACCATCATCCTTCCTTCTAAAGAACATTCTGGCTGCAACTTAAAAAACATATTTGTTTGTTCTTTTGGTATCTCATAGTATATTCAATATTCTTTGCCAGAAGTATAATTCAGAAGCATAAATTCTTTGGCTCTCTTTATTTATTATCTAATTTTCACATATGAAATGATGGAAAATACTATGGCTTTGGTCTGTCACATCTTAGTCTCCAAAGTGGCATCCTTACTCTTTAGCACTTTAAAGTGGTCCTCTGCAGCAGCTTTACTCAATGTGTGTGTTGTGTTGTGTATTGTAGAGTTGGAACTGACTCACAGCTGACTCCCTAGTGGGTTTTCAGACGCAATTAATCATGCAGGAGGAGATTGCCCATCCTTGCAGAGCGCATAATGGCCTTGAATTGCATGCCTTCAGTAATACAGCACAGCTTCTTACCATTAGGCCACCGTATAATTTTATTTATTGACTACTGCGTTATGCAGATGACACAACCCAATGTGCTGAAACTGAGGAGGACCTGAAGCGCTTCCTGCAGAGGGTCAAGGAGTGCAGCCTTCAATATGGATTGAGGTTCAATGTCAAGAAGACAAAGATTCTCACCACTGGGCCAATTGGCAGCATCAGCATGGATGGTGAAGAGATTAAGATTGTTCACAGCTTTAGTTTGCTTGGCTCCACAATCAACACTCTTGGCACCAGTAGCCAGGAAATTAAAAGACGTATTGCGATGGGAAAGTCTGCTGTTAGGGACCTCTCCAAAGTTCTGAAGAACAATGGTGTTTCTCTGGAGACTAAGGTGAGTCTGATACAGGCCATGGTCTTTGCAATCACTTGTTATGCATCAGAGAGTTGGACAATGACTAGGGAGGTTAGATGGAGAATTGATGCCTTTGAGCTGTGGTGCTGGAGAATATTGAATGTACCATGGACTGTCAGGAAAACAAACAAATTCATCCTTGAAAGGGTTAAACCAGGCAGCTCCTTGGAGGCAAGGATTCTGAACCTTCGTCTAACATACTTTGGACATGTTGTAAGGAGGGACAGGTCCCTGAGGAGGGACATCATGCTTGGTAGGGTGGACGGATAGTGCAGGAGGGGAAGGCCCTCTATGAGGTGGATTGATTCAGTGACTGGGGTAATTGAGATGGGTGTGTCAGAGACAGTGCAATTGGCACAGGACAGAGCAGAGTTTAGTGCTGTTGTACATAGGGTCGCTATGAATTGCAAGCAACTTGATGGCATATAACAACAACTGCTTCCATGGTGTTGCTAGTGAATCCTAGTAAATGGAAATAATTGACAACTTCAATCTTTTCTCCACTTAAAACAAGGAATTTAAAGGCAAAATAAAGCCCTATCTATCCCTGTGGTTTCAGGGTACTTAAAAACACATTAAAACTAGCATTTCAGGACCTATGAGTCTTAATTTAATTTTTTAATATATATTGGTTTATTTACAAAGTTTGAATACATTATTTTTCACACTGGATCGTTCCCATTTCCTTCACAACCCCCTCTACCCATCAATTTGTGCTACCCTATGACTAAGCATCCCCCCAGAGCCCCCCACCCATCCTTACCTCTCTGCTTCCACCCTCCCCCACCTTGGATCCTCATACTCCTTCTACAATAATACTCTTATACAGTATTTGTCCTTATGGAACTGAGTTAGTTCACTCAGCGTAATGCTCTTTAGTCCCTCCCAAGTTAGGTAAAAATTTACAAAATCATTGCTCCTGCATGATGCATGGTATTCCATCATGTGAATGTACCACAATCTCTCAATCCATTCAATTGTGGTCGGACATTTGGGCTGTTTCCACATTCTTGTGATGGCAAATAATGCTACAATGAGCATTGGAGGGTAAGTCTCCATTTGTGCCTCAGTTATCATTTTCTTGGGGTATATTCTAAGCAGTGCAACAGCTGGGTCATATGGAATATCTATGTACAACTTTTTGAGGAAGAGCCAAACTGCCTTCCAGAGTGGTTGTACCATTTCACAATCCCACTAACACTTAATTGAACTTTTAAAACAGAATAAAGACACAGAAATCTTACTTGATAATGTTATGTGTAGCAATTTTTATATTTCAAAGTTACAGGTACACTTAGTAGAAAAGCTTAGTAAATAACATTAATAATTATAGTGTTGTTAGTAAACATTAACAATAACACAACAACAGGCACTGTGTCTATCTCTGTATATAACATTTCTTTAGATCTGTGGAGAAGATTTTGCATTCTCTAGAGATGTTGCTTCTACAATAGGAATTATTGTAAAAAGTGTAAGCAAGGAGGTGTATTGCAATTAAAAATCTGGAACAGGACATATGCTACTGACGAAAGGAATGGAGAAGAAAGGAATTTTTTAAAAAAACAGTCTAAGAATAAATTTTAAAAACCGTAAAGATTTATTGCCCTCATTGGGGATGCACACCCAACCAACTTTAATGGAAAATCCTGGTGATTTCCATCTTTGCCCCTCCACACAACGTTCCTCTCCTGCTGTGCTTTCCTCCTGTGGACCACTTCTTCTTTTCACTGCTCCACTCACATACAAACCAAAAAACCCCCAAGCCTTTGACGACTGCCTCCTCCTCTTTGGCCTTTATGATATCTCTAAAGTAGGGGTTTTTAGTGAGTTTATTTTTCATAGTCATGCTTTTATAATCATAGAGATTCACTTCCTCCCTCCCACAACATACGCAATCCAAAACAAATCACCAAATCAAAACTGCCACACTCTTTATCTTCCAAATGGATAAAGCATGAACACCAATAGAATCAGGGTCGTTTTAATCCTAGCCATTTAGACTTTGCTTTCTCTGTCTATAAAATAGATGATATATGTCATCTCTCATAAAGCTTAGCCATTCCATTATTCATTCAGTCCACTTACCAAGTACCTATTGCCAATCAAGCACTGTTGTAGTGTGGCTAATGATATGAGAATATTATGAAAGGAGACTGTAAACTCTAAAGCTAAACAGTAACGAGCACTAACCGACTGCACTAACCGACTAACCAAGGTGCACTGGCTTTTGCAGTAGGCTAAGTGTTGTGCTACCAGCCTAAGACTTGATGGGACAGTTTCACTCTGGTAGTGGTTTGGGGTTTCCCCTCCTTCTTATTTATTATTTAATACTGCATAACAACTTGTATAATTTGTTTGAATTTATAACCCAATGCCTCCAGTTGATTTTGATGCATTGTGGCCCTGTAGATCAGAGTAGAACTGCCCCATAGGTTTCCAGGACTGCTACTCTAAGCACGCAGTCTCTCTGGTACAATTAAATGCTTAATCCACTGTGCTTCTAGAACTCCTTTTACTACCAAATCTACCACAGGCAAGTGGGCTCTAACCGCGACCCATCATGTTTCCAACTTTAAAATCTTTAAAACGGACACTGTCTATCTGCCTCCCTTTGAACTCTTGGTATAATCAGACTGTTGACCTTTTGGTTAGCTGCTCAATGCGTTTCTTCGCCATTAGAGCGCCTTCTTTTGAGTATTGTTGTTAGGCGCCACGGAGTCGAGAAAGCCTCATTGCAACCCTGTGAATAACAGATCTGAACGCCGTCCTATCCTGCGCCACCTCATCATTTCTGACATACCCGAGCTCACTGGTGCAGGCACTCTCTAGATCCATCTGGTTGAAGGTCTTCCTCTCTTCCAAGGCCTCCCAGGGTGTTTTTTCTCCATCAATCAATAGTACAAAAAGACTTTCTTAAAAAACAGAGGAATACACAGGGAAGAACGCCTTAGCCCAAAGCTTTACAAAAATGATTTTTTTTTTCTTGGTAAGATTAGGGAAGCCCCAACTTTCCTGTTCATTTTGGATGCTTCTCTGACTCCTTAAGGTCTTTGAGACTATTTTCTCTCCCAGGAACCTAAGAAGCTTAATACTGCATTCCCAGATTGCATGTAGTTCTGAGCTGATGTTCTGGTTCAGTACAGTACTGTTCAGCCTTTGTTCACAGTCTTGCCCCTTCTGGGCTTCCATTTCCTCGAATAAACCCACAGGTTTTAGGCCACTAACCGGCTGGGCCATCAAAGCAAAGTATGTTCACTTCAATCTCTAGGGCCAGTTAGCAAAGTGAGGGCGCTAAAAAAATGTTGCTTCTAGCTTGAAGGCCCTAGTTAGAGGGATTTGTAACCCATCCTGGAGTGCGCATTCCAGATTCCAGGGAGCAAATCCACCCAACCATTCTTGTATATCACGAGACTTTGTAAGAAAAAGGAAACTGAAAATGGGGAAGTCCCTTCTGTCTAACCTGACCGGGCTCTGGGCGCTTGGAGACAGCTGACACCCGGGCGGTCCGCGTCCTGATTGGCTGTTTGCAGGTCGGCTATAAGTAGGCGCGCGGGCCCCAGGCCGGCAGTTCACGTTCAGAGGCTGCTGCACCATGTCCTCCTCCCTCGTGGCGCTGGCCCTGTTGGGGCTGCTCTCTCTGCCCTGCCTGGATGCCGCCGACCGTAAGTGACCCTTCCTCATCTTCCTTTCTCTACTGCCACGCATGCTTCCCCCATACCCCTTTGTTTCCAAGAAGGAGGTTAGCTCTGGGCAGGTTAGGACCAAAGTTTTGGGGTATTGATCTGGGCAGTTGTAGTGGCTAAGACAGGGAGGGTTTCTCTTTCACTTTTCCTAGAGGCCTTGGCTCCTCGGATGAGAATGCAGCCAGGGTTCTTAGACTTGTTCCAGATGTGCGGAGTTAGGGGTTGTGAGTGCGGACAGACATGTGACTGGGGTTTCAGAGGCACTGCTTGTGTCAGCCCCTCTCCATCTTCTGCCTTCTCCTTTCCCCGGAGGTCTGCAGGCTTCCTCCGGGCGCCACCCAAACTCCGTCTCTTAAGAGAAGGTCAAGCCTTGAAGAGGAAACGACATTTATGCAGTGTTTTGTGCTGTTTAAAAGTACTTTCACATCATTAACTCATTTGTTCCCTTTTCATCTAATAATAACAGTGACAAGCTAGCCGTGATTGAAGGCTCACTAAGTGCTTTATTCCATTTCATTCTGCTTTTGCACCTAGGACACATTACTGTGATTACCATCGCGTCCATAGATGAGGAAACTGAGGCTTAGGGGGTTTTAAGTGACTCAGTCACACAGAGGATAGATAAATGGCAAACAACTGGGATTGAAGTCGCGGCTGATGGGGAAGTTTGCAAAGGCTTTGCCAGAGTTTTCCATTTGGCTATAATTCCTGCTTTTCTCACAAATACACTTCTCTATCTTCCCTCGATAGATTCTAGAGAGCAGCCAGGCAGCCTTGGACCCCTGTGGTCTTTTCTTCACAGAAGGCTCTTTGGCTCCTTGCCTGGTTCTTTCCAAGATGAACTGTTGCTTCCACTTTCAGTTTTGAAAAAGTGAGGATTTTTCAAGTCAGGGAGGTTGTAAAACCAGTGATAAGGGTAATTAAAGATGGTGACTGTCAAGTGCTGTCAAGGACACCCTAGGAAGCCCTTTTGTACCCCTAAGAACCAGCACTTCTAAAAGATTTGTTTGTTCTTTTTTTATTTATTTTATTTTATTATTATTTTGTGTGTGTACCGTCAAATCAGATCTGACAGGTACAGGAGGAGATGGCCCCTCCTTCTCCAGCAGAGCATCTGTGGATTTGAACCTCATACCTCTGAGATTGCAGTGCAGCTTCTTGCCACTAGGCCACCAGAGCTCCCTTTTTGTTTGTTCTTTTGGTAGCCAGTGATAAATCCAACACTCTTCACTATCACATTCAAAGCCTTCATTTTTCATTTAGTCTTCCTTATTCATTATCCAACTTAAGCATGCATTTAAAGCTTGGGCCACATGCACCTTTGTCCTTAAGCTGACATCCTTACTCTTTAGCACTTTAAAGAGGGCTTTGACAGCAGATTTGCTTGGAAGTAAGGGTTATGAAACTTCTCACATATTTTGGCCATGTTGTGAGGAGGCGACAGTTCTTGGAAAGACGGTACACTTGGAAAAGTTGAGGTTCAATGAAAGAGAGAAACACTTCAGTGATAAGGATTGACACAGTGACTGTAACAATGGGGGGCTGAAGATGATACAAGATGGGGCAAGGTTTCCATCTGTTGGTCATAGGGTTGAAGAGTGTTCAGAGTCAACCTGGTGGCATCCAACCACAAGAAGCACCAGGCTTTGGATTTTAACCCTACTCCAGCCCCCTCCCCCAAACCCTCGCAATGCATCATTTTTTGGTTATGAGGAGAAGATGTTTAATTTAACCATAACTTATTTACAAAATAAAGCATAATATATAAAAAAGTATCACCATTATTGATATTTATGTGTGACTGGATGTCATTTAAAAGAAACCAAAAAATTATAAAACAATTACAAAAATATCTAAAGTATTGCATGCCGCACACAGAAAATTTCTAAAAGAGATACAAAGAACGGATGATGGTGATTGTCTCTGGGGAGTCTACAAGTCCGACCCAAGTGCAGTATTCTAGCAATTTTCACTTGTTTCTCTGGTTTTTCTCAGGTGTTCCAAAGGTTCAGGTGTACTCTCGCCATCCAGCAGAGAATGGAAAGCCAAATTTCTTGAATTGCTATGTATCTGGATTTCATCCACCCCAGATTACAATTGACCTTTACAAAAATGGCAAGAAAATCACAGAGAAAGTAGAACGGTCAGACTTGGCTTTCAGCAAAGATTGGTCTTTCTACCTCCTGGTCTACACTGAATTCACCCCCAACGATCACGATGAATTCACTTGCCGTGTGGAGCATTCTGCTCTCAAGGAACCCAAGATAGTTAAGTGGGGTAAGTTTTCAGTTTCTTTCCATAATTACTGACAGACAATTTTATCTGAGTATTTAAGTATAGCTGTGGCACAAAGCTACTTTGTTGCTTTATATGTATTTTTGTCTATCTTTTTCTCACTCATTGCTGGAAAGAACAGTCTGAATTCACTCATAGCTGACCCTCTATTGGGTTTCCAAGGCTGCAAATCACACTAGAGGACATTGCCCATGTTTCTACCCTGAAGCCTCTGGTAGATTCAAACCTTGAGAGAGGCATGGCCTTTGGATTAATGCAAACTCTGTGGTCTAGGTCACCAGAGCACTCTCTCTCTCTTTTTCCAGATAGGGATAGACGTGTGTAATAGTGTATGAATTCCTTTATGTTTCTATACAACATACAAGGTTGCCAGAGAATGTTATTAAAGGTCTGATTAGGGACCAGTAACATCATGTGAATCCAGTGTCCTATTAGTGGCATCTGCTGAGAGTCTTCTGCAGAGATACCTCTGTTGAGTGGCCTCTTCAGATTCTTGACACAGTATTTATCCTGCAGTGAGAACAACAAAGGAACAACAGCTTTTGTACAAATGCACACATACATACTCCAGCTTCTGTTACCTACTGCCTCCCTCAGGATTCTCTGACAGACTCACAGGTAGAGATATTTAGGACTAATGACAACCTCAGAATGTTTGCCTTTAAGACCTTCTAGTTTAGCACACTGCAGTCCTGGACTTCTTCTGTACTCTGTGCTAGACTGGGTCCTACTGGTGGTTTTGAAAAAGGTATTCATGGTTAGAAAGAGTAGGCTATCTTGACAGCCGTCTTTAAAACATTTTTAGCTATCTGTTAATACATTTTTAAAGTAAAACGGAATTTCCTTTTTCTTTCAATTTTCTTTTAAATAGATCGAGACAACTAACAAGTACCATGGAGAGGTGAGTTTCTGACCTTGAGAAAACTTCCATTTCACTTTCCTGTGAACTACAGACAACTCTAGTATGGTAATCCTCACTGTATGAGAGACATTAATTGAAGTAGCTTTTCAGCCAGAAAGAAAGATCCTGAGCATGCACACATTTCTTTCCTTCGTTGGCAGAATAATATGAAAAAGGCATGTATCCCCAGATTTGGCTCTGCCAGTATCACTGACCTCTAAAGGAAGAGCGGAGGAGGACCAGTGGGATGTGAGAAGGCCTGAAGCAGCTGGTTAACCTTTAGGGATTTGATTTTTCTTCAGCTATTTTCGCACCAAATATTTCTGCTGAGATGAAAGCTTGCAGAAAATGTACTGCTCCTCTCCCTGTGCATCCCACTGCTGTCAAGTTGGTTCCGATTCATAGTGAGCCTCCGCTGGGTTTTTGAGGCTGTTAATCTTTATGGGAAGAGACTTCTCATCTTTCTCCCATGGAGAAACTGATGATTTTGAACCACTGATCTTTTGGTTAACAGTGTTACATGTAACCAAATAACCAGTAACCTGTAATCAGTGTAACATGTAACTACACCATCAGGTCTCTTTTCCTTTGCACAACAGTTCTTTATTCTTCAGTCAAACGATAGGAGTGACATGGCTCTGCATATGTGTCATTTCCTTAGTTTGGTGGTATTTGTTTTTTTTTCTTTCATATCCTCAGTTTTGCTCAGCCTTGCTGTGGGCACTGTGCTAGCCATATAGAGGAGCCAGTCCAGGGAAGGAGAGAAATGGAAGCATTGTTATAATGATATAATGATATAATGATAAGTACTATAAAGATGTATCTGCAAGGAGCAGAAGCATGAGAAGAGAAACTTGAATTCTGCATCTTCAGTTGGAGTCTGGGGTAGGGTGTGGGTTATCTAGCTTTTTAATGAAATTCTGTTCCATAGGGTACCTTGGTACTGAAAATCCTTTCAAATATTCTGTTATATTCCAAGACAGGAAAATGGATTTGGAAGCACCTCAGAGAGTCTTAGTTGACCTGCACAGAGTCACACAGTTACCAAATTATAGAGTCAGGGCCCAGATCTAAAACCAGTATTCTAAGGTTATTGGGCACCACTGGGATCAGCTCTTTGTAATGGACCCGGACAAACTGCCTGCAGCTTTCTTTACAAATGATGATTTATATAGCAAAGTTAAGTTAGACAAATTTGGTAGTGATATTTGTAATTCAAATAGAATAAGTGCATTTTTTTAAAAACTTTTTTTTTTTTTTTAGGCTTTGAAGACGTCTCATTTGCAATGCAATAATTCTTAACTCTTTGTAGTTTAAAAAAATAATGATGTACACTTTTCATTTGGGTGTTAAACAACATAATCTTTCTTTAAAAACTGCCTTTAAGGGGTTTGGAAAGGTAATCTTACCTAGATGGACTGGGAGGAGGAAATTATCAAGTTCAGCATGAATCTTTTGGTAAGATTCAAAAGCTTTGCTTCCATTCTACACACAAAATTGAGTAGTAAGATATTGAGACTTATAATTAAACTCAAGTTTGTGTGCTATGCTTTTAAAGATTGATAGGAATATTGAAAATCTATAATAATATACTTGTCATATAATATTTCTTTTTCCAAGTACATTGGGTTAATCATAATTTTATCTTGTTTCACTAATTAAAAGTTTGTTAAGCTTTTATGTGTTCAGTGTCTAAATTATTACTTACCCTTTTCCCCCTTTATTTTCAAACAAGGAAATAGTCTTCAATGTCATTTGAAGAACAGTGTGAGCCTCTTTTCTCACAGTGAGCTTGACTCACAGTGGAAGGAACCTCAGACATCTGCATTTTACAAACGAGAAGCCAGATGTTAAGTAATTTATCTAGGGTGATATAGCTGGTCTCCCGGGAGACCAGAAATGCATCTTTTGGCCACAGTTCTCTTTTCTTAAACATGAAGATAAATAGAATACAAGAAAGAGAGAAAGTATCTGGAAGATTAAATGTTTTAGCAAGGACAGGCATGTGTTCAAACAAAAGACATCCTGACAAGATGATAGCAAATATATGCCTTTTCTATAGTTAAAAAGAAATAACTGAGGAAATGTGTTAATAGAATAACAATAAAAAATTAGGAGGATGTTAGGAAAGTTAAAGGTCAGTGTCTTGATTAGCAGGTAGTGATGGGGAGTTTTCAGATAAGGGCAAAATATGGGAAGTGGAGAGGTAGTTGGGTAATTCCAAACAGTTGGACAAGGCTACATGAATACCTGCAGGAACCACAACTGTATAGGAAATGGCGGTAATATCTAGATTAATAGCTTTCTGCTTTTGCTGTATATTAGAATCACCTATGCAATTTATAAAAAATACAAACTGTCCAGGCTTTAATCAGGGAAAATAGAATCAACTTCTGGATGTGGCGCCCAGAAAAATGATATAAATATAAGGTTCAACCAACCTTGAGAACTGTTAAAAGTTGGATCATATGAAACTTTCTATTCTGTCATTTAATAAAACTATTTTATGAAAAGCTACTTTTCTGAGTGATAGTTTGAGATAATGCTTCATTGGAGCATTGCATGATGATTAAGGCCTCTTACAGAGGAGACAGAAGGAATATAATTGCTTATAACTATATTAATCCAATTTTATCGCACAGTATCACTAATATATTGCATGCAAGCAAAATCCTCCTGAAGATTATCCAGAAACAACTGGAAAAGCATATTGACAGAGAACTACCAGAAGCACAAGCTGGGTTTATAAGAGGCTGTGACAGTAGGGACATCATCACCAATGTCAGATAGATCTTGGCTGAAAGCAGAGAGTACCAGAGGAATGTCTAGGTGTTTCATTAACTGTGTAAAGGCAGTTTGGCTACATGGTTCACAATGCATTGTGGCTAGCCTCGAGAAGAATGGGAATCCCTGAGAACCTGATTGTGCTGATGCAAAACCGATTCTTGGACCAGGAAGCAGTCATTAGAACAGAGCAGTGAAACAGTGCTTCGTACAAAATCAGGAGAAGATTATGTGAGAGATGCATCCTGTTTCCATACCTTTTCGGTCTATATGCAGAACATATCATTTGGGAGGCTGGACTGTATGAGGAGGAATGTGGCATCAGAGTTGGAGGAAGATTCATCATAACCTTCATTATGCAGATGACACAACCTTGATTGCTGAAACTGAGGAGGACCTTGCTGTAGAAGGTCAAGGACTGCACTCTCCAGTATGGTTTGAAGCTCAACATCAAGAAAACAAAGATTCTCACCACTGGGCCTATTGGCAGCACCATAGTAGACGGGGAAGAGATTGAGATTGTTAACAATTTCACCTTGCCTAGAACCACAATAAACACTCTTGGCACCAGTGATCAGGAAATAAATTTTCCTGCATTAGGTTAATCTACTGTCAGGGACCTCTCTAGAGTGCTGAAGAACAATGATATCAGTCTGGAGACTAAAGTGCACCTGATCCAGGCCGTGGTCTTCATAATTGCTTGCTATGCATCAGAGACCTGGACAATGATTTAAAGATGACAGAAGAAGAATCGATGCTTTTGAGTTGTGGCAAAGGAAAAGAGTACTGAATATATGTTCAAACAGTGGACTGCCAAGAGAACATGAAGATGAAGAGAAAATGAAACCAAACTGCTCATTGGAGGCAAGGATTCTGAGGCTCTGTCTCACATAATTTGGGTATGTTGCCAGGAGGGACCAGTCCTTAGAGAAAGACATCATGCTTGGAAGGGTCGAGGGATAGTGCAGGATAGGAAGACCCTGGGTGAGATGCATTGACACAGTAAGTGGGGTAATGGGGGTAGGTGTGTTGGAAATGGTGAGATTGGCTCAGGATAGGGGGATAGGACAGGATTAAGAAGTATTGTGCATAGAGTTGCTGAGTGGCAGATGACTCAATGCCACATAACAACAATATATAATCCAAGCTAGACAGGAAAATGTCAATTACAGTGATAAAAAGACTGTTGTATATACTGATATGGAAGAACACTATTGAAATAAAAGCATTTTCTAGAAAGTATATATCATAAACCACTCAAAACCCCAAATCATGTGCATTAATTATATAGTTGTACAATATACAAAAGTGGTTCCTGAAGGCTGTGCTTTCAATTGCTAGTCACCCAAGGTAGTTGTTGTTAAGTGCCATTGAGTCAAATATGTCTCATAGTAACCCAGAGAACAGCAGATCTGAACCCTGTCCTATCTTGTGCCATCCTTGTCATCCCTGACACACTTGAGCCTACTGCCACAGACATTAACAATCCATCTCATTGAGGGTCTTCTCTTTCACTGACCCTCTCCTGTTCCAAGCACAATGTCCCTCTCCCACAAATAGCCTCTCCTAATAACATACCCCAAACATGTGAGACAAAGCTTTGCTGTCCTTGCCTTAATGGCTGCAATTTCTCTGAGACACATTTATTGTTCTTTATATCCAGAGGATATTGAGCACTCTTCAAGTGTGCTTTAACTAGGAGACCGTCCCAGAAGACCACGCACTGTTGGATCATAACAGGCATCACCATTTTCTGCTACATGTGTCTTCAATGTGATGCCAACAAAAAAGTTTTCTTAAACAAAAGTGCCAAGAAAGGCTTGGAACTGTAACAGAACCTAACTGAAGAGCTTTGGAAATGTGTGGACACATACAAGATGAGAAACAGCACGCTGAAGGACCTCAAATGCCTGGAAGCATAGCCGAATGTTCTTTGGCAAAAAGAAAGTGATGATGTTGGTTTCTGATTGAAGCCCATTTGATGAGTACAAAGACAACCTGCACCAGGGGAGCAAGAAGCTGAGGCGTGACGTTGGTCTTATTTTCACCAATTGCACTAAGAAGTGAATGAGAGGTTCACTAAAGTCACAGAAATGGACTTCGCCTGAGCTGGTAATAAAACAACTTTCACAGTGAGCTTGGATCCCAGGCCCCTGGAGCAGAGACCCCCCCCCCTCCATGGAGCCACAGCTGAGGCAGCTGGGCCTGCCCACCACCCTCACGAAAGATGTGGTGACCCTGTTGCCTGACTACGAGATATCCAAGGAGGGCAATGAGCTGACCCCAGAGTAGGTGTGGGCCTGAAGCTTTTTGGGTATGAAATGGCTGAATTAAAAGTGACTATCAAGTACATGTGGGACACTCAGTCCAGGAGGTTTGAACAGATGGGTAGTGACCTGCCTGAGAGTGCAACCAAGTCAGAAGAGTCAGAGAAAGAAGAAGACAACTGATGGGGATGCTTAGAGTGGAGGCCACCAGCACGTACCAGGGCTCCCCTTGGCTGGGTCAGCAGGACTGTGGCCACCCACTTGAAAGAACAGTTATTTCTTCTATTATGGATGCATATAAGAGAGAGTAAAAGATACTATGTTTCTGTAAAGAGTAAAACTTCATACTCTTTTTGGACACCAAAAGCAATTTTTATACAAAAAGAGGGAAAAAAGGAAGCTAACTAGTGTGTGGAAATTCAAACTGATAAAAGTTCTTTTCCAGTGTATTGATTAGGGAGGAGTGTGGGGTGTAGTGATAATGAAGTAATAGAAAGGGATTTGGTAGACTCCCTCTCTGTGCAGTGGTGCTTCCTTCCTGCAGCTAACCATGGCCCTCATGGGCCCTTTATTCTGCCCTTTTAAACCCTGGAGAATATGGCATCAGAGTCAATGGCCAATTGCCATGGCATGGCCAAATGAAAGAAAATCAACAAGAACCCTTTGGTCAGATTTAAAAGCTTCAATATGGATTGAGGCTTAATATAAAGAAGACAAAGAGTCTCAGCACTGGACCAATTGACAGCATCAGGATGGATGGTGAAGAGATTGAGATTGTTCAGAGCGTTAGTTTGCTTGTTTCCACAGTCAACACTCTTGGCACTAGCAGCCAGGAAATTAAAAGACATTGCGATGGGAAAGTCTGCTGTTAGGGACCTCTCCAACGTACAGAAGAGAAATGGTGTCTCTCTGGAGACTAAGATGCATCTGATACAGGTCATGGTCATTGCAATCATTTGTTATGCATCAGAGAGTTGGACAATGACTAGGGAGGATAGAAGGAGAATTGATGCCTTTGAGCTGTGGTGATGGAGAAGAGTATTGAGGGTACCATGGACTGCAAAGAAAAGAAACAGATTCATCCTGGAGAGGGTTAAACGGGGAGGCTCCTTGGAGGCAAGGATTCTGAGGCTTCGTCTGACATATTTGGGGCATGTTGTAAGGAGGGACTGGTCCTTGCAGAGGGACATCATGCTTGGGAGGGTGGAGGGACAGCACAGGAGGGAAGGCCCCTTATGAAGTGGATTGATTCAGTGACTGCGGTAATTGAGATGGGTGTATCAGAGACAGTGCGATTGGCACAGGACAGAGCAGAGTTTAGGGCTGTTGTTCATAGGATCGCTATGAGTCTCAAGCAACTTGACAGCACATAACAATAACAATTATCAATTGTACTGGAAATGCTTACTAGGGCCATTTGACAAGAGAAGGAAATAAAAGGCATCCAGATTGGCTAAATAGATGGTTTAACAATCACTATATACAGATGATATATGATCGTGTACACAGAAAACGCCAAGGAATAAAAAAAAAAAAACAAAAACAAAACCCAAAACAAAAACAACAAAAAAACCCAAACAAAAAACCAACCCACACAAAGAAAAGCCACCAAAGAAAAACCCAAACAAACAAACCCTGTTAGAGTTAATAGAACAATTTATATAAGGATATAAAAGATATGAGGCCGATAACTAAAAATCAGTGGGATTCCTCTATAAGAGCAAAGAGAACTCTGAAAAGGAATCCCAAGAAAGCAATACCATTTACAATAGCCAACCACAACTGAGATACGGGAGTGAACCTAATTAGAGACACAAAAGACTTGGTGGAAAAATGTGACCTGTTCATGGATATAAAGACTCAATATTGTGAAAATGACAACTCTAACCAAAGCAATCTACATGTTCAACGCAATTCCAAACCAGATACCAAATTCATTTTTCAAGGTGATTCAAAGGGAAATTGTCAAGGTTATTTGGAGAGGAAAGAGACCTTGGGTAAGTAAAGCACTTCTGACAAACAGAAATGAAATGGGAGGCATAGCATTCCTTGACCTCAAAACCTACTACATAGCAGTAGTAACCAAAACTGCATGGTACTGGTACAGTGAGAGGCACATAGACTAATGGAATAGAAAATGGAGAACCTAGAAATAGACCCGTAAATAGCTTGCTTCAGGAAACCCTATGAACCTGGAGAAAGGATGGAAGTCACGCACGCAAATGTTGAGGACTTTTGTTCATAGGGTCGCTTTGGGTCGCCTACGACTCTATGGCATTTAACAACACAGAGAGAGACCAGTTGGCCTCGTGGACTGAAAGTGATGCTACGAAGCCAAAGGTGCGTGACTCTAATCTGAGGCCCTAAGGCCTGGTTTTAATTGTTTTTGTTCAGTCTTTTAGGTTGTATAGCCCTGGTGTGTCCACTTGCCGTACAGAGGTAACTTGTGGTCGCTGTGAAACTAAACATTGTGACACTGATGTGTCAAATGTGATAACGGTTACCCTGGTGGACAGTGTTTGGTGGTGCTCCCCAGTTGAAACAAGCTTGAAAGCAGGAGTGGCATCCACTTCTGTTAACAGCTTGCCTCTGGAAACCCTGTGAACCTGGAGAAAGGATGAAAGTCACGCATGCAAGTGTCGAGGACTTTCATTCATAGGTCGCCTATGACTTGATGGCACTTAACAACAACAACAACAGAAATAGGCCTAGCTATCTATGGTCAACTGATATTTGACAAGGAAATAAAACCTATCAAATGGGGAAATGACAACCTCTTCAACAAATGGTGCTGGCAAAACTGGACTGCTATCTGCAGAAAGCTGAAACAGGATCCACCCCTCACACCGTACACAAAAAAATCAGCTCAAGGTGGATCAGAGATCTGGAAGTAAAGCCTAAAACTGTAAAGTTCATCAGAGACAAACTGTGATAAAGCTTGGATGGGCTAGTTTATGGTATAGAGACTACCAAAAATAGCCAGAAATACACAATCTGGAGAAGATAAAATTGATGAATGAGACCTTCTAAAGATAAAATCCCTGTGTGCATCAAAAACTTTTCCCAACAGACTGAAAATAAAACCTACTGACTGGGAAAAAACACTTGGCAATATCATTTCAGACAAGGGTCTCATATCAAAAGTTTACAGAATCCTACATTGCCTCCACAGAAAAAAGATGGATAACACAATTACAAAATGGGCAAAAGGCATGCAAAGAATTTTCACAAAGGAAGATATTTGGCTGGCCAACAGACACATGAAGAAATCCTCGAAATCACTGACAATAAGAGAGAAGAAATCAAAATCACAATGAGATACCATCTCATTCCAGCAGCAGTGGCAAAGTTTACCAGGACAGCAAGTAATAAATGTTGGAGAGGATGTGGCAAGATAGGAACTATTTTTTTTTTTTAGATAGGAACTCTTATACATTGTTGTTGGGATTGTAAAATGGTACAACCACTCTGGAAGGCAGTTTGACATTTCCTCAAAAGGCTGAACACAGAAATTCCGTATGACCCAGATATTTCACTGCTTGGAATATACCCCAAGAAAATGAGAACTGAGGCACAAATGGAGACTTGTACACCAATGTTCATAGTAGCGTTATTCAACACTGCAAGAACATGAAAATAGCCTAAATGTCCAACCACAATTGAATGGATTGAGCAATTATTGTACACTCACATGATGAAATACTACGCAGGATGGAGGAACAATGATTTTGTAAATTATCTAACTTGGGAGGGACTGAAGAGCATTATACTGAGTGAACTAACTCAGTCCTATAAGACAAATACTGTATAAGACTATTATTGTAGAAGGTGTATGAGGACCCAAGGAGGGGTGGAAGTGAGCAAAAGAGTGAGGATAGGGGTGGTTAATCATAGGATCGCACAATTTGAGGGTGGAGGGAGGGGTGAATGAAGGAATTGGGAATGAGAAAGATATGGTGTGAAAAACAATGTATACAAACTTTATAAATAAACCAGTATAAAAAATAATTTAAAAAGCTTCTATTATGATACTCTGCCTTGTCATCTCAAGCTGCCCTTTGAAATATTCTGTTAATTTCTAATATTTCAGAATTGCTCTTCTTTTTATGGCATTTTTATGCTCTAGTGTAATTTTAAGAGTCTTCTTTGACATTCATTTTGATTTTTTTTTATTTTCTGTTTTGTGAAAGTGACCTTTTGCTCTCTTCGTGGATGATATCCTTAATCTCATAACTCATCTGGTCTTCAATCACTGATGTTCAATGCTTCACACCTATTCTTAAGATAATTTTCTAATTTCAGTGGGTATTTTTGGTTGTTGTTAATTTTCTCAAAAGTTTACAGAGATTTTGGATTTCCGTCCATTCATTGTTGCACTTCTTTCCCTGTCCACTCCTCCCCACCCCTCCCAATTCGTTCATTTCTTTGAAAAGAAAAATTCTTTCATTGTTATACAATCCCTGCCCACAAGTCTACTCCACTATGCTGTCTTCGTTCTGTACTCCTGTAATGACAATACTACCTAATCATATATCCCTTTTAAACAGTTCTCTCCCTCATCTGTTTCAATGCAGTATACATTATTTATCCCATCACTTTCAGTCTTCCCCCACCCCGATGTAAGTCCTGTTTTACAACAGTGGCACCATGCAGTATTTGTCCTTTTGTGACTGAGATATTTCATTCAACATTATGTCCCCCAGGGTCACCCATTTTGAATAATATTTCATGAGTTCCTTGTTTTTCAACATAGTATTTTCAGCATAGTATTCCATTGTGTGAATATACCACAGCTTCTCTATCCATTCATTTGTTGATAGGTATTTAGGTTGTTTCCTACTCCTTGCTATTGTGAACAAAGCCACAAAAACATGGGTGTGCACATATCTGCTTGGGTGGCGGTTATGATTTCTTTGAGGTATATTCCCAGTAGTGGAATTGTAGGGTCAAATGGTATTTCTATTTGCAACTTTTTGAGAAAGTACCATACAATCTTCCATAGTATTTGTGTGTGTGTGTGTGTTTTAAGTATCTGACACGAATAAAACATTAAATGTATAAAATTCAATAATTTGATATCCAGCCTCATTTCTGTCACCAAGACCATGTGTGTGTGTAGATATGTGTATATTAAACGACATCAATCTTTTTGGAGAAATAAATTTTCTGAACATCTCCAACCAGACATACCCCAAGAAAAAGGACCAGAAGTATACAAAGCAAACAACTATGCCTAGGGGCAGGAGGCAAGATGGCAGGAGAAAAATGAAGGCAGACTTACTTTTACTCTATATAACTTTAATATAGAATTTTAACAATTCCATATATCCACATAATATTTTTTAATATTTATAGATGGTATACCAATTGACATATTTCAGCTAACAGATGCTGCCCTGGATGTGCTCACCAAGTTGTGCCAAGAAATCTGGAGAACAACCA
>NW_006399776.1:1610528-1623362 GCF_000299155.1 Elephantulus edwardii | reverse complement strand
GCACATAACAGCAACAACAGCAGCTATAGATTTATATATAAGAAGGTGTTCCTTGTGCATTGTGCTTTGTAAGAATCAGCCACTGAAAACTCTGTGGACTACAACTGTACTATGCACACAAGAGTTACTATCAGTGAGTTGGAACTGACTCTCAAAATTGGTTGGTTGATGCCTATGTCAGGGCACCTGCATAATCCAGGATAGTCTTATTTGAAGGTCAGTTGATTATTACACATTTCCCTGCTATCAGCTTCTTTTTAACTTTAATTCTATTGTTGTTGTTATGTACCATTGAGTCAGAAGTGACCCATATTTGACCCTCCAGTGGATTTTTAGAGGGAACAGATCATTTAGGAAGAGTTTGCCCATCTTTCCTCCACAGAGCAGGTGGTGGATTTGAACTATGTTTCTTTGAATAGGTAGTACAACTCATTATCCATGTTGTTTCTGAAACATTTCAAAATACCATATGATCAAAAGCCAATGGTAATGAAGAAAGAAGTTCAAGCTACACTGATGGCACAGGCAAAAAAAAAATAAAGTCCCAAGAATCAATGGAGTACTAATTGATATGTTTCAAATAATAGATGTAGCGCTGGACATGCTTACCAGTCTATGCCAGGAAATTTGGAAAACAGCTACTTGGGCAACTGACTGTAAGAAATACTTATTTATTCCCAAGGAAGGTGATACAACAGAATGTGGAAATTATAGAATAATACCATTAATGTCACTTGCAAGTAAAATACTGCTGAAGATCATTTTAAAATGGCTAGAATAGTATATTGACAGAGAACTGACAGAACTGACAGAAGTTCAAGCTGGATTTAGAACAGGCTGTGGAACCAGGGATATCATTATTGATGTCAGATGGATCCTGGCCAAAAGCAAAAATATCAGGAAAATGTTTATTTGTATTTTATTGCCTATGCAAAGGCATTTGACTCTGTGAATCATAACAAGTTATGGCTAACACTAAGAGTGGGAATCTCACAGCACTTAATTGTACCCATGCAGAACATATACCTTGACCAAGAGGCTGTTGAACTAACACTATAAGGGCATGCTACATGGTTTAGAATTAAGAAAGGAGTGCATCAGGGTCTTATTCTCTCTCCATACCTATTTGTGATGTGCCAGTCGTGGTAATGGTGGACAGTGTTGGCTGGAGCTTCCCAACTAAATCAAGCCTGGAAGCAGGAGTGGCATCCACTTCCGAAATGGCTTGCCTCCGGAAACTCTATGTAAGAACAGTGCTCAGGCCGTTTGTTCATAGGGTCACTATGAGTTGTCTACGATTCGATGGCACCAAACAACAAGAACAACATACCTATTCAATTGGTATGTTGAACAAATTATTCTAGAAGCTGGGCTTTATGAAGAAAAATGTGGTATCAGGATTGGAGGAAGAGTCATCAATAATGTGTGTTATGCAGATGACACAAACTTTCTTGCTGACGTTGGGGAGGGCTTGAAGCACTTGTTGCGTAAGATCAAAGACTTCAGCTTTCAATATGGATTGCATCTCAATGTCAAGAAAAAAAATTTTAACCACTGGACCTATAGGCAACATCATGATAGATGGAGAAGAGATTGAAATTGTCAATGACTTCATTTTACTTGGATTCATAATAAAAATGCTTGGTACCAGCGGCCAGGAGATTAAGGGACGTATAGCACTGGGAAAATCTAGACAGAGGCCTCTCCAAATTACTGAGGAGCAATGATATTAGTTTGAGGACTAAAGTGTGCATGATTTAGACCATGGTCTTTTCAGTCACTTGCTAAGCATCTGAGAGCTGAACAGTGAATAAGGATGACCTAAGTAAGAAGAAGAATTGATGGCTTTGAACTTTTGTGTTGGAGAAGAGTACTGCATATCACATGGACTGCCAAAAGAACAAACAGATATGTCTTAGAGAAAGTGCAACCAGAGTGTTCCTTAGAGGCATGTTGTTGTTAAGTGCTGAGTCGCAGGCGACTCATAGCGACCCTATGAAGGAAAGTCCTCAACACTTGTGTGTCTTTCATCCTCTCTCCAGGTTCATAGGGTTTCTGGAGGAAAGCTGTTACGGAAATGGATGGCACTCCTGCTTCCAAGCTTGTTTTAATCAAGGAGCTCCACCCAACACTGTCCACCATGAGTAACCAACCATTAATGCATTTGACACATCAGTGTCAGTGTTCAGCCTCACAGCAACCACAAGTTATTGCTGTATGGCGAGTGGACACACCAGGGCTATATGACCTAGAGGAATGTTTGAACAAAAGCAATGAAAGACAGGCCCAAGGGCCTGGATTAAAAGTTATCCACCTTTAGCTTGGTAGCATTGCTTTCTGTCCACTGGGCCAACTGATCACTCTCTATGTTGATGTTATTGTTATTAAGTGCCATGGAGTTGTAGGTGACTCATAGCGACCCTATGAACAAAACTCCTCAACACTTGTGTGTCTTTTATCCTCTCTCCAGGTTCATAGGGTTTCCAGAGGAAAGCTACCTTAGGGACATAGGGGATTAAATTTCACCTCACATATTTTGTGCATGTTGCCAGGAGAGATTATTCCTTGGAAATAGATATCACTCTCAGATGAGTTGGAGGGATGGCAAAAGAGAAGAAGACCCTCAACCAGGTGGAACAACACTATGACTGCAGCAATGGGCTTGAGTGTGTCGGAGATTGTGAGGATGGCACAAGATAGGACAGTGTTCAGATTGTTCATACAGTTGCTGTGAGTTGTTCCCAACGTGATGGCTCCTAACAATAAAACGTGCACAGCTCTGTGGTTCAAAGGCCTGCTATTTCAGAATTGTATGGCCAATATCCCATGGTTCAAAATCAAGAAAGGAGTGTGTCAGGGATGGATCCTTTCTACGTACCTTTCAATACATATGCCGAACAGGTCATTGGAAAGGCTGGACTTTATGATGAAAAATGTGTAGCATTGGAGGAAAACTCATCAATACCCTGCATTATGTGGATTACACAACCTTCCTCATGAAAAGTGAGGAGGCCTTCGAGTGTTTGCTGCAGAAAGTCAAAGATTGCAGCCTTCAATATGTATTACATCTCAACATCAAGAAAACAAAGTCAGGGAGCTCTGGTGGCCTAGTGGAAATACGCTGCACTGCAATCCTGAAGGCACGTAGTTTGAATCCAACAGATGCTTTGCTGGAGAAGGAGAGGCAATCTCCTCCTGTGCCAGTAGGATCCAATTTTACAGTACACAACTAGAATTAAACAAACAAACAAACAAAACCAAGATGCACTGCAATTCCAAAGAAAACAAAGATCCTCACCACTTGTCCAATAGATAATATCATGATAAATGGAGAAAAGATTGAAGCTGTTAATTATTTCATATTGCTCAGACCCACAATCAATACTATTGGCACAAACAGTCAGGATATGAAAGGATGAGTCGCAATGGGAAAATCTGCTGTTGAGGTCCTTTTCAGAGTGCTAACTAGTAACAATGTTAATCTAGAGGCTAAGATGTGCCTCATCTTGGCCATGGTCTTCTCCACTGCTTGCTGTGAATTTGAGAGTTGGATAATGACTAAGGATGACAAAAGAAGAATCAATGTCTTTAAGTTGTGGTGCCGGAGAAAAGTATCAAACATACCATAGACTGCCAAGAGAACAAATAGTTCTGTCCTGGAGAGAGTGAAACCAGGTTGTTCCTTGGAGGCAAGGATTTTGAAACTCCATCTTACATGGTTTGGGCATGATGCCAGGAGGGACCAGTTCTTGGAGAAAGACATTATGCTTAAAAGGGTGAAAGGTCAGTCCAGAAGAGGAAAATCCTGGATAAGATGGATTGACACACTAACTGTGACAGAGGGCCAGGTGTGTCAGAGATAATGAGGTTTGCTCATGGTAGGGCAAGGTTCAGAGCCATTGTTCATAGGATCACTATGAGTCATAGTTGACTCGACAGCACATAACAGCAACAGCAACACCATGCACAGCTAATTTTTGACAAAGAGATGAAATCCTTTCAACAAGAAAAAGAGCTTCACTAGAAAGTGGTGCTTGAAAAACTGGGAATCTCTTTGCTGAACACTGAACCAAGATTCAAACCTCACATCACCTGCAAAACCTAACTCAAGATGGATCTAAGATCTAAGTGCAAACCCTAAAACTATAGATATCACCAAATAAAAAATTGGGATAACCTAAGAAGCCCTAATCTATGACAGAAATATAATATCACATATAATTTAAAATACAAATCCAGCATAAGATAAACTGGATGATTGAGCCCTCCAAAAAGTAAGTTCTTATGTACATAGAAAGACTTCACCAAAAGAGTAAAAGAGAACTAACAGACTGGGGGAAAAATATTCAGAAATGATATATGAGAGCTACTCCACCAGCTGCTCCATGAGAGAAAGATGGGCAGTCTCCTTCCATGTGATTAACTGCCTTTGAAATCCCAGGAGGGTCAGCTATGGTTCTGCTCCAACTCGATGGTACACAACAACAGCATAAGAGATAAAAAGCTCATCTCTAAAATTTATAGAAAACTCCAGCACTTCAACAAGTAAAAGATAAACGACTCAATTATGAAATAGATAGAGGACATGAAAAGACACTACACTAAAGAAGATATTCAGCTGACCAGCAAACACATGAAGAAATTCTTAAGATCATTAGCTATCAGAGAAAAACAAATCAAAACAATAAACTATCATCCCACATTCCATCTCGCTCAATCAGGTATCATATCAGCAATTTCAATGTTTAATAAAACAGTAAACAAATGCTAGTATGGTTGTGGAGATATTGGAACTTATAAGTTGCTGGTGGGAGTGCAAAATGGCACAAACATAATAGAAAGTAGTTTGGCATTTTTTAAAAGGTGACAATGGAAATACTATTTGATGCAGCAGGTTCATTACTAAGTATATATCCTAAAGAAAAAAAGCTGTGATATGAACAAATATGTACACTAATATTTACTGCTCCATTGTTTATAGTAGTTAAGAGATGGAAAAAATACAGACAAACAGATAAGGAAATTGTGCTACATTAATGCAAAGAAGTACTATAGACCACCAAAAAAAACAATAAAAAAATTTTTATAAACATTGTGTAACATGGTTACATCTAGAGGACATTATGCTGAGTCAAAAAAATCAAGTATTATTTAAGACTACTATTATATAATGCTAAAGAAATGTTTATACACTGAAATATTCATTGTTGGATGATTATCAGAGATAAGAGATGAGTAAAAATTAATAGATAAATAATAGACACGTACTAAGATGAGTGAAGGGGAAGGAAATATATATTATGGGAATGATCTGCACATTACCACACTAACTAAAGAAAGGAGAGACACAAAGATGTATAGAAAGATTAATGGAAAGCAGAATTAATAAAAGGAATGGGGAAAGTGAGATTACATTATAGGTATTGAAAAGAATGTTATAGAACAAAATGTGTATGAATTGTTGAATTAATAAAAATGAATTTGTTTTGTAAATATTCACTCAAATAACTATTAAAAAATTGTAAGATAAGTAAATACAGAGGCCCTTGGCAGCAGATTAGCCCAATCAAAAACAAAACAAAAGGACTTCACCAAATGAAACACAAAAACACACACAGAGCCACCAAGTTACTGCTCTCTATTTAACGAAGCACAAAAGTCCAAACGGAAGCCACAGCAATGCTCAGGACCTCTATGTTTCACACTTCCTCTTTTCACTAGTTAGAACAAAAACACGAAGATTCTTATCACACAATGACATAAAGCTATCTGAATTTATTTTTTAATACCCTGTAAGTGTAAGCTATTTTCATGACCTGAAGAATCAGTGTATATCCTGGGTTGGGTTTTTAATGGAAGCAGGTCCTGAGTTAAGTACTGGGTGCAAGTGACTTAGCAAGAAAGGGCTCCTGGAGAAACTCATAAAAGAGTAAGGGAAGTAGGACAGGGATAGAAATCTCACACTCAGCCTGCCTTCAAAGGAAGTTCTAAAACATAGAACGTACTTGAGAGTTTGGTCTGTCTCAAAGCAAAGAAGCTGGACTTTGGTCTTCTCTGTCAGCCTGTCTGTCCTCCGCTATAAGCTGCCAAAGGTGAGATGAAACATAAAACTCCCAAAGAACTTTCCGTTTTCTCTGCATTTGAGGAAAACAGAATTCACTGAGTTGGGATCTGGGTGGGACATCAGTCAACTGTGGTGAGTTTCCTGTTCACTTCCTGTGCTGGGCCAACAACACATGCCGTCCCCACCCCTCTTCCACATAAATTTTAAGTTTCTAAAAGCGCTAGTATTAAAGTTCTTGGGCATGTGGTCAGAACGCTCCTTAGAATTGAGGGTGGCAAGCTTTCATCTCATGTACTTTGTACTTGTTATCAGCGGTGCCAGTCCCTGGAGAAGGAAGGTTGTCATGCTTGGTCAAGTGGATGTTCTGAGAAAAGTGGAAGACCCTAATTGAGATGATTGATACAGGACTACAATGATGTTCAGAAAACTTTTTTGTCTTGTTGCACATAAAAAGGTGGCTATGAATTAAGTGGGAACCAATTTGAGGGCACCTAAGTAAAGTAACAACAGTGCTAAAGTGTGACTGCCTTGAACTTAGACCAGAGTTTGGGTCCTAATTCCACAAAAGGAATTAGACAAATCTTATTATCACTTTGACCCTTGGTTCATATACCAACCTATAGCATAAAGTCTATTCATTTATTTACTCAGTCATTTAGGCAATTAAATTATACGGTGTCTACTCTGTGCCAGGTACTGTTTCAGAACTAAGAAGGATATGGTGATGAGAAAGGTTCTGTTCTGTAAATTGTAAAGATCTAACTAATTGCTTTAAGCTTATAGTGCTTATTTCCACAGTTAAGTTCAACAAAGAAAATCACCTACAGCCACAGAGAAGCCTACAAAAGTCAGAACCTGTGTGAGGCAGAAACTTGTCAGAGAAGGAAAACTCAAATATTTCTCACTAAGATGAACTGTAGTGAAAAACGCTAAGACCAAAGGTAGATAATTTTCGAGACTCAGAAAATAAAAAAGTATATCACGTTTTGGCTCAAACAGCCTTCATCGTGCAAGGGAAAACTTCTTGGTACTGAGTTGGTGAGTAAAGAAACTGTAGAACATGGGGGAGCTCTGGTGGCCTAGTGGCAAGGTGCTGCAACTGCAGTCCCAGAGGCGCACGGTTCGAATCCACCAGATGCTCTGCCGAGAAAGGAGGGGTAATCTCCTCCTGTACCAGTCAGATCTGATTTGATGGTACACACACACACACACACACACACACCCCATAAAACAAAACAAAAAAAGCAACTGTAGAACAATTTCTGTGAAAGGCTCAGCCTGGACAGTTCGCATAGCTCTCTTTGAACAATGTCAAGTCATTCGACTTTTGTGCTAAAGGAATCTTTGTGCTCTCAGGACTTTCCAGTCCTGGGGTATTCCTAGCTATTTTTTATTTTTCTTCACTTTCCTCCGTCCCAGATTCCCCCCCTCCCCCCACTCCGTAAAACGCAGGATTCTCTGTCACTAACTGGTGTGACAAGGTAAGCAAGTCATTTGTGTATTGGGGCCTTACTTAGCTGCTAGATTTCTAGGATGAAAAGACTAGCAAGGGGCTTTGTAAATGGACAGTAACAACTGATGGCTGAGAGGTTTGCTATATTAATGGCTTGTTTAGATATGGTGTTGCTTGCTATTGTGTGTCTCTATGAAACGGTGAAAATCTTCCAGCAATTTAAAAAAAATAAACAAATAAAAAGCCAAGGTATACTTTCCTGTTATTTGCTTGGTAATTGCATTCCTGGAAATATATAGAATATACAGAACAGGGACATAGTAACCACTGTCATTCAGTAAAGTCCAACTCATAGCAAGCCTATGGGACAGAGAAGAATTGCCCTATAGGGTTTCCAAGGAAGCTGCGCTGCCACATGTAAGGCAAACAGTTCGAATCCACCAGGTGCTGTATAAGAGAAAGATGGGCAATCTCCTCCTGTGTGATTAACTGCTTCTGAAAACTCACCATAGGGTCAGCTATAGGTCGGTTCCAACTCTATGGTACACAACAACCTATATAAACTGCCGCATTTCTCTCTTGGTGAGTTGTTTCCTAACCTATTCGCATTTGAGCATTTTAACCACCGTGCCACTGGGATTTATAGTAGATGGTTAATAAAGATTTAAGGAATAAATTAATTGGAAAATAAAACACGTTTTTATGTGTGATTGCAAACTCAGATTAACTGGAATGACTAAAACCCACTTGATACATTTCTTAAAACTCGCTAGGTAGAAGTCCTGCCTCCAGGGAAAACCTTTGGTCTAGAGAGCCTGAGGTGCTGGGATGAAACAAAACTAGCTCCTCCCTTTTCTCGGAATTCAGCAGGCTTTGGAGAAAGATGAAACTAAGGCCCGGAAAGTCCCCTTTCCTAACCTGCATCAGTGCTTTTGCCCAGAGACTGGTGACGAACCACGCAAACGCAGATTTTGATTGGCCCGTTGAGAAAATGTAAAAAACTGATTTAAGGAGGGGGGCGTCAGCACTTTCCCCTCTCTTCCCGTGGCTGTCTGTGCCACGAAGACATTCTTGGTGTTTTGGTTTTCTCCAGCTTGCCGCCGCCTGCCTGGGAGCGACCACTGTAAGTGACCCCCCCCCGTTTCTCTGTGCATTGGTTTTCCACGTCCCTGGCTCTTTCCCTACTCGGATCTGGCGTGGCCTGTGGCCGGCACTCGCTTCCTGCTCCCTCCTCTCATGGCTGCCGGACTAAGATTGGGCCGAACAGGACAAAGTATCTAGGTCATCAGTGAGTGAGTTGGTGGGTACGATGGGTGGGGATCAGGAAACACTGCTTTGTGGGCTGCACAGCTTCTGTCCTGGGGGCTCCCTTTCCTCTGGGGCGACAGGTTGGAGAGGCAAACAACTGAATTCTGTAACCCGGCGAGAGGAGAAGGCTGGTGTCTGCGGGGCCCGGGCAGCACTGCTGCGGTGCACAGGTCAGGACATTTGGCAGAGCAGAGCATTGCGCACTTCTGCTGGCTCCACCCATTTTGGTTTTGGACTGAGCTCTTCCTGTCCAGATTCTAGGGCTTTCGTTAGCTTTTGAAACTCTGAACATGTCCTAAGGTTTCGTGTAATATTTTTATCACAGTTCAAGTGTTTGTTTTAGTTAAAGCTTTATTGAACTTTATATATGCCGGAAAATGCACTATGTGAAGTACACAATTGAATGGTGGTGATGTGCAACCATCACCAGAGTTAATTTAGGAATAATTTCATTATCTCAAAAGGAAATTCTGTGCCAAGGCACATACATCCCCATTTCTGTTAGTTTTTAGTTGCCATCGAGTCAACTACACAACTCATTACGATCTTATGAACAATGGATTTGAATCCTGCCCTATCCTCAGCCATCCTCATCTGATATATTTAAACCCATTCATTGCTACAGTAACTTGTCCAATACATTTTATTGGTCTTCCTCTCTTTACCTGACCCTCCTTCCTTCCCAATCATGATGTCTTTCTAAGGACTGCCCTCTCCTAACAACATACCCAAAATATGGAAATGAAGCTTCACCGTCCTTGCTTCCAAGGGGCACTGTGGCTACTACACCTTCCCCAGGACATATTTTTTTTGTTCTTTTGGCAGTCCGTGAGATATTCAGTACTCTTACCCAGCACCACAACTCAAAGTCATTGATTCTTCTGTTATCCTTATTCAGATGCATAACAAGTAATGGTACGCAGTCCCCTTTTCCTTATGAATCAGGGTGAAATCTCAGGGAGGAGTGATAGGGAATAGCACAGGACACACTGACAAAGGAGATTAATTAGAAGTGGTTTTGACAAGCACTGTGGCAATGGAACAATTAAAACAAACTTTCAAGGGAAAAAAAGAGAGGAATGAAGGGGGGGTAGAGAAAATAGTGCAACAATGAATGAATGGATTCCAAAATCTCTGTAAATGTTCATTAAAATTAATAAAAACAAGAAAGAAAGAAAAAAAAACCAAACCACAAGTAATGGAAAAGACCATGGCTTGAAGTAGGTGTACCTCACTACTAATTCATTTTGTATCTATTGATTTACCTATTTTAGGCATTTTCTATAAATGAAATAATACAATATGTGGTTTTTTTATGGCTGACTTCACATATTTTCAAAGGCCATCTATGTTGTATGAGTACTTCATTTTATTGATGAATAATACTAATTGTATGATAATACATTTTGTTATTAAATTCATCAGTTAATGGATACTTGGTTGTTTCTACTTTTTACTTTTATGTTAATGCTACTATAAACATTATGAATTGGATTGGGAAAGTTTTCTGTCAGAGACCTCTCTAAAGTACTGAAGAGCAACGATGTCAGTCTGGAGACTAAGGTGCACCAGATCCAGGCCATCATCTTTGTAGTTATTTGCTATGCATCAGAAAGCTGGACAATGACTAAGGAGGATAGAAGAAGAATTGATGCCTTTGTGCTGTGGTGCTGGAGAAGAGTATTGAATATACCATGGACAGCTAGGAGAACAAACAGGTTCGTCTTAGACAGGGTGAAACTAGGCTGCTCTCGGAGGCAAGTATTCTGAAGTCTGACATACTTTGGCCTAGTTGCAAAGAGGAACCAGTCCTTGGAGAGGGACGTCATGCTTGGGAGGGTGTAGGGATATCACAAGAGAGGAAGACCTTTGATGAGATGGATTGATTCAGTGACTGGATTAATGGGGGTAGGTGTGTCAAAGACAGTAAGATTGGTACAAGCTAGTGCAGGTATGTGCTGTTACATAGGGTTACTATGAGTCTCAAGCGACTTGATGGCATGTAACAACAACAACTATAAACACGTACAATTTTCTGTGTGGACATGTTCAGTGCTATAAGTCAAGTATGACTCATAGTGACCCTATGAACAACAGGTTTTCAGGACTGTGGATCTTAATGGGAGCAGACTGCCTCACTGTCTTCTCTTGGAGTGGGTGCTGACCAAGCATGTATGCAACCAGAGCTCCTTAAAGCCATCCTAATGGATATGAAATGTTATCTTATTATGCTTTTTACTTACATTTTCCTAATGGCTAATGATATTGGAGGGAGTTCTGGTGGCTTGGTGGGTAAGAAGTTGTGATGCCAACTTAGAGTTTTGATCCAGCTACTGCTCTAGCGGAGAAAGATGGGCAGTCTCCTCCCATGTGATTTACAGCCTCTGAAAATGTGCTGGAAGGTCAGTTTTATGTCATTTCAGACCTAACAGCACATAACAGCAACAACAGCGACGATATTGGGGGAGATCTGGAGGTGTAGTTTATAGTGAGTTGCACTGTTAACTCAAAGGTAGTGCATCTCTGGAGGTTCAACTGTCAGCAGGTCCTGGAAGGAAAGATGGTAGTCTCCTTGTGTGTGATTTATGGTCTTGGAAACCTGATGGAGGGTTGTTACGAGTTGGAACCAATTTGATGGAAGTAAGTTTTGAGTTTCACGTACATATTGACTATCTGTATATCTTCTCTAGAGAGTTGTTGGCCTATCAGGTAAGGAGTTGCATTGCTAATCCAAAGGCGTTTGCTTGGAATCCACCAGTTGCTCCCCAGAAGAAAGATGGGCAGTCTCCTCTTGTGTGATTTACAGCCTCTGAAAACCCACTAGAGGGTCAGCTGTCAATTGGTTCTGACTCAATGATACTTAACAACATCTTCTTTGGAGAAATGTCTATAAATGTCTTCATAGTGTTTGCTTATTTTCAGTTGGGTTATTTATTATTCAGTTGTATGAGTACATGTATATATATTGGATAGTTGTACCAATTACTACCAAGTTGATTCTAATTCCTGGCAACCCCTGAATGTCAGAGTAGAATTGTACTTCATAGGATTTTCAAAGGCTGGGGTTTTTTGGGGGAAAGTTGTGGAGGTGATAGCTCCAGGTATTTCCCCTGAAATACATCTGGGTGGACTTAAACCTCCACTTTTCAGTTTTCAGCCATATATGTTAACTATCCACCAGCCAGAACCATATTCTGAATACAAGTCCCTTGTCAGATACATGATTTACAAACATTTTCACTCATCTCATGGATTTCCTTTTCACTTTCTTGATGATATTGCTTGTAGCACAACTTATTTTTTTTAAAAAATTTTTACCAAGTCCAATATATCTTTTTTATCCATCCTACCTTTAGATTTAATTTTCCTCAACTTAAGTATGCAAGTTCAAACTGAAGTTGAGGAAAATTTAAATCAAGTCCATGGGAACCAAAATTTGACCTTCAGTCTATCCCACTCAAATTCCAAAACAATCTCAGGAAGAGGTTTGAGGCCTTGAGCACCAATGAGCATAGAACAAATGAGCTCTGGGAGGATATCAAGAAAATCGTACATGAAGAATGCAAAAGATCGTTACAAAGGATGAAAAAGAAGAAAAGACCAAAATGGATGTCAGATGAGACTCTGAATATTGCATTAGAGCGCCGAGAAGCCAAAGCTAAAGGAAGAAACCAAGAAATCAAAGAGCTAAACAGAAAATTTCAAAAGGCAGCCCGGGACGATATACAAGATACTATAATGAAATGTGCAGAGAGCTGGAGTCAGAAAATCAAAAGGGCCGAACTCGCTCAGCGTTTCTTTTTCTTTCTTTTTTTTTTAAATTATTATTAAATTTTATTGGTTTTAATGAACATTTATAGAGATTTTGGGTTCTCATTCATTGATTGTTGCAGTGTTTTTTCTACCCTCCTCCCCAGTTCTTTCTTCTTCCCCCACCCCGAATGTCTGTTTTAATTGTCCAATTGCCACAGTGCTTGTCAAAGCCAGTTCTGATTAATCTCCTTTGCCA
>NW_006399776.1:1602920-1608493 GCF_000299155.1 Elephantulus edwardii | reverse complement strand
AGGGTGAAGCCAGAGTGTTCCCTGGAGTCATGGATTCTGAAGCTTCATCTGACATATTTTGGGCATGTTGCAAGGAGGGACTGGTCCTTGGAAAGGGACATTATGTTTGGCAGAGTGGAGGGGAAGCGAAGGAGAGGAAGACCTTTGGTGAAATGGATCGATTTTATGAGTGGAGTGGTGGGAATGAGTGTGTTTGAGACAGCGAGGTTGGCACAGGATAGAAAGGCGTTTAGGGCTCTTGTACATAGGGTCGCTATGAGTTGCAAATGATTCGATGGCACATAACAACAACAACAACAACAACCTTTAGTGTCACATCAAAGAAAGTGTTTCAGAAGCTTTTCACCTATGGTTTTTTCCCCCCTAAGAATTTTACCATTTGATTCTTAAATTTAGAACTGTGGTTCATTTGGAATTAATTTTTTTATATGGTGTGAGAGAGGTAAACAGTTGACAGTTTATAAAGCACTTTCTCAGTCTGCTAACTTATCTATTTACAGTTCACCTTTTCTGTGGTAGTAATAAAAAAGTTTCCTTTTATATACTTTTTTTCTCTGACATTTTTTAAAACATATTTTTATTGGTTTGTATATAATCATTCCTGTATGTTTCATGCATGTGCACTATGTAGTATACATTTTTGTTGCATATAATTACTACTAACCTATTCTTATTATCACCCAGTCTTTTTAAGTTTCCACTGAATCTTTCTTTCACCACCCCCAACCGCCCACTGATCTCTGCTCTCCTAGTGATTTTTCCCTTCCCCTTTTGAACATTCATACATATCTTACTCAGTTATCCTTCTGTTTTCACAATGATGGCTTTATGCAGTTTTTGTCCTTATGAGACTGAGTTATTTCACTTAGCATAATACTCTCTAGACACTCCAAGGTTATATAGTGTTTTACAAAGTCCTTGTTCCTTAGTGCTGCATAGTATTCTGTTGTGTGAATGTACTACAATTTCTCAATCCATTTGGTTGTTGAGAAGCATTTGGGATGCTTCCATTTTCTTGCTATTGTGAATGTTGCTGTTATGAACATAGGTATACATATCTTTGTCCTTGTTTCAGTTCTGATTTCCTTGGGGTAGACAGCTAGGTCATAGGGGCTTTCTATGTTCAGTTTTCTGAGGAGACATCAAATTGCCTTCCAGAGTGGTTATACAAATTCTTTGGCATTTTAGCTAAAGTCTTCCCATGTTCTATGTAATTTAACTCCCACTAGTATTTTTATCATGTCTTCCAATGAGAAAATTGAATCCCAGAGAAACAAAATAAATTCACTAGGGTCAAGTAGGAACCAGAGCTAGAATTTTGATTCAAGCTAAGCTTGACTCCAGAACCCAGCCTATATGCCAAGTATATGGGCATGCTAAAGATTCTCTGTTTAGCGGCCCTTGATGATTCTAGTATATCTGAGGTTTTAAATACATTCTCCAGCTTCATCTTCCCATGTAATGTCTTAATGGCATATGGATCCCCCCCCCCACCTGGGGCACTTTTATAGAATTTAACAACTTTATGGAATATAAGCCTTGGTAAATAAGATTGTTAGTGCATGGATCTCTTAATCTTAAATCTTAAGTCATAGATGTAACATCTGTTTGACTTCGCAATGGTTCTTTTCAAAATAGAATAAAACTTCCTCCTTTCAAATTTTAAGAAACAAAAACCTACTGAGATGGGGAAATCTTAAAATCCAATGACTACTTCCCATGATTTTTCTCCCTCCCCTCTTTGGACTTTTATCCACATCTTATTAGTTACCCTTCTAAGAAAAAGGAGATGAAGGAATTTGAATGTATCTAGTGGTGACCTAAAAAGATGGGGCGATAATGGGCATAGGTCAATGATGTTTAACTTTATAAAACACAGTGTATGGGAATGACTGTATGAAACACAATATGAATGAAAGAATGTATGAAACACAGTGTACATGAATGAAACACAATGTATATGAATTTTGCATGCAAACCAATATAAAATAAAAGCAAAAAATAATCCAATGACTAGGATAATCCAAGATACTCTATTTATTGTCTCTGGAAACCTGCTAGAGGGTCAGTTATGGATTGATTCCCAACTTGATGGCAAACAGCAACAAACAGCCAGTAACTACCAAAGTAGGGGACAGATGACATTTCTATAGTGTCTACTTTGTGTCTGCCAAGTAATCGCAACCCTCACTTGTTCCTCACACCTCCCTGTGAAGCTGGTGTACGTGTTTGCTTTTAAATGTTAATATGAGATAAAGTGTTTGATATATTTCAAATATATCTAAAAGAATGCAAAATGGAGCTTACCATCATGATTATGTTACTGGCGATGGTATGTCCAAATTCTGATTTTTATGTGCAGTTTTTAGATTTAAAATGTGTCAGAGTAATTAATGTTCTAGATTTAATATCTTTGATAGATAATACAATAAGCTGGTGATGGTAATTGCTTTTGGGAAGAACTGAGGGACTTGGCATCCAAAGTGGGAGCCATACCTTTCTATGTTCTACCATATTAGGAATTTTTCTTTTTTAAAAATCCCATATTGTTGGTGTTGTTAAGTGCCGTCGAGTCATAATGACTCATAGTGACCCTATGAACAAAAGACCTGCACACTTGTGTAATTTTCCTTATTTCTCCAAGTTCATTGGGTTTCCAGAGGCAAGCTATTGTGCAAGTGGATGCCACTCCTGCTTCCAAGTTTGTTTTAATCGGGGAGCTCCACCACTGTCCACCATGGGTAACCATTATCCCATTTAACACATCAGTGTCACAGTGTTTAGCATCACAGCAACCACGAGTTACCTCGGTACAGCAAATGGACAGACCAGTGCTATACCAATTAGAAAAAAATGCTTTATTTTGTAATTACAAAAAAGGTAGATTTTTATCAAGGACTTATGTGCTGAAGATTTTGAGAATTTATATAACTCTGAGTCACATGCCCCCAAATCATAGTGGCTAGATTTTAAATGAGGCTTTCTCTGTAGATAATGCTTGAACTCTTATCTCCTTTTTCCTAGAATAGAATCTGAGATAAGATTCTTTAGAATTCCATTATTGCCTCTGTTAGGAAGGGAATCCTGGGCAAGGTGAATATCTGTCTCTGTGGACTAAATGATTCATTTCTTATTAGAAATTTCAATATGCAAAGAGCCTTTTGCCTTCTCTCCTTTTTTGAAAACTCTGAAAAGAGGTGCTTTCTTGAGATCAACCAAATGACATAATGGCTTTCATGGATAAAGTAGTGACCCTTCCATAATGCTTAGTGATATGCTTCTCTTCACGTAAGTGCCTCTTGAGGTTCTCTTTCACTCTACCACCACCAGATATGGAGTAGTTGTTAGTCGCCATCAAGTCAGCTATGATGCATAGTGATCCTAGGAACAACAGGTCTAAATCTTGCACTGTCCTTCAACATCCTCACAGTCACACTGTGTCAGTCCATTTTCTTGAGGGTCTCCCTCTCTTTCTTTCTCCACCTTTCCTAGCATGATGTACTTTTCCCCCCAAGAACTGGCCCCTTTTGACAACACATCCAACATATGTGAGACGAAGTTCCTTCACATTCTTGCCTCTAAGGAGCACCCTGTTTGTACTTCCTCCAAGACAGGTTTGTTCTTTTGTCGGTCCATGAATATTCACTGCTCTTCTCCAGCACTACAATTTAAAGGCATCGATTCTTCTTACATCATCTTTATTCACTGTCCCAACTTTCAGATGTATAGGAAGTAATTGAAAAGAATATGGCTTGGATCAGACACACCTTAGTCTTTAAATAGGCATCCTTGCTCTATAGCACTTTGGCAAGGGCTTTGACAACAGATTTTCCTAATTCTTTTTAACTCTTGTGTGCTGCAAACATGGGTATTGACAGTGGATCCAAGTAAAATGAAAATGTTGATAACTTCAATTTCTTCTGTATCTATCATGACATAGATGGTTCAGTGGTAAGGATTTTAAATTTTTTGTCATATTTGTATTAGTTTGCATACAATCATTCATATACCTTGTGTTTCATGCGTGTATAATGTATTTTATACAAGCTTTCATTTACATTGTGTTCCGTTCATGTACATTATTTTTTATACATTCATATACATTGTATTTATAAATTACTATTGATCTATGCCTGTTGTCACCACTTCTTTTCAAGTCTACCTTGAATCTTTTCTATTCTTTTACCCTCTATCCCCCCCATTGTTGATATTGCCATAGTGAAGAGGGCAGGTTTAAAAAAATATTTTCAAACATTGAGTAAATAAGGCACTGTTGGAAGGCATTATTGTTAGGTACGAGGGCAGTTTAAAAAAAATTAAGAGGACAGTTTTTTATCTTCTGCAGCTTTGATCTTTCAAGTGTTCCTCACTTTCAGCAAGCAAGATTGTGTCACCTGCATAATGCAAGTTGTTGATGAGTCTTCCTCTAATCTTGATGCCATATTCTTCTTTATAAACCCAGCTTCTCTAATTATTTTCTCAGCATACAAATTGAATAGGTAGAGATAAAGGCTACAGTCTTGATGCATACCTTTCCTGATTTTAAACCATGCACTGTTCTGTTCTGACAACTACTTCTTTGGTCTATGTATAGATTTCCAATAAACACGATTAAGTTTTGGGATTTCCATTCTTCTCAATGTTATCCATAATTTATTATGATACACATAGTCAAATGCCTTCGTATGTTGCTGTTATGTGCTGTTGAGTCGTTTGCAACTCATAGCAATGCTATCTACAGCAGCTCTAAATCCTGTTCTATCCTAAGCTAAACTCACTGTCCTGACATAGCTATCCGTATTACCCCAGTCACTGAATCAATCCATCTCATCAAGGGTCTTCCTCTCTTGTGCTTTCCCTCTACCTCCCAAGTGTGGTGTCCCCCTCCAAGGACTGGTTCCTCCTTGCAACATGCCCGAAGTATGTCAGATGAATCTTCAGAATCCTTGCCTTCAAGGAGCAGCCTGGCTTCACCCTCTTCAGGACAAACTTGTTCTCCTAGCAGTCCATTCAATAATCTTCTCCAGCACCACAGCTCAAAGGAATCAATTCTCCTATCATTCCTAGTCATTGTCCAGCTTTCTGATGCATAGCATGTAATTGTGAAGACCATGGCCTGGATCAGGTGAACCTTGGTCTCTAGACTGACATTGTTGCTCTTCAGTACTCTGGCAAGGTCCCTGACAGCAGACCTTCCCCAGTGCAATTCGTCTTTAGATTTCCTGGCTACTGGTACCAAGAGAGTTGATTGTGGAGCCAAGCAAACTGAAGCTGTTAACAATTTCAATCTCTTAACATTTGCATAGTTAATACAAAACAAAGGAGAGGAAGTCCCTCAGCCAGCTGGACTGACATGGTGACTGTTGCAATGGGCTCTTGTGTGTCAGAAAGTGTAAGGATGGAAACAATATGAGATATCATCTCACCCCAGTCAGAATAGCAAAATTTAACAGAACAGCAAGCAACAAATGGTGATGAGGTTCTGGAGAAACTGGAACCCTTATTCACTGTTGGTGGGAGTGTAAAATGGTGCAACCCCTGTGGAAGGCGGTATGGTGCTTTCTCAAAAAGTT
>NW_006399776.1:1600583-1602265 GCF_000299155.1 Elephantulus edwardii | reverse complement strand
CAGTGAGCAGAGCTGCATTTGTTTGTTGAAACATGCCAGTTAGTCTTCCAGTCAATTCCTGGGCCACCATATTTATTTATTTTGTTGATACTTTCAGTGCAATTTGAACTTCTTCCTTCATTACCATTGGTTCATAGTCAAATACTACTTTTTGAAATGGTTCAGTTCTTTTGGTAATGTGATGTGTATTCTTTCTATCTTCTTTGGATGCTTCCTGAATCATTAGTTTGTCCTTGAAGGATTAGAATCCTTCAGTGTCACTACTAGGTGCTTTAATTTGTTCTTGAGTTCTTTCAGCTTAAAAAATGCTATGTTCTTCTCTTGTGATTTCCTAGCTCTTGGCACATTTTCTTAATAATACTTTGTCATTTTGAGCTGCCCTTTGAAATCTGCTCATTTCTTACTTCAGCATTTCCTCCACTTTTTTGGGTCTCTCTCTGTTGTAGTGCAATTTTCAGAATCTCTTCTGCTATCTATTTGGTCTTTTCTTTCTCCTCTCTCTTTTGTAATAATCTTTTTCTTTCTTCATGGAGTATATCCTTGATGTCATCCCATAATTCATTTGCTCTTTGATCGTTAGTATTCAATGCCTCAAATAGAGTCTTAAGGTGGTTTTTAAATTAGGTTGGGATGGACTTAAGGTTTCATTTTGGTTCTTGTGGACATGGCTTTATTTTTTTCAACTTCAGTTTGAATTTGCATCCCTAGAGGAGCAGCGAGCCCTGCTGGGCCCTATTCTGGGCTTGTCTGCCAACCTTCTCACACCTCCTGGTCTCATCACTTCAAAGGTCTGCAGAAGAGCAGCCAGCGCTACCCTGCCATTGTTACCAGGACTTTTAGCCTCTTGTCCCAAAGGCTTCTAGAGGAACAGCCAGTGGTTGGGCCTTCATGACGTACCTCCTCAGGCAAGACCAGAGAGGATTGTTCTTCTACATGATATTTGTATTGCTTCTATGGTTTATAGTTAGAAGGACAATACTTATCTGTTAGTTTGCTGAAATGGGGGAGTGATTTGAATGTTGCTACTTATTTTACTCTGTCAATGCACTGTTGTAGCTGTTTTTGGATGATCATCAGCAATGTTTTGCTTGCATGTGATATTAATGATATTGTTTGATAATTTCCACAGTCTGTTCAATCACCTTTCTTGGGAATGAAAACAAATATCAGTCTCTTTCAGTCAGTCAAGCAGGTAGCTAGCTGTCTTCCAAATTTGCTGGCACAGATTGGTGAGCACATCCTGTCCAGGACTATATCTGTTATTAGAAACATGTTAATTGGTATTCCGTTAATTCCTGGGGCCTTATTTTTTTGCCAGTGCCTTCAGTGCAGTTTGAACTTCTTCCTTCATTACAATTGGCTCTTGATCATATGATACACGTCCTAAAATATTTCATTGTTGGCCAGTTCTTTTTGGTACAGTGATCCTGTATATTTCCTCCATCTTCTTCTTATTTTTTTTTTAAGTGGTTTATATACAGTTGTCAGAACAAACCAGGGAGACACTGGATGGTTCAAAATCAAGAAAGGGGTCCATCAGGGATGTATTTTGTCTCCATACCTTTTCAATCTGTATACAGAACAGATCATCCGAGACGCTGGGCTGTACGAGGAGGAATGTGGCATCAGGATTGGTGGAAGAATCATCAATAACCTGCGTTATGCAGATGACATAACCCTGC
>NW_006399776.1:1588402-1600034 GCF_000299155.1 Elephantulus edwardii | reverse complement strand
GACATCATGTTTAGGAGAGTGGAGGGACGGCGCAGGAGAGGAAGACCCTCGATGAGATGGATCGATTCTGTGAGGGACTGGTGGGAATGAATGTGTTTGAGACAGCGAGGTTGGCACAGGATAGAACGGCGCTTAGGGCTCTTGTACATAGGGTCGCTGTGAGTAGCAGACTACTCGATGGCACATAACAACAATAGCAACAATACAGTTACATTTCATTCATGTACATTGTTCCATACAATCATTCATATACAATTAATTACTATTGATCTATGCCTATTACCCTGTCTTTTCAAGTGCCACTGAATCTTTCCTAATTCTTCACACCCTGTACACCCACTAAACTCTGTTCTTCTAATGATTTCCACCCTTCCCTTTTTCACTCCCCTTCCTCTTTTCCTTTTCTCCCTTTTGGGCATTAATACATATCTTATTCAGTTTTCCTTCTATTGTTACAATAATGGTCTTATGTACTATTTGTCCTTATGAGACTGAGTTATTTCACTCAGCATATTGTTCTCTAGACTCTCCCACGTTATATAATATTGTAGGAAATCATTGCTTCTTATTATTGACTGCACAGTATTCCATTGAGTGTATGTACCATAATTTCTCAGTCCATTTGTTTGTTGATGAGCATTTAAGCTGTTTCCATTTTCTTGCTATTGTGAATAATGCTACTACAAACATGTTGTTGTTGTGTGCCATCAGAACTGACCCATATCTGACCCTCCAGTCGGTTTTTAGAGGCAGTAAATTGCACAGGAAGATTGCCCATGCTTCTCCTTTGTAGTAGTAGATTGAACCACCTTGAAGTAGCTTCTTAACACTAGAGCTCAATAGGCATACATATCTCTCTAAGTGTCTCAGTTGCGATTTCCTTGGGGTATTTTCCTTGCAGTGCTTCCTGGATCATTCAAGATTTCACCACAACATCTGGATCATTCAAGTGCTTCCTGGATCATTCAAGATTTCACCACAGTATTGTAACTTGAGGCTTTAATTTATTTTTCAATTTGAGAAATGATGAACAAGTTCTCCCTTTTTATCCTCTATCTAGCTCTCTGTACATTCCTTGTACTACTTTGCTTTGTCTTCTCAAGCTGCCCTTTCAAATCATCTGTTCAATCCTTTAATTCAGCATCTCTTGCCTTTGTTTTGGCTTCTCAGCCTTCTAATGCAAGTTTCAGAATCACTCAGCATTTCACAGGTCGAAAAACAACTTCAAGCTCTGAGTTGCAAAGTGAGAGACACTATGTGCAAAATCTTTAATGATCCAGGAAGCATTAAAAGAAGATGGAGGGAATACACAGTCACTGTACCTAAAAGAATCAGGATGTAGCATATAATAAAGAGTCAATGGTGGTGCAGGATGAAGTTACAGCTGTGTTGAAGGTATTGGCAAAAATAAAACTCTAGGAATGAATGGGGTACCAATTGATATGTTTCAAGTAATAGATGCAGCTCTGGATGTGTTTTCCAGTCTATGCCAGGAAATGTGGAAGACAGCTACCTAGACAGCTGATGGGAAGAAATCATATTTGTTCCAATTCCCACGAAAGGTGATGCAACAGAAAGTGGAAATTATGAAACAATTCATTAATGTCACATTCAAGCAAAATATTGCTGAAGACCATCCCTAAAATGGCTAAAATGGGTCATTGACAGAGAACTGCTAGAAGTTCAAGATGGATTTAGAAGAGGTTGTGGCACCTGGAATATTCTTGCTGATGTCAGATGGACCCTGGCTCAAAGCAGAGAGCACCAGAAGAATGGCTTCTTCTGTTGTTTTATTGACTATGCAAATGTTTGATTGTGTGGATTATATATTGCAAATTACAACTTACATTTAGAGGAATGGAAATTCCAGAACAATTATGCTTATATGACATCTATACCTAGACCAAGAAGCTTTTGTCTGAACAAAACAAGGGAATACTGCATAGTTTAAAAAGATGTATTTTTCTTCTTACGTATTCAATCTGTATGCATGCAAATAATTTGAGAAGTGGACTTTATGAAGAAGAATGTGAAATCAAACTTGGAGGAAGACTCATCAACAACCTGTATTATACAGATGACAACCTTGCTTGCTGAAAGCAAAGAAGACTTGAGGTGCTTGCTTAAGAAGATCAAGAATGGCAGTCTTCATTATAAATTACATCTCAACATGAAGAAAACAAAAATTCCTCACTTCACTTCTGAGTCAATAGGCAACATCATGATCAATGGAGAAAAGACTAAAATTGTCTATAATTTTATATTACTTGGCTCTACAATCAATATCCTTGATACCACCAGTCAGGATATCAAGATATGTATAGCATTGGAAAAGTCTGATGCCAGGGACCTCTCCAAAGACTTGAAGATAAAGGTGCACCTGATTTAAGCCATGGGTTTGGGTTTTTTTTATGTTTTTCTTTTTTTTAAATTAATTTTAATAAAAGTTTACAGAGAGTTAGGGTTTCCAGTCATTCAAGCCATGGTTTTTCTAATTACCTTCTATGCATCTGAGAGCTGGACAGTGAATAAAGATGGTAAAAGAAGAATCAATGATGCGGAACTCTGGTGTTGGAGAAGAGATCTGACAAGAGAACAAACATATGCCTTGGATAAGATACAACTAGAACTCTTCTTGGAGGTAAAGATACAGAAGCTTCATCTCACACACTTTGGGCATGTTGTTGGAAGAGGATATTATTTGGAAAGGGACATCATTCTTGAAAAAGTGGAGGGTCAGAGAAGGAGAGGAAGACCTTGGTCGAGATGCACTGATAAGTGACTGTGGCAGTGGGTTCAAGAGTGTCAGAGATAAGAAGGATTGTGCAGGATAGGACAGAATTTAAATCTGTTGTTTATAGGGTTCCTATAAGTCATGTATGACTCAATGGCACATAACAACAATGAGCCCCTAGCCTTGATTCAATTGCTGAAATTAAGCATCTCCATTAACTCTTTTCATACATTCTTCTGAAGTCATCAGGTGAGATCTATAGGTATAATCGCTGTCTAAGTTTTCTAAAAATGGTATATATAATTAATCAATCAATCATTTATTCTTCAAAATTCTTTCATTTGGTTTCTAGCTTTATTTCTCAGCATAGTTCTTTGTTTCCAACTTTTGCATTCCAGTTACCATTGTTAATAATGTACCTTGAATGTGTGTTTGTTCGAATAAATTGAAGCTATGCAATAAAGAGGGTTATTTAGCATCAAGAGCCATTATATTAATAATTTATTTTGAAAGGAATAACTATAAAAATATTAATATGCATTATATACTCACCTTGTTGCTGTCAGGTCAGAAATAATTCATGGATGACACTCCATTAAGATTTTTAAGTTCTAAAAAAAAAAAGGAGAAGTCTCATTTTTGTTTTATATTGTTGTTGTGTGCCATCAAGTCACCTGCGACCCAATGTACAGCAGCTCTGAACCCTGCCCTGTCCTGAGCCACTCTCACTAATTCTGACAGACCAACCTCAATTCCTCCAGTTACTGTATCAGTCCATCTCATCTGAAGTCTTACTCTCCTGCGTTGTCCCTTCACCTTTCCAAGCATGATGTCCTTCTCCAAGGACTGGTCTCTCCTGGCCATGTGCCCCAAGTATGTGAGATGGAGCGTCAGAATACTAACCTCCAAGGAGAAACTTGGTTTCATTCTCCCCAAGACAGACCTATTTGTTTTCTTGGCAGTCCAAGAGTTCAAGACTCTTCTCCAGCACCACAATTTGAAGGCATCAATTCTTCTTCTGTTGTCTGTCCATAGTCATTGTCCACCTCTCTGATGCATAGCAAATAATTGCGAAGACCATGGCCTGAATTAGGCATACCTTGGTCTCTAGACTGACATCATTGCTTTTCAGCACTCTGGAGAGGTCCTAGATTCACCTAATAAAATTCGTCTTTTGATTTCCTGACTGTTGGCGTTAAGAGTGTTGATTGTGGAGCCAAGGAAGCTGTAATTGTTAACAATCTTAATTTCTTCTCTATCTATCATGGTGCTGCTAATAGGCCTAGTGCTGAAAATCTTTGTCTTTTTGATGTTGAGGTTCAATCCATATGGAAGACTATAGCCCTTGATCTTCTGCAGCAAGCGCTTCAGGTCCTCTCCAGTTCAGCAAGCAATTTTGTGTCATCTGCATAATCTAGGTTGTTGATGAGCCTTCCTCCAATCATGATGCCACATTCCTCCTCATAAAGCCCAACCTTCTTAATGATCTGTTCTGCATATAGACTGAAAAGGTATGGAGACAGGATGCATCCCTGATACACTCCTTTCTTGATTTTGAACCATGCAGTGTTTCCTTGCTCTGTTCTGAGGACTGCTTCCTGGTCTAAGGATAGGTTTTGCATAAACACAGTCAAGTGTTCTGGGACCCATTTTCCTCAAGGTCAGCCACAATTTGTTGTGAGCCACACAGACAAATGCCTTTGCACAATCAATGAAACACAGATAGACATTCTTCTTGTACTTTTTGCTTTCAGCTAAGATCCATCTGATATTAGCTATAATATCCCTAGTGCCACAGCCTCTTCTCAATCCAGCCTGCACTTCAGGCACTTCTCTGTTGATGTGCTGTTCCAGTTGTTTCTGAATAATCTTCAGCAGGATTTTGCTAGTGTGTGTGATATTAATGATACTGTTCGATAATTTCTGCACTCTGTTGGGTCACCTTTCTTTGGAATGGGAATAGAAATCTCTTCCAGTCAGGTGGCCAGGTAGCTGTGGTCCAGATTTTTTGGCACAAACTGAATGAGCACCTCCAGGGCAGTATCTGTTTGTTGAAATATGTCAATTGGTTTTCCATCAATTCCTGCAGCTTTATATTAAAGTAATTATCAATTCAATTAAATTCAGTCCTCTGTGAAGTCATTCAGATAATAGGCCAAGGATTAAGAGTGAGATTAATGTCTTCAAACCAGCGGTGGCATGGCCTTTGGTTTAACAGTGCAGCATCCTTAATGACTACTCCAGTAGAGCTCTGATTGTGCACAGACATATATTATGTAAGCATTATATATAAGAATATTATATAAAACATATAGAAAATGACATTTTATACATATGTCACTATCAATTTTATTTTTAATATTAAAATTTTCTTTTCCTCTCATTTTTTTTCAGGTAAAGACTCAGATTGTATTGTTTATTCAGTGGCTCCTGAAGACTCAGCCTCTGTAGTAGGAACCCAGAAGTTATGAAAAGGAAGACAGAGGAATAGAAAGTTTGGGCTCTCAGTTCTTCCTAAACCAGAGACTGACTAATATAATAATTGTCAGACATTGAGGATTTTTAATATTTCCATTGTAAACGTTGGTGCAAATTGCTTACTTCTTTGAAAGCTGGATCCAGAAGGCTCAATGAGTACAAGAATGTGCTGTGGTAGCATGGCCAATACGAGACAAGTCCACACACCAGCTGGGGAAGGAGGCTCAAGCCCCGAGATGGCCTCGGAGGCAGAACTGATTGAACTCAGGGAAAGTGATGAGGATGAAGTGGTTGACCTCACCTGTGAATCTTCTGAACCCACAGTGATTGATCTCACTCACAATGATTCAGTTGTGATTACTGAAGAAAGGAGGAGGCCAAGAAGACATGCAAGGCCACTTGAAGAGCAAACGAGCAGCTGTGTGGTGAGCAGTGATGAGGAAGAGTTGATCAGGGACACAGATGTGTATGTGACCAACAGTGTTCACCACAGAGTCCCTGAAAGAGAAAGTTTCAATTCTTCACTCCCTGGTTATATTTGGTGTCGAATTTGCATGGATGGGTATTCAGAAATTGAACAAAGTAGACGACGCATCTATTCTACAGAATGTGGCCACATCTTCTGTAGTCAGTGTCTTTGCAATTCCCTTAAATATACAAAAACTTGTCCAGTTTGTTTGAAAAAAATCCATGGCCGTCAATACCATCGTATTTACATATGATTTATGCTGTGTTGTTCGGGATAGACGCACAGCCTGGCTGGAGTATTCCATAGGCTAATGCAAGATAAGATGGATTGCTGACACCCAAATACTTTCAGTGCAAAAAAGCCTCATTTTAAAATTTGCTAAAACTGAAATATGTAAAAATGTTCTTTTGTTTCTACATACTATGAGACACTCCTTTTTTCCCAAAAGAAGAAAACTTTTGGTTTCGTGCTGCAGGGCTGGACTTTGGTTGGTTTCGTGTGCCAGACTAGTGGCTATCCTCAAAGCAATTTTCTTTCACGTACTAATCCATTTTTAGCTGGCAATATGTGGCCATTCTGGATCAAATTAGTAAGGGCACGACCCCATAAACAGTAGAGCAAGTACACAGAAGACACCTAGAAGACCAACAACTTTACAGACAAATTTGGGGTTTTCAATCAAAAGGATAATTATTCAACATAGTCTGCATGCTTACCTCTGAATAAACAAATCACCTTATCCCCATCTCAGCTGTTCCAAGCAGCCTGGCTGGACCACAGCCCATGGGAAAACCTTCCACTAATTGTTTTCCTTTACAGATTATTACACAACACTATTCAGCCTTCACTTCAGAATTGGAGACAAGTGGTTTTTATAATACCCTTTCTCTAAGAATGAAATGTAAATGTGCAATAAAACTTGCTCTATACATGGCTCCCTGTGGTTGTAGCAGTGTTGCTCTTCCTCATGAAGACTTGGTTGTGCATATGTAGTACTTACTGCCTGTCTATTCCTGCCCACTCACTGCATTCTCTGGATTATTGCCCACACCCAGACTTCAATTCAACTTGGCAGAGGATATGCAGGATAGATGTGTACATCCTACAGTGGGTTCCTTTTTATATTCTAAAATATGAAAGAAAAAGAACAACAATAACAACATTATCCCTGCTACATTTCACTGGACCATCATGTGCATTCCACTATGGGGACTATGCTCTGTTCTGTGATATAGCACAGTATATAATAAACTTAGCTATTGATTTTTTGGCATATACTTTCACATGACTTATACTCTAATACCAAAATAAAGAACAATTTCATCATCCTATGCCCTTTCTCTTTATTAAGTGCCCTTGATTTGAGTGGACTATGATTTATAGTAACCCTAGAAACAGCAGATCTGAACCCTGCCCTATTCTGTGCCATCCTCCTTACCTCTGACATAGTCAAGCCCATCACTCAATCACTATTCTACTTAATATCACTATAGCTAGGGAAGGGAGCTCTGGAGGTATAGTTCATAGTGAGTTGCTCTGTTAACCCAAAGGCTGTGTATCTCTGATGGTTTGAAGCCACTAGTGGTTCTGCAGGAGAAAGATAGGCAGTCTCTTTCCATTGTGATTTACAGTATCAGAAACCCTACAGGGGGTTGCTATGAGTCAGAATTTACTATGGCATTGAGTTAGTGAGCTGAGCTGATAATCAGGGGACACTGACTCCTGTATTGTCTAGCCTAGCTATTAGGAATTTGGAGTATAGTAAGTACTACTCACTGCCATGGAGTCAATTCCAACTTAACCTTTCATTAGGTCTCCTACTCTGTAAATCTTCATGGAAGAAGATGGGCATCTTTCTCCCAAGAAGTAGCTGGTGGATTCAAACCACTGACCTTTTGTTTAGCAGCAAAACAAGTAGCACTAACCAACGACAACTTAGTATAAGCACAAGGATGAGATAAGGGCTTTGCCTTAATGGAGAACATGCCTTAAAATCACTCAAGATTTTAAGCAAGAAGGAATTAGTGATACCTGTTATGTTCCAAGCACAATTGACAAGGTTTCCGATAGGTTCATTCCAGTTTGATCCCTGCTGAGAATCTGAATTTACATTCCAGCTATAAAGTCTTATGTACACATATGCATAACTTGGGAATCTTGTAAACGGTTAGTGTTGACCCAGTATATAGGATAGAAATGCAAATTATCAGCAGGGAATTAAACGGGCATGAACTAGTTTGAAGTCTTTCATCATAGGCTGTCAGTATAGACGGAGACTACAAAGAGTTGTTATGTACCCTCGAGTCAAAACTAACCTACAGCTTATGCTCCAGCTGGTTTTCAGAGGCTCACGTGGGAGGAGCCTGCTCATCTTACTCTGAGGGAGCAGCTGCTGGAAGGTCTGTGGTTTGGCCATGTAACTCCTTACCACCAGAGCTCCGTTAGGCAAGAGTAGGAATTTCAGTAAGATGTACAAACAAAAGCTGAAGGAAGATGTCATAAAACACATGAACAGGAATAATTTGGTATGATAACTTCAGTTTGTTTTGTTCTATTATATGTGGTTGTATGAAGAAGTGAGAATTATAGTGGAGAAAGATGGTTAGGGCCACATGATGATTATAGTGGAGCTTTGTGTGTTATGTGTTGAGTACAGATTTTATTTTATAGATGCTAAGGAACCACTAAAGGGTCTTGAGGGCTTCCAAGAGAATGATTCTAAAGATCACTTTATTATGCCAGTTACAGCTGAATCTACTGTTTAAAAACAGAAACAAACATGGAGGTGGAATTAGAAGGAAAGATTCTCGTGCTGAATTTTCTCTCAAAATGCAAGCGTATGTATATGATGTATGTGTGGTAAGGGAAGGTGACCTTTATATGGGATACAATGGTGCTATCCTGTCTTTCATGTCTAACGGCTTTATTATAATAAGACCAAACTAAAAGGCAGCTTTGGCAGCATTTGGGCAGTGGTTGTTGGTCTGAGGTGGCAGTGATAGGAATCAAGAGCATGTGTGGCAGTTCAGATTTAGTTCCAGGTAGCTTTTTGGAAAGTGGAAACTTACTAAACCAGAGTGCAAATGCAGTTGGGAAAGGTAGATAGTTACTTGGTGCCTGAACTAGCTTTAGATCAAACCTACTCCACTGGCAATTTTCAGTCATATTTTTCTGAAGTTTGCTATCATTACTTCAAAAAAATGGAAAGAGGACCTTGTGATAATGCTTGGGTTTTATAACTCCAGATTGAAAGCAAGCTGGTAAAAATGAGAAGACAAAAAGTGAAGGATCCAGACCCTTCTTTTCAATAATGATTGATATTTGCATCACCTGGCCCACACAATTAATATCAATTACCATTTTTGCATATACTTGCCAGGAGAAACATGCCATTCTTAAGTAGATTATCCAATAAACAAAGCAAACATGGGCTTACTTACTAATCTGTAGTGAGCACTTTCATACATTTTTTCACAAAGCACAAGTAAGCTTATGCTTACCTTGTTTGCTGGTACTCTGTTCAAGTGAAGTACTGCCAATTTGAAAAGAGACTTTTATTCCATGGAAAGGTGCTCCTCCAGGGTTGTGTGAGAGCCTTGTCAGCCATACTTAAAAGCAGAATATTTGTGGAAAGGAGAAATGTGAATGATCCCTATCGGTTAGCAAACACATGTAAACCTATGTCTATCTTGTTTACTGGGTACTCCATCCTGTAAAAACTGTAAATTTGAAAAGAGGCTTTGATTTTGTAGGATGATGCTGTGGAGCTGGGGAGAGACAGTCAAGCCATGCTCAGAAGCAGAATCTTTGATATGGGGCAAAATGTGAAATGTTTACTACAAAGTATTAATTAAGCAAAAGTAAGCCCACGCTTACCTTGCTTATTGGATAATCCAAAACGGAACTCTCCAAGAACCTACATTTGATAAGAGGGGTAAGCTTTTATGTGCTTTCCTTGGTTACATCAATTTGGTACCACTGCTTTGATAGTAAAATCTGGACAGTGAGAGAGTCAAGGAAGTGTTAATGAATAAGGTTTCAATAATATCAAGACAGTTTTCCCCGGCATTGAGAGTAGGAAGCAGGAGCAGCATTTGCACAAGTCCATCTTCCCACTGCCATGGTTTCTTACCCACTAATGGTCAGCTTCCTGGCAGACTTGCAGGCACTGAGGACCAGTGAATTCAGGGAGGCACAGGACTTTGTCTTCCTCTGCTATTTTAGAGTCCTGATATCCTCTAATAGGACTCAGAGTGGTTTGGGTCTTACTGGGTAATTCTAAACAAGGAATTCATGGTTGGGAACAGCAAACTGTTCAAATGACCTTTTTTTAGGACAGTTTTAGGCATTTTGTTAATATGTCATATTTTAAAAGTAAAATGTAAGTACTTTCCTTTTTCCTTCATCTTCAGTTTCATAGTTCAGCTTCATAGTTTTTTGCGGGTAGGTTTCTTGTTTGGAGAAAAATTTTCATCCCTCCTGTCCCAGGAACTATTCACAGATAACCAGTGGGAATTAGTTTTAAGTTGCTGGATAATCTCTCACACTTGGCCATGGAAACTGAAGACAACAGAATTTGCTCATAGACATACTCTTCAAGTCCTGCTCAAGGTACATGCTGTCCTAGCCAGATCACAGGTATACCTCTGAGGCTAACCCTCACTAGATGGGGGACATTCATCAAGGAACATTTGACATTGCTGCCTCCTTAGCTTTCAGCAGGCAAAAGGATTCTAGGAGCACATTTCCTTTACTGTAGAGTGGCATGTGAGCCCAGATGTGGCTCTGCTAGCGTAACTGACATGCTTAAGGATGGTCCCACAAACTGCCAGAACATGGCAAGCACTGAGGTGCGCTATTTGACATCTCTGCTGAGAAGACATCCTTTAATGTTTTCCTTCCTCTAAACAAATTGGAGTCAGAGAAACTATAGCAACCAGAAATGGTTTTATTTGTTTTCAAGAATTGCCTTTTTATTAATTCAACTACTTGTCCACTCATTTAACTAGTATTAAATCCTGAAAGTGGGTTAGGTGTGAGCAGCTGAAAAAAAATAAAAGTTGCTTCTTTCAGGAAGCTCCTGGCAAGTAGAAAAAAGGTATAAAAAAACCCCCAAAACTAATTATAATGAAAGAAATAATATAATCAGAACTATGAAATAAAGTGCTGCTAAAGTGTGGAATAGGAAATAAATCCATTTTCTTAGCATTTTTTGAGTCAGGGTATTTGCAATAAATAAGTCACTGGTCTTGGAAGAGTCTATCCTGCAATCTCTAAAGTAATTTCTATTAGGTCGAGAAGCTCAATGCTAGCAGCCAAAACAAGGCCAGAAGCGGACTGTAGACCAGATCATCAATTTCACATGTCCACCTTAAAACTTAATCCATCCTGACTTAAGTTAAAAGTCTTATTTAGAATATATTTGACCCTATAGAAACCATAACTGCCACCCAAGAAGATATATGCACACTTATGTTTATTGTGGCTTTGTTCACAATAGCAAAGAGTTGGAAACAACCCAAGTGCCCATAAACAAATGAATGGATAGAGAAGCTGTGGTATATTCACACAGTGGAATACTTTGCTGCATTGAAAAACATAGAACTCATGAAATATTATACAAAATGGGTGACCCTGGAGGACATTATGCTGAGTGAAATATCTCAGTCACAAAAGGACAAATACTGCATAGTGGCACTGTTTTAAAATGGGACTGACATCGAGGTTGGGGGGAACCTTAGAAAAGGGGGTAAATAATGCATAGTGCATGGAAACAGATGAGGGAGAGAACTACTTAAAAGGAATATAGGATTAGGTATTATTTTCATGACAAGATTACAGAAAAAAGAAATGCATAGTAAAGTGGACTGTGGACTTGGGAGAGGGGCAGGATTGTCTAACAAGGAAATAATTCTTTTTCTTTTCAAAGAGAAAAACGAACTAGGGTGGAG
>NW_006399776.1:1575899-1581592 GCF_000299155.1 Elephantulus edwardii | reverse complement strand
ATCTCATAGTTGTTTTAGGAAACATTCTTAAGATGAAAAAGCTGTTACTATTCTAAATAGACATATACTGGAAAAGTACATTAATAAATCAAATTTTTCTATTGAATTTAAAAGCTGGCACAGATTTTTAAATGCACTAAACCATCTTCTAAAATACAAGACCACCTCCTTAACTGCTACTCAAAATGTTCACTACAATTAGTCTCCCAAATATATTTCTTAACATTCCTTAAATGCTTGAGGCAGAGACTAAGAGTAAATTGATGCTAAGTGGCATTGAGTTGGCTGAGATTCATCAAGATCCTATTTCATTATTTTTTTTCAATGAAGTTTTTATTTTATATTGATTTACTTACAAAGTTCTTATACGTTTTCACAGAGGAAGGTATTTGGATGGCCAACAGACACATTGAAGAAATGCTCAAAATCACTGGCAATAATAGAGCTGCAAATGAAAATCACAGTAAGATACCATCTTACCCCCTTTTTTTCCCTGTTAAATAAGTTTAACAGGACGGTAAGTAATAAATGTTGGAGAGGATGTGGAGAGATAGGCACTCTTAGTAAGATTGTAAAATGGTACAACCACTCTGGATGGCAGTTTGGTGTTTCCTCAAAAAGCTGAATATAGAAATTACATATGACCCAGATATTGAAAACACCCCCAGAAAATCAGAACTGAGGCACAAATGGAGATTTGCATACTAGTCTTCATTGCAGTGTTATTCACCATTGCAACAACATGGAAACAGCCCAAATGTCCAACTACAATCAACTGGATTAAGAAATTGATACATTCACATGGTGGAATACTATGCAGCATGCAGGAGCAAGGATTTTTAAAAATTACTACCTAACTTGAGAGGGTAGAATTATGCTCAGTGAACTAACTCAGTTCCTTAAGGGCAAATAGTGTGTAAGACCATTATTGCAGAAATAGGTAACTAGTAAAATGTATATGCAGATCTAAGAGGAGGAGAGTAGGAGCAGAGGGGTGATGACGGGCAAGGGATAATCACAGGGTCGAACAATTTGATGGGTAGAAGGGTGGGTAAAGGAAATGGAAAAGATCTAGTGTGAAAAAACAATATATACGAACTATTATGCTTATTTTATTTGCTCAAAAAGTAACTTTAGTTTATGTCTGTGTTTGTTTAACTTAGTAATGATATGGTAAAACTTGATATGTTTTCTTTAGAAATAATTGTCCATACATCACCCTACACACATTTTTGTTATCATTATTGCAACTTACAAAATGACAAATAATTTATAAAACTTCTGCTCCTTCAAATTTGCTTAATCTCGAAAATAGAAAAGGTGTTAAATTTCAAAGACACAACTTCTCTGTAAGTTTGTTGCTCTTAAGTAGTGTAATGAAGATCTGAAGTGGCACTTTGAGAAAATCAAGACCTGTCACTCTATCAGTATACCTTGTTTTATTGTGCCTTGCATATATTGCAGGTTTTTTTACAAATGAAGGGTTTGTGGCAACTTTGTGTCAAGCAAGTCTATTGATGCAATTTTCCCAAAAGTATTAGCTCACTCTTCGCCTCTGTGTCACATTTTGGTCATTCTCACAATATTTAAAATTTTTTCGTAATGCTCTTGAAAATGTAATAGACTATATAGTATAAACACAACTTTTATATGCATCAAGAAACAAAACAAATGTGCTATTTGTTTTATTGTGGTGATGGGAATACCCTCAATATCTCTGAGATATGCCTGTAAAAATCCTTTTTAAGAATGGAAAAGGTTCTTTGGAATTCATATTTTACAGATAGAGGAATTGATTCCCAAAATGTTTAAATCTCTTAGCCAAGGTTACATCAATGGGAGACAAGATATCTTCACCTCTAAGGAGTACTTTGGTTGTACTTCCTCCAAAACAGATTTGTTTGTTCTTTTGGCAGTCATAGTATATTCAATATACTTTGCCAACAACAGTGGATAGGGTGGGGTAAAACTTGAGGGGTTTAAGGAATAATTAACTGAAGAAATTATTATGGAATAGGAGAAATGATAATGGAATGGGATAAAAAGACAGATGTGCAAAATTACTGAAGCATTTGAGTGATACCAACATACCTTATAAGAGTTGATAGAAGGCTAGACAGGCAAAAATTTAAGATTTAAGAAAAACACTCCATGATAGATCATTTTAAGCTACTTAGAAGTTGAGTCAAGGTACCTACTTTCAGGAATTACAATTTTTGAAGAAAACACAGAAAAAAGGCTGTTTTCTTACTGTTATCCTTCTTTATAGCCTGTGGGTTTCCAAATCTTTTTAAATTTCTTAGAGACAAAGTCAGGCTCTATCGCCATAGAATGTGAGCTCAGTGTGATGAAATAGCTCTTTATTAATTATAGCTGGTGTGTCAACACTGTAAGGGGATTATGAGCAGGGCAAAGGGTTATTTTTTTCATGCATTAAGCTTATAATGACAATGCTTATTAATTCTTTCATAGAAGACTGTAGTCCAGAGCCATGGATCTATATAATGTTAGTATCAGATATTATCTCCAAACCAGTAAGTTGTCTCTTTCCATTGACATAAAAACAGTGTCCATCCCATTCATGGTTTCTCTCTCTCTTTAAGCAAATGATGATCAAAGCAACTGACAAACTGTCATGGAATCTACCAGACCTCACTGTGGCCTTGCCCCACTTTCTTAGCACCAGAACTTTTCCTCCTATACCATGATCTAAGTTCATTTCTAACAAAATAATAGGACTTCTGTTTCTCAGCCTGCAGCCATCCTGGGTTTGTTGCCCTCTGATCCAAGTGCCTGCCCTCTGGTGGCCAACTGATGACCCTTCATCCAGGTGAGCTACACTTTTCAAACTCAGATTTTCAACGCATAGTGTAGAAAATTGGACCTAGTGATAGTTTGTAGCTTTTCCTCTTCTATTCTTGTAGGTCTAGATTTTAACTTAGAAAATATTGTTGGAGAGAGAAAGTCCACTGCAAAATTTTGAGGAAAAGCTAAATGCCCAAATGCTACACAAAAACTTACTTTCCTTATTAATGTAATGACTTTACTAATTTTAGGTTGAAATATTACTACTTTTTTACTAGGTTTGTACCTTATGCCCTCTTTATAGTTAAAGTAGAACTGATTTTCACAGGACATTTAAAATTGAATTCTGCCTTTTAAGAACCCTTCAGGTCTAAAATAAAGGACATTATATTCTTCTGAACTTAGTGTTTCCTATGTTATCAGACAGACAAAAGAACATGTTGATTTACTAAAATAAAGCTGAAAAAAGTCACTAAAACTCATCAACAAGAAATTTTGACATTTGAGTTCTGAGTTACCATCAGTTCCAAAATACATTGAATAAAATTCTTAAATGCTATCCATTCCCAAGTGACCAGTTCTGGAAAAGTAACTCTTATTTTTAACCATTTTCAGTTGGCCAGGTTCTGCTATGAGGTTTATCTTACCCAGAACATAATTATTTTAAACATTTTTCAAGACAGCACTAACTGGCTTAAAAGAAAATATTTTTTGTACTTGCACATTTCCCAGTGGGCATGTTTTTCTGGATTTGGTCTTCCAAGCACATATTGAGAAAATAGAGAATATAAGAAAAAGAATATCTCTTTCACAGAATTGCCTACTTAATAAGGGACATAGAGTAATATTTTTATTTTATTTTTATTATTATTATTATCTTCTATTATTTTTTGTTCATTAGACTTAACTTATTCATATGTAAAATTTTAAGTTTTTAAAATAAGACCATATATTTAGTGTCATTGATTGTTGATGTTATTTGATTGTTGTCAACTTCCAATCTTGTCAACTAAAGTTTTACCGATTACTCTCACTTTAAAGAATACAGATAGGAGTCCAGATTGAAGGCTTCATAGTGGAGTGGACCTGGAGGGAGGGATTGTAAAACAATGAAAGAATTTTTCTTTTACTTTTTCAAGAGGGTAGTGTACTAGGAGGGAGTGTTGGGAGGAGAGAAAAGTGCAACAATGAATGAATGGAAATCCAAAGTCTCTGTAAATTTTCATTGAAATTAATAAAAAATTTTTAAAAAGGGAAGGGGGAGAATACATATAGGAGAGAACCTTGCCACCAGCAAAGAAGAAGCAGGCATATAGTGTGTGCCCTTCAGGGCCAAAAATTTTTGCACTGTGGCTAAAGCAGAAGACCCGACACCTGACACAAGACAGACCTGACCTTGGAACTGCTACTCATTTCCACTCCCTCTACTCTCCCCACGGAATCAGAGCTAAGAGCCTTTCCCCATGTTTGTTGGACAACTGGTGGGGCAAGCCATGATGGCATTTTTGCTCCTTAGGACTTTAAAGTAGTAGTTCTCGAAAGCAAATTTATCTAATACATCTTTTTATTTTAAAAAAACACACCAAAAGATTTCTTTAACTATTAAATAAACTTTGCAATTGAGTAGACTGCAAAGAAAAGAAAATACTCAGTGATAATTCATATTTCAGAAATTAATTTGGTGATATAAAAAATAGTAACAGGGATATGAAGAGAAGAAAATGGTTCAGGGAGAAAGATGAGTTCTGTTTCAATTATATTGATTTTTAAGCACCCAGGGCTGAAAGATGTAGGCTTAGAGATAGAAATTTGAGGGTCACCTTTGTAGAGGTTGTTTGTGAACTCATGGGAATGAATGGTTCACTTGGCAAGAAAAAAGAACACAGCTAGAAGAGAGTGGAAGACAATCATGGTGACTGTGTACATTTAAAAGAGTGAGAAGAGGAAGAGATATCAATTGAGGTAAAGAAGTGGTGAGAGGAGACAAGGACAATGTAGGATCACCAGACTAAAGGAAATACTAATTCAACGGGATGGAGAATGAGCATAAGTCATTAAATGTGTGACATCTTGCAAATAACTGATTTAGGAAGAATTCATCTCATTCAAAGATTAAAAAAAAAAAAAGCAACCCCAAATAGCATCTGTAAAACAAAGATCAAAGAAAATGCCTAGAGCAGAGCTCAGAGAGCTATGTAGAGTACATTAAAGAAAATGAAGAGGAATAGAGACTAGAGAGAAACGTGACATTTTCCTGATATCAGTTTCCAAAAAAGACTACAAAGAATGGAGGAGCATTTGAAGACAAAATGGCTATACAGGATTCAGCCAGGCAAAGCTTAGTTTTGAGGAGGTCAAGTATCAGGGATAAGTAACACAGGTTGGCTGGAAAATTATGAAACAAATATATTGTGACATTAATACGAATAGAATCTGTTGATGAGACAAAGTATTTTGAGCATTGACTAGAACAAATCTAGGAAGTGCGGGTGGCCTAGCGGTAAGAAGCTGTGCTGCAACCCCACAGGCACACAGTTTGAATCTGCCAGCAGCCCTGGGGAAGAAAGATGGACATTCTCCTCTCAAGAGATTAATTAGCTTTGAAAACCCATTGGAGGGTCAGTTATGGGTCAGTTTTGACTCTAAGACACAAAACAACAACAGTAACAACAGAACAGATCTAGGGACCACACTACCTAGTCAAGATTAAGGGTAGGTTTATTTATTAAGTGTCTCTAAAACACACTTATCTCCATCATGCAAATTATCCTCCTCCTTTGAGAAACTACTTCATCTTGTTCACATTTTATTATCTAAGATCACTGTCAGCTTTAGCACCCAGTTGTTGTTATGTGCCATCGAGTCATTTGTGACTCACAGCGACCCTA
>NW_006399776.1:1570493-1575799 GCF_000299155.1 Elephantulus edwardii | reverse complement strand
TAAAAAATATGAAAGGGTTTTTCCCCCAGGGGAAAACATAGATTTGAGGCACCAAACATTCATAACTGAAGACCAGGTAGATTGTGGATGATATCAAGGATATTTTTCCATGGAGAAAGCAAAAGGTCATTAAAAAGACAAGAGGGGGTGAGCTCTGGTGGCCTAGTGGCAGGAAACTGCACTGCAATCCCAGAGGTGCGCGGTTCAAATCCACCAGATGCTCTGCTGAAGGAGGAACAATCGCCTCCTGTACCAGTCAGATCCAATTTGACGGTACACACATAAAATAAAATAAATTGTTTTTAAAAAGAGTGTGCTTAAAAAAAAAAAAAGACAAGAGGGAAGAAAAGACCAAGATGAGTTTTAGAAGAGACTCTGAAAATTGTACTAGACCTTAGAAAGGCCAAAACAGAGAAAAGAAATGCTGAAGGAAAATAAATGAGCAGAAAATTCCAAAGGGCAGCTCAAGAAGACAAAGTATTACAACAAAATGTGCAAAGCTGGTGTTAGGAAATAAAAAAGGAGGATGTGTTTGGCATTTCTCAATATGAAAGATCTGAAGAACAAATTCAAGTCTCGAGTTGCCCCACTGAAGGATTCAATGGAAAAAATCATATATGCTGCAGGAAGCATCAAAAGAAGATGGAAAGGAATGCATTGTCACTGTACCAATATGAATTTGTTGACATTGAACCATTCCAGGAAGTAGTATATGACCAAGAACCAACGATAATGAAGTTCAAACTACACTGAACACATTGGCAGAAAATAAGGCCCCAGAAATTAATGGAATAACAATTGACATTATTTCAACAAAGAGATGCAGTGCGAGGCATGCACACTAGTCTATGTTAAGAAATTTGGAAGACAGTTACCTGGCCAAATGACTAGAAGAGATTCATATTTGTTCCCATTTCATAAAAGGTTATCCAACAGAATGTGGAAATTATCTTAACAATATCACTAATGTCACATGCAAGTAAAAATCATGATGATTATTTAATAAACAACTATAATGACAGGAAACTGCCAGAAATTCAAGCTGGTTTCAAAAGAAGCCATGGAACCAGGGATATCATGCTGATGTCAGGTGGACTTTGACTGAAAGCCAAGAAAGAATACCAGAAAGATGCTTACTTGTGCTTTACTGACATTGCAAAGGTACTGGATTATAACAAAGTATGGGTAACCTTGAGAAGAACGGAAATTCAAACTTGGCAACTGTGAGTTTGGTTTAGGGTTGGGATACACAAATTGGAAACAAAGAAGCCTAATAGCTGGAAAATGTTATCATGTTAGGTTCCATATAGTCAATTACAACTCATAGCACCCCTGTGAACCATACCCTATCCTGTGCCTTCTTCACAATCTCTGAAATGCTTCAATTCATTGTTTCAGTCACTGTGTCAATACATCTTGTTGAGCGTCTTCCTCTTTCTCTGACCTTCCACCTTCCCAAAATAATGTCTTTTTCCAAGGACCGACCCCTTCTGACAACATGCCAAAAGTATGAGAAACAGAGTTTCACCCTCCTTGTCTCTAAAGAGCATGTTTGTTGTATTTCTTCCAAGAAAGACTGCCGTGATGGCAGTGCATGAGGCATATTCAGCACTTTTTTCCAACACCACAATTTAAAAGCATTGCTCTTCTGTCGTTTTTATTCAATATCCAACTTCTAGATGCATAGGAAGCAATAGAAAAAGACCATGGCTTGCAGCAGGCACACCCTATCTTTAAACTGACATCCTTGCTCTTAAACACTATGGAGAAATCCTGGACAGATTTGTCAGATGTGCCAAATATGTCTTTTGATTTATTGACCTCTGTTACTATGGGTGTTGATTGTGGATCCAAGTAAAATGAAATCTTTAACAACTTCAATCTTTTCTCTGTCTGTCATGATGTTGCCTGTTGATTGAATGGTGAGGATTTTTGTTTTCTTGATGTTGAAATGAAATCCATTCTCAAGGCTGTAGTCTTTGTTCACCTGCAGCAAGTGCTTCAAATCCTCCTCACTTTTAGCAAACAAGGTTGTGTCATCTTCATAATTCAGGCTCTTGATGAGCCGCATTTTTGCCGCATTTTTTTTTCATAAGTCCAGCTTCTCAAATTACTTGCTCAACGTAGAGATTGATTTAAGGATGGAGAAAATATACAACTCTGATGCAACCAAACTCATAGCTGCTGAGTTTGATTCCAACTCAGGGTGACCTTTTATTGGGTTTCAGAGACTATAAATTTTAATGAAAGTTGACTGCTTCATCATTCTCCTGCAAAGTCGCTGGTGGATTTGAACCTCTGACCTTTCAGTTAGCAGCCCAACACATAACGTACCATTGGAGTAGTCATCAGTAATTATCAATGCATCTTGATTACATATTTGATGAATTTCTGACTGCAAAAATTGGTAAATCTTCAGTTTCTTCATCATGTTTGTCATTAGTGACTGTTAACATAAATTTGAATTGTTATTGTCTTAGTTATCTAGTGTTGTTATAACAGAAATTTGTCTCCTTACAGCAAGGAAGGCTAGAAATGTAAATTCAGAACACCAGCTCTAGGAGAAGACACTCTCTTTGTTGGTTAGGGAAGAAGTCCCTTGTCTTTTCAGTTTCTCCTTGGACATCTCCACATTTTGGAATCTATCTTATTATATTTTTATCTTGCTCACTTGTTTAATGTCTTTATATCTCAGATTCACCCTTTACCAAGACACAACATGGATTACTTACTCGCAAATGGGATTCTAAGCACAAGCTTACAGTTGTTAGGTGCCATCAAGTTGCGTATGACTCATTGTGACACATGAACAATCAATCTGAACACTGTACTGTGCTGTGCTATCCTCACAATCCCTGACACACTTAAGCCCATTACTATCTCAACCCATTTAGTTGAGGGTCTTTCTCTTTTTTGCTGCCCCTCCACCTTCCCAAGCATGATATCCCTCTCCAAGGAATAATCTCTCCTAGCAACATGCCCAAAATATATGTGATGATGTTCCATCATCTTTGCCTCCAAGGAGCACTCTGGTTGCACCTTCTCCAAGACATATCTGTTTGTCCTTTTGGCAGCCCTTGGGATATCTGGCACTCTTCTCCAATATCTTAGCTCAAAGGCATCAATTCTTCTTCTGTAATCCTTATTCATTGACTACCACTCAAATGTATAGAATGTGACCAAAAAAGACATGGCCTCAATCAGGTGCACCTTATTTCTCAAAACTGACATCATTACCCCTCAATAATTTGGAGAATCCTGGGCTACAGACTTTCCTAGTGCATTGCATATCCCGACTGTTGATATCAAGTATACTGGTTGGGTATCCAAGTAAGATGAAGTTATAAACAGTCTCAGTTCTTTCTCAGTCCATCATGATGTTGCCTATAGGTCTAGTGGCAAGAATTTTTGTTTTCTTGATGTTGAGATCCATACTGATCCATCTTGAAGGGTACAGTGTTTAACTTCCTTCAGCAAGCAAGGTTTTGTCATCTGCACAATGAAGGTTTTTTGATGAGTCTTCTTCCAATCCTGATGCCACATTTTTTCCCCTTAGAGTCCAGATTCTCGAATAATTTGCTCAGCATATAGATTAAATAGCTAGGGAGAAAGGATACAAACCTGACAGACAAGTGCTGCACTAATTAGAACACTGATAAAAAAGCAAGAAAACAGATATCCTAAAAATAAAAACACAGACACCCAAACTACAAAGTAATTAGCAATATGTAGATGATTTTTCCAATATGCCATACTGGGAGATAAGTCATAAAGATTAGTATTTAAACACAAAATTTTGATAGGCAGAATTCAATCCTGTTGCATTAATTGGTCTTCCTTGTAGATTTATGAATATCATGCTATATTTGACAGTATGTTTTTTCAGGATAAATCTTGAATTTTTTTCTTTGGTGATGAATGTTACTGTTACTCTTCAATTTTTTATTTACAGCACAGCAGACCATATGATTGAATAATCAATTCAAAAGGGCTGACACCAGTCCAGCTTAGCTTGTTAATGTTTAGGATATTGATCCTCAAGTTTTCCATTTCATTTTTTACAATTAGATACATAGTCCAGGTGATGTGGTCTGTAAGGGGTTGCACTACTGACCCAAAGGCAGTGCTTCTCTGACACCAGCAGCTCCTAGAGAAGCAGCACTGACTCCACAAGCAGCTGCTAGGGAGAAAAATGTGCAGTCTATTTCTGTGTGAGTTACAGCCTCTGAAAACTGGCTGGAGGGTGAGCTATGAGTTGGGTCCAACTTAATAGCAATCAATTGAGATTCATGCTTCACACACTCTATGTTCAGATTGTTATTGAATGTTTGCAGCTATTTCTTCTCATTTTAAGTTGTGCCACATTAACAACTAATGGTCCTGAAAGCTTTACTTCATGACTTTAAGTCTGACTCTACTTTGAAGAAGCTATTCTTCCCTAGTCATATTTTGAGTGCCTTCCAGCCTAAGGGGATCATTGTCAAGCATTATATCAGAAAATGTTCTGTGGCTAGTCATATGGTTTCCACTGGCTAACTTCTCCCCATCTCTGAAATAGATCGTGAGGACCTTCCTCCCACCAACTCCCTCTTAGTATGGAAGTTCCACTGAAACTTCTCTGTCATGACTAAGCTTCTGGTGTTGAAAAGATGGACGGCATAGTATCCAGCATCATAGCAACATGCAAGACACACACAGTACAAAAATCCTGACAGACAAGAGGTGGCCTTGGAGTTTAATACCTGTTTGTTTTCTCTTTTATATTTCAAAGCAAACCTAATTTGAGGGTAGAGGTTTTATGAACTGTTTGTCACATTAATGAATGTGGCAATAACACTAACAAAAAAGTGGTTTACCGTTTATTGGCAGACTATGCCAATGTTTACTAAGCATTATACATATCTCATTTAAGTCTCACAAACCTGTTCATTAGGATTACCCTTTTTTATTTTCTAAAAATAATTTTATTTCAAACCACACAAAGTTAGTTTTTATAGGATATAAGACATATGTTTGTCTATATAACTGCCTTGGTTGCACATTTTCTTGGAAACATTCTTTTTAATTACTATTATTAAATTTTATTAGTTTTAATGAACATTTACAGAGATTTTGGGTTTTCATTCATTCATTGTTGCACTGTTTTCTCTACCCGCCTCCCCAGTTCGTTCTTCTCCCCCCCTCCCCCGAATGTCTGTTTTAATTGTCCAATTGCCACAGTGCTTGTCAAAGCCAGTTCTGATTAATCTCCTTTGTCAGTGTGTCCTTTGACATTCGCTTTCACTCCTCCCTGAGAGAGACTTCAC
>NW_006399776.1:1544274-1562231 GCF_000299155.1 Elephantulus edwardii | reverse complement strand
TCCAAGGACCAGTCCCTCCTTGCAACATGCCCAAAGTATGTCAGACAAAGCTTCAGAATCCTTGACTCCAGGGAACATTCTGGCTTGACCCTCTCCAGAACAAACCTGTTTGTTCTCCTAGCAGTCCATGGTATATTCAACACTCTTCTCCAGCACCCAGTAGAGTATCAGAATATATGGTGCATGCTGAAGAAATGGATAGTTGACATTATGAAACTTACTAAGAGATAGGATTGTTCTTCCAATTCTGAGTACATGGTTTCTAGAAAAAAAATAGGGGTAATGATGACTAGTAGAATGGAAGTTGAAAGTAAAAGTTTTAACATGTATTGGGGGAAATGGAAAGAGAGAGAGGCAAAATACATTCCTTTGAGTTCTTACCCTTTCCATGCCTTGGTTGTCTACAGTATTTAAATAGTGCTGGGAATATTAATAAACTACGATGTTTGAAGTAGTATTTCCAGTTTGCCCAAATTTTCAGCTTCTTTAAGAATGGATCTCATGGTTCTGAAATACTGAAATGAGCAGCAAGAAAGTAAAACTCATGTCAGCTGTGGGTTGTTTTGTGTGTTGTTTTTTTTTTTAGGTATCTTCCAACCTCTTCCTTTCCCATGGAGTCAAGCAGTTACGTGGAATTGAATGATGCAATAACCCAGATATACCCTAACGTACAGATACAAGAAATCACTAAAGAGCTGCACTGCTCACTGTGTCAAGACTGGTTCTGTGATCCACTGATGCTAAGCTGTGGCCACAACTTCTGCCAAGCTTGTATCCAAAACTTTTGGAAGCATCAAACAAATGAAACCTTCTGTCCAGAGTGTAAAATGATGTGTGAATATAGCAACTGTACATTTAACATCGTAGTGGAGAAGCTGGTAGAAAAGATTAAGAAGCTACCCTTAATCAAAGGCCATCCACAGTGCCCAGAACATGGCGAGAACTTGAAACTGTTCAGTAAGGTGGAAGGGAAACTGATCTGCTTTCAATGCAAAGATGCTCGGTTGTCTATAGGGCAGTCTAAAGAGTTCTTGCAGATCTCAGATGCTGTCCAAGTCTTCAAGGTATGTGATATGTGAGCCCTGGACCTTGAGCAATCCTAAGGAAATCTGAGAAAAATCTTTTGTATAGCTTCTTTCTCTTGTTGTCGTGGGCTGTTGAGTTGGAACCAAATGATAGATGACTCTCCAGTGGGTTTTCAGAGGCAATTAATCTCAGAGAAGGAGACTTCCCATCTTTCTCCCATGGAGCAGATGGTGGATTTGAACCACGTACCTTTGGGATTACAGCACAGCTTCTTACTACCAGGCCATTAGGGCTCCCTGCTCCTACCTTTTTAATTAAATAATGATTAGAAATCCCACAATCTTCAGAAGAAAAAAAAATACCTTGTAAATCTCTTTATTTAGACTTGTTGCTTATAGAACAGGGATAATGGAGGAACTCTTGTATCCTGACTCAATAAATTAAAATATTTACCTAAATTCTGCCAGGAACACACTCTGTTAGACATTATAGAGAACATGGATGCAAAAATAATGCTCTTGTTCAGTAAAGTTTCAAATGAGTAATATAATAGATCAAATATAAGACAGTATACTGTTGAGAGCAAAATACTGTCCCATTTATAATTCATAAGTGTTTAGAATTCAAAGATTAAAATAACCTGAAACAGTCAGGTGGATACAGTTAGGTGAAAGAAAGGTATAGGACTTGAGTTGGGAAAGTATTTGGATTCGGATGAGCAGAAGGAAGAGAAAAAGATTCCAAATGGAGAAATAAATGTAAAAAAGATGATGAGAACAGTATAAATAGAAAAATACTTATAGTTCTACTATAATTTCCAACTCCCATATCTTCCAATAAGAAAACAAAATGAAATTTTTCTACAGCTTGTATTTTTTTTTTTTAATTCTAGAAAGAGACAAACTATGACATAGAGGAAAAGGAATAGTTCCTTCTACCACGAGCTTGGCTTTCCTCCCCCCTTCCCCCCAGCACACCGGGCTTTAGGGTAGATATATAGATCACTGTTAGGGCCTTTGCTTTAGTAAGTGGGTTGTCAGTTAATTGTACTTGATATTTACAGGAGGAACTTAGCATTCATCAGAGTCAACTGGAGGCAAACCTGAAGGAGCTTCAGACTTTGAGGAACATGCAGAAAGAGACTATTGCTGCTAACAAGGTGAGAGGCAAGGCGAGAAATTATGATATAAAACTGGAATACATCTTCTGTGACCTATTTTAGGTGGGCAAGAAAGGTGGATATGTATATATTTTATTAATCTTACTAAAGATATTTACTCAGGCATCTGAGCTACAGAATTAAAAAAATAGCACTGTTGGGTGGAAAGGAATATGAAAGAGGAGTAAGTTTCTAATAGTTGATTTACACAGAATAGATTGTCATTTCCCTTAATATGCTGACCTCTTTGATGGTTCAAAGGAAACTGGTGGCACAGTGGTTAAGCACTCGATTACTAACTGAAAGGCTGGCGGCTTGAACAAGTCAAGTGCTCCAAAAGAGAAAGATGTGACAATCTGCTTCCATTGTGCTTAGAGGTTTGGAAACTCTGTGAGGCAGTTCTACTCTGTTCTGTAGGTCACTATGAGTTGGAATAAACTAAACAGCAATGTTTTCTTTTGTTTCATGGTCCAATTACTAAATGATTGTTGTTGAGGTTGTGATTTATCTGGTCTTTCCAGTTTACCTTTGTCAGTATAAAGAACTTACCTGAAAATTCCACTAAAACTGCTATGTCCAAGGAAATATATTTTTTTTTCCTTTGAGTTTACAAGTAAATTACATATGGACCAAAGTTTTTCAGAATTCTAGGACAACATTACTAGTTAGGGATTTGGCAAATCAATCTCTAAACTGGGTAGTTTAAATTTGGAGTTCTGTTTCTTTATGAATTATTTTGTGGAGGAGATTTCTCAGGCATTTGACTCCTGCCTGAAGAAATATGTGGAATGAGAGAAAGAAGAAAGTTAGATGGAAATATTAATGACTCCAAAGAATCTTCTTGCTATTTTAAGAATTCTTAATTTAGCTATTAGTCAAATTTTAGTCATCCAACAAGTGTTTATTGAATGGGGTTAGGCTTTGTATAAAGTGCCAGAAGTGGGAGGCATGCTAAATAATCACACAATAAAGTAACAACTTCCATGCAGCCATACCCGCCAGCATTGCCACGCTGCCCACGGATTGAATCTAGGTCTGCAGAAGTCACACAGATTCATCTCTACCTGTGTTTTTTAAAATATGTCCAGACATACAGCTGATTCTGGTGCACATTATTTGTCAAAGGGAGGGGGAAAAAAACCAACACAAGTTTTCCTCGTTTGAAATTCAACAGAACAGTCTGGGACGCTGTTACAGACTCAAGATGTACACGGCAGGTGCCCTGCTGCCAGAAGGACAGTACTTACTGTTTGAGAAAAATAAAAGCAAAAAGGTAAAAAAAAAAAGTAACAACTATGCTAAATTCCATGAAACTATAGATAATTTGCTAGGGAAGCAGGTACATGGAAAAGCTAATCCTGACTGGTGGTGAGGATAGACCCTAAAGAAGATAGTTTTAAAAAATTAAGCATGGAAGTCCAAATGAACTGGGTGAAAGTAACAGGAAGAAGGTGGCCTGGAGAAGACCGTTCTGGAAAAAACCCTAAGAAAGGAAGTTAGCTGCTGTACTAAAACAACAGCAACAAAAACAACCAAAACCAACAACACCAGATAGCCAATAAAACTGATATATACTAATTGAGTGGAAACTGGAGAGGTAAAGATATGGACCCAATCAAGTTCTTGAGGATAATCTTAAGCATTTCAAACTCATCCTGTAAAAAATTAAAACCATTAAAATAAGAGATGATTTCAGCTCACTTTGGTTTATTTTATTTAAATTTATTATTAATTTCAGTAAAAATGTAAAGAGACTTTGGATTTCCATTCATTGATTGTTGCACTTTTCTCTCCTCCCAACTCTCCTCCCTAGTACACTACCCTCTTGGAAAAGTAAAAGACAAATTCTTTCATTGTTTTACAAACCCTCCCCCAGGTCCACTCCACCATGTAGCCTTTGCTCTAGATTCCTGTCATGACAAAAAAACCTAACCACATGCCCTTTTAAACAGTTTTCTCCCTCATCTGTTTCAATGCAGTATACATTATTGAACCTACCTTTCTCAGTCTCTCCCCAAACCCAAGGTCAGTCTTGTTTTATAACAGTGGGACCATGCAGTATTTGTCCTTTTGTGACTGAGATACTTCAGTCAGCATAATGTCCTCCAGGGTCACCCATTTTGAATAATATTGCATGAGTTCCTTGTTTTTCAATGCAGCATAGTATTCCATTGTGTGAATATACCACAGCTTCTCTATCCATTCATTTGTTGATGGGCACTTAGGTTGTTTCCAACTCCTTTCTATGGTGAACAAAGCCGCAATAAACGTGGGTGTGCATATATCAGCTTGGATGTCAGTTATGGTCTCTTTGGGGTATATTCCCAGTAGTGGAATTGCTGGGTCAAACGGTAGCTCTATTTGCAACTTTTTGAGAAAGCGCCATACCACCTTCCACAGTGGTTGCACCATTTTACACTCCTACCAACAGCGACTAAGGGTTCCAATTTCTCCACAACCTCGCCAGCATTTGTTGCTTGCTGCTCTGTTAAATTTTGCTATTCTGACTGGGATGAGATGATATCTCATAGATGTTTTAATTTGCGTCTCCTTTAGAGCTATGGATTTTGAATATTTCTTTATGTGCTTGTTAGCCATCTGAATATCTTCTTCGGTGAAGTGTCTGTTCATATCCTGTGCCCATTTTTCTATTGGATTATTTACCTTTATCTTGTTGTGTTGCTCAAGTATTTTATAAATTCTGGATATAAGTTCCTTATCTGATATGTCATTACCAAATACTTTTCCCCAGTCAATGGCTTCCTTTTTTACCCTATTGGAGAAGTTTTTGGATGTGCATAGGGATTTGATTCTTAGAAGATCCCATTCATCTACGTTATCTTCTCCTGGTTGTAGGTTTTCAGCTCACCTTGAAAAGAACATTTTGTTAGCTCTGTGAACAATGAATTGAAGAGGGGCAATAATAAATATCATCAATACCAGCAATCAAGAAATCAAAATATATATTACATTAAGAAAGTCTGCTGTCAAGGACCTCTCCAAGATATTAAGGAGCAATGATACCAATTTAAGGTGCCCCTGATTCAGGCCACGGTTTTTTCAATCACTTGCTCTGCATCTGAAAGTTGGATGATGACTAAGACAAAAGAAGAATTGATGCCTTTGGGATGTGGTGTCAGAGAAAAGTACAGAATATTCCATGAACTGCAAAAAGAACAAACATATTTCTTGGAGAACGTGCAGCCAGAGTGTTCTTTGGAGGCAAATATAACAGAGCTTTGTCTCATTTACTTTAGGCACATTGTTAGGTGGGATGAATTCCTTGGAAAGAGACATTATGCTTGGAAAGGTGTAGCATCAGCAAAGGAGAGGAAGATCCTTAATGAGATGCATTGACACAGTGACTGAAGAAATGACTTGAGTATGTCAGAGATTGTGAGGATGGCACAGGATAGGACAGGGTTTAGATCTGTTGTTTATAGGGTTGCAATGAGTCATACTCATGGCACGTAACAATAATAAATACAAAGGTTAGAAAGCTACTGTATCAGTCCCAGAGAATGATGATAGTATGGATTAAAGAGGTAATGAATAGAGAGAGAAACAACTTCTATATATGCTTTGGAAATTATTTTTTTGGAGATAGTTTTTTGATTATATGGGAGGGAGGAACATAGGGACGGCTGTCTGTAGGAATCTTGAGCTCAGAAGTTGGTCTGGGCTAGAGACTAAAAGTCAGCATATGGATGGCATTTAAAGCTATAGATATTCAAGATATTGACAGGGAAACAAGTACAGAGAGAAAATGGATCCTATCAAGTAATGTTTAGAGCTTATAGAGACTAGAACTAATAAATAAGACTGTAAGTAGAATTAACAAATAAGACTAGAAATAGTGGTGGCAAAGCTAGGAGTAAACTAGAATAGTGTGAGCTAAAGGAAAGAGAGACTTAAGATTACTTTAAGATTGCAATTATAATAATGAGCCATGGAATCCAAGCTAGAAAACAGGGGATACAAAGACAGAAAAAGTGGATAAACAATCCAATTATTGTTCAATGCATTTACCTAGGCAATCAGGCTTGGAACATAATATGTTATTTTGGAGGCTGTGCAATAGCTGGGAATAATATAATTTGACTATGGGAATGTGTGATTAAAGGTGAAAATCATTAGAGAAAAGGGACTGAGAAGCCAGGTTGTCCAAAATTTCATCAACTACAATGTTGACTCACCAAAGAAAAGAGCTGAAGTGTAGCAGTTATCTATTCTAATACTTTGAAACTATAATTTTGCTAGCTGTGGAGAATGAATTAAAGAGGGGTAAAGATAAATGCAATTTGCTTTAAACATTGCTCATCTCCTGCTGCTGCTTTATTTTCTTGACAGCAGGAGTAGCTTCCTCCTAGTTCTGACTTCTGTATCAAGACATTTTTTTTCAAGCCTTCTTATAGCCACAAGCTAAGGAGCCCTACTTCATAGGTTAATTTATACTTCTGGATAGGCGAGAGTATTATCACATATTCTAGAGTGATTAACTCCACAGCTTTATCTAACATTGCATTGCAACTACCTCAACATTGCAATAGGAACCTAGCGAACCCTTTTCATTCTTTCATAAAGATTCTTTCTAAACTGTTAAACTAGCTGGGAAATAAGGAAGAAGTGGCCTACAGAGATGCTTTTAGAATAAGTAACTGTTTATACTCAACAACCATTTGTGTACTTTTTGCCTTATTGCATTTTCTGAGTTGTCTGAGTGTTGGTGGTATGGACCCCCATCCCTGAGTGCTAGTATTGGTAATTACCATGGTTTGATATGGAGGTTTCTAGGAAAACAAGCTACATCTACAGCAACACATCTCTTTGGAGTTTTTAAAGCTGCATCAGTTCCTGCACAGCAAAGAAAAAGAAACTTTAAATCAGCTCCGGGAAGAGGCCACAATTCTGGATGAGGAGATGGAGCTGAATTTGAACCAACTTCAGGAGCAGTGCCTTCTAGCCAAAGAGATGCTGGTGAGCATCCAGGCCCGGATGGAACAGCAAAATGCCTTTGACTTTCTCAAAGTAAGGTCCAATAGCAACATGATTACGGGTATACTTAAGTGGGGAAGGATGTTGGAAGGGATGTAGAACTGGTTTTTCAAAGCAATACTAAAATGAAAGTGAAACCTCAACTGCGATAATTTTACTATTCCCTGGGAAGAAAGTATGTGGCATCTTTTGCTTCGTGTACAATAGAAAACTACTTTTACTCTCCTAGAGAAGACACTAATAAAATCCAAAAAGAATACAGGGAGCCCTGACTTACAATTTATTTTAATTACCACTATAGAGTTATATCTTAGATTGCATTTGCTGTCAGCAATCAAAAATCAATCTGTTTAACAAACTATTTGCTAAATTTGCTACCTGAAATGTCACTGTAAAGTTCTTAATTAGCAAAAGTAGGGAAAGGGGGCCTTAGGGTTGTTTTCTACCTGAGACTATTGGGAAGTACAGGTTAAAAGTGTAATTTTAATCTAATCATTGTCATGTTGACTCCTTATTTCCTACAAGAGGGAACATTAGAAAACCAGAGCAAAGGAAGGCTGATTTATCCTGTGCTAGATGGGGGATTCAAAGCGTTCCCAGTCAGGAAAAAAAGGCATACATAGAGAATAAGAGAAGTTGGTAGAGATGGGATGGGTCCATCTACACTGACCCCAGTATTACTGATTAAACTCTGATGGTGGCCAATATTAATAAATAAATTTCTGGAGTTGACGAACAGGAACCTGATGTTCTTATTTCTCTCTCTTCTTCTAGGACATCTCAATCCTCTTGGATAGGTAAGTGCTTCCCATTAGAATTTTTAACAGTCTTCCTTCAGTCCTGGAGATATTTAAGAATAAATTATTTCTTTCCTCTGCAGCTTGGAGCAAGGAATGAGAGTGCTGGTACCCAGAGAGCTTATCTCCAGAAAACTGAGCCTTGGCCAGTTCAAAGGTCCTATCCAGTACATAGTATGGAAGCAAATGCAGTCTGCACTTTCTCCAGGTATTCGTGGTTAGGTAGCTGTTAGCTCCTGGAATGCCTAATTTATGTTTCTTCTTTGAAACTCTTCTGTGACCTTGATCAGTACATTAGAGATTGGAATGAGAGAAAGGTCAGTAGGTGTTAGGATGATTTCAGTTATATCAGTCAGTATTGTTAAGTGCTATCAAGTTGAGTATGACTTATAGCAATCACATGAACAACAGATCTAAACTCTGTTCTATCCTGTGTGTCCTTATCATCCCTGACATATTTGAGTCAATTGTCCCAGATCCTCCTGTCAATCCATCTCATTGAGGATTTTCCTTTTCTTCCACTTTTCCAAGCATGATATCCTTTTCCAAGGAATAGCCTCTCTAAACAATATGTGAGACAAAGTTTCATCAGCTGCCTCCAAGGAACATTCTGGTTGCACTTAGTCCAATACATATCCGTTTGTTCTTTTGGCAGTCTACGGGATATTCAGCACTCTTCTCCAACACCATTAACTCAGATGTATCAGTTCCTTTTCTGTCATCCTGACTTATTGTCCAGCTCTCAGATGCATAACAGGTGACTGGAAAGACTGTGGACTGAATCAGGCACACCTTGGTCTTTAAACTGATATCATTGATCTTCAGAACTTTACTTTTCCCCTTGTTGTGTACCATGAAATTGGATCTGACTGACACAGGAGTAGAATGCTCCTTACAGTGCAGCTTCTTGCCACTTGCTCTTCAGAACTTTCGAGTATGCCCTCATAGGAGTCAGAATTACTTCTTGACCTGCAGTTATGCGTGATTGTTCTATCAAATGTCTCAGTGGTCAAAATTTTATCCTCTTGACAAAACAGTAATTTAAAACCCTGAGCTTCTCTGCCCTGAATAGGAAGTTTCTGGAGAAACTATTGTGTATTAAGTTTCTGGAGAAACTATGCATGCATAGAGTTTTAGGGTGTTTTTTTGGTTGGGTTTTTCTTTTTCTTTCTTTTTTTTTTTTTGTACATAGAGTTTTTAAGGATATCTTTGCACTTGATAGGAAGGCTCTGGTGCCCTAGTTGGTAGGGAGTTGCATTGCCAAACCAAAAGTAAGGGTTCAAATCCACCAGATGGTCTGTAGGAGAAAGATAAACAATTTCCACCCATTTGCTTTACAATTTCTTGACTGAAGGGTCAGCGATGAGTCAGGTCTGGCTTGACAACAACATCTGATACTCATAAAGTATAAAATTTTAGGAAATATTTAAAAATTGTTAGTGCTCCAGAAAAAAGCAAATAATGTCAATGCTGTTGTTGTTTGCCTTCAAGTGACTATGACTTAGAAATACCTTATTAAAATATCTGAACCTTGCCCTATTCTGCACCATCCTCATGAACTCCAACATGCTTGAGCCCACTGTATCACTGTGTTGAGTCACTGTGTCAACAATTTTGTTGAGGGTCTTCCTCTCTTTCTCTCACTGTTCATCTTTCCCAATTTGATCTCCTTTCCCAAGAACTAGCCCCTCCTGACAACATGTCCAAAGTATTTAAGTATGTGAGACATAATTTCACCATCTTTGCCTCAAAGAAACACTCTAATTGCACTTCCTCTAAGACATACTTTTTTTGTTCCTTTGACAGTCCAGAAGATGATCAGTACTCCAACACAACTCAAAAGCATCAATTATTCTGGCATGCTTATTTATTGCTCAACTTTCATATGCATAGGACCTGTGAAAATGTCATAGCTTGGATCAAGCACACCTTAGTCTTTAAACTGACATACTTTGCTCTTTAGCACTTTGGAGAGGTCCTTGGAAGCAGATTTTCCCGATATATCATGTCTTGATTTCTTGACTGCTGGTACCATAGATGGGTCCAAGCAAAATAAAATCATTGACAACTTTTATCTTTTCTTCATCTCCCAGGATATTGCCTATTGATACAGAGGTGAGAATTTTTGTTTTCTTAATGTTGCTATTAAATGCTCTTGAGTTGAGTATGACTCAAAGTGACCCTATGAATAACAAACCTTAACCCTGTTCTATCCTGTGCCATCCTCATAATCTCTGATACACTTGAGCCCATTGCTACAATCACCGTGTCAATCCACCCTATTGGGGCTCTTCCTTTCTTTTGCTGACTCTCCACCTTCCCAAGCACCTTCCAAGGAATAGCCTCTCCTAGGAATATGTTCAGAGTATGTGATCCAAAGCTTCACCATCCTTGCCTCCAATGAGAACTCTGACTGCACTTTTTCCAAGACACATCTGTTCATTCTTTTGACAGTCCAAAAGATGCTCAGTACCCTTATCCAACACAACAATTAAAAGGCATCAGTTCTTCTGTCATCCTTCACTATTCAGCTCTCAAAGGCATCACATATGATGGAAAAGACCATGGCCTTAATCAAGTGCATGTTAGTCTTTAAACAGACATCTTTACCTTCAGTAGTTTGGAGAGGTCCCTGACAGTGAAATTGCCCAAAAACAATATGTTTCCTGGTCTCCTGACTGCAGGCACTGAGGGTGTTAATTACAGATCCAAGTAATATGAAATAACTGACAGTTTCAATTCTTTATCCATATATCATGATAGATATTGGCCCCATGGTAAGTACCTTAATTTTCTTGATACTGAGAAATAATCCATATTGAAGGCTGTATTCTTTGATCTTCTGCAGCAAGTGGTTCAAATCCTCCTCACTTTAAGCAATCAAGTTCATGTCATCTACATAACACAGGTTGTTAATATTGAGATGTAACCCATATGAAAGGCAGTAGATTCAGCAGTAAGTGCTTCAAGTCTTCTTCAGTCTGTACAAGTAAGGTTGCGTTATTAGCATAACTCAGGGCTATAGATGAATATTCCTCTGATTCTGATGTCACATTCCCCTTCATTTAGCCTAACTTCTCAGATTATTTTCTCAGCATTTAACTGAATAAGTATGAAGAAAATATGCAACTCTGATGAACATCTTTCCTGATTTTAAAGCATACAGAGTTCTATTCAGACAATTGCTTCTTCATCTATATATAGGTTTGCAATTCTAAGATTCCCATTATTTTCAATGTTATCTATAATTTGTTATGCTCCACATAGGCAAATGCCTTTGCAAGTCAATAAAAGACAAGTAAACATCTTTCTGATAGTCTCTGCTTTCAGAGAATATTCTTATTAGGCATACTTGATGTGAATAAATATGTCTAATAAGAGTATTAACTATTTTATCCCTTAATATATCTAATGACTGAACAGGACAAATGAGCACAAATGGCATTAAAAATATGCTAAAAGTGCTAAGTAAGATCTTTATAGAAAGAAGTTGTTTCTTGGAAGAAAGGATTTTGAAACTGTCTCATATACTTTGGGCACATTGCCAGGAGGGACTCTGAAGAAGGACATCATGTTTGGAAGGAGGGATAGCACAGGTGAAAAAGACCCTGGATGAGATGGATTGACACAGTAACTGGGGTAATAAAAGTAGGTATGTCAGAGACAGTTAAACTGACTTAAGATAGGGCAAGGTTTATAGCTATTGTACATACGGTTGTTATGAGTCACAGACAACTCAATGGCATATAACAACAACATAGAATTAATAGACTCATTAATATTATTCTTTGTAGTTTCCGATTTTATGTTGTTGTTGTTGTTGTGTACCGTAGAGTCAGAAGTTACCCATGGCTGACCCTTCAGCAGGTTTTCAGAGGCAGTTAATCACACCGGAGGAGATTGCCCATCCTACTCCCATGGAGCAGTTGGTAGCCTCTACCAGGAAATCAAAAGACAAATTGCACTGAGAAAATCTTCTGTCAGGGGCCTCTCCAGAGTACTGAGAAGCAATGATGTCAGTCTAGAGAAAAAGGTGCACCTGGTCCAGGCCATGGTCTTCACAATTACTTGCTATGCATCAGAGATCTAGACAATGACTAAGGATGATAGAAGAACTGATACTTTTAAGTTGTGTTGCTAAGAAAACAGGTTCATCCTGGAGAGGGTGAAACCAGACTGCTCCTTAGAAGCAAGGATTTTGAAGCTACATCTCACATACTCTGGGCATGTTGCAAGGAGGGACCAGTACTTAGAGAGGGACATCATGCTTGGAAGGGGAGAGGGACAGCACAAGAGAGGAAGACCTTGGAGGAGCGATGGATTGACTCAGTGACTGGAGTAAGGGCGTAGGTGTGTCAGAGACTATGAAATTGGCTCAGGATAGAGTAGAGTTCAGAGCTGTTGTACATAGGGTTGCTATGAGTTGGAGTCAACTCTACGACACATAACAACAACAAGAACAAGAAGTTTCTGATTTAATGTAAACTTCCAGTCTATAACCCTGATGACAGTTTTTTTTCCAAAAAATAATTGACCCTGAGGTTTTTTAATCAAAACAAGTTCAATGCTGTTGAATTTGTTCTAACTCATAGTGATCCTATGAGACAAAGTAGACTCATTAAGGCAGCAGATTCTCACCTTTTTCACATGAAGAGAGGCTGGTGGATTTGAACTGCTGACTTTGGGTAGCAACAAGGTGTGTTAAATGTATGATAGCATGGGATATGGCAGGATTCAGAACCATTATTGGTTGCTCTAAGTCTTGGTCAACACAATGGTACATAATAACAACAACAAAACACCACCAAATCACTTTTGTAAAGTGCAAGTGCTATTTTGCATTCTTCTTTGCAAGGAATGAGGGTCTCGGTTGCTGTACATCTTTTATAAAATTTGAAAATGTCAATCTTTTACATTTAAACCATGATAACAACTTATTTTGGCTTTAGTTTTTCTAGTGAGTAATGATGTTGTGCATCTTTTCATATGCTTAGTTGCCATTCAGACACTTCTTTTGGTTAAATGCCTTCATTTTGTCCATCTTTTTTAATTGGACTTTAAAAAATATTATTAATAAATTTTAAAGGATACTGATCTCAAGATATTAAGGCGTTGAACAGAAGATTGCAAAGGACAACACAGGAAGACAAAGTAAAGTATTACAATGAAATGTGCAAAGAGCTGGAGCCAGAAAATCAAAGTGGCTGAACTCGCTTAGCATTTCTTAAGCTGAAGGAACTGAAGAACAAATTCAAGCCTCGAGTTGCAATTAAAAAAGGATGCTTTGAGCAGAATATTAAATGATCCAAGAAACATTAAAAGAAGATGGAAAGAATATGCAGAGTCACTATATCAAAAGAAATTGGCAGACACAGAAGAATTTCATGAAACAACGTACTAGCAAGAGCCTGTGGTGAAGGAATAAGTTCAAGCTTCACTGAAAGAATTGGCAAAAAAACAAGCCCCCAGGAATTGATGGCATACCAATTGACATATTTCAACAAATAGACACTGCCCTGGATGTGCTCACGAAGTTGTACCAAGAAATCTGGAGGACAATCATCTGACCAACTGACTGGAAGAGATCTATATTTGTTCTCATTCCAAAGAAAGATAACCTGACAGAGTGTGGAAATTATTGAACAATATCATTGATATTACATGAAAGCAAGATTCTGCTGAAGGTTGTCCAAAAATTTCTAGAACAGCACATCAACAGAGAACTGTCTGAAGTGCAGGCTGGATTTAGAAGAGGCCTTGGTACTTGGGATAATATAGCTAAAGTTAGATGGATCTTGGCAGAAAGTAGGGAGTACCAGAGGAATGTCTATCTGTGTTTCATTGGCTATGCAAAGACATTTGACTATGTGGATCACAACAAACTGTGGCTGACACCGAGAAGAATGGCAATCCCAGAACACTTGATTGTGCTTATGTGAAACCTATACTTGGACCAGGAGGCAGTAGTCAGAACAGAGCAAATAAGCACTGCATGGTTCAAAACTGGGAAGGGTGTATGCCAGGGATGTGTTCTTTCTCCATACCTTTTAAATCGATGTGCACAACAGATATCTGAGAGGCAGGGCTCTATGAGGAGAAATGTTGCATCAGGATTGGAGGAAGACTCATCAACAATCTGTCTTATGAAGATGACACAACCCTGCTTGCTGAAACTGAGGAGGACATGAAGCGCTTGCTGCAGAAGGTCAAGGACTGCAGCCTTAAATATGGATTGAGGCTCAACATCAAGAAAACTAAGATTCTCACCACTGGACCGATTGGCAGCATCATGATAGATGGTGAAGAGATTGAGATAGTTAACAGCTTTAGTTTGCTAGGCTTCACAATTTACCCTCTTAGTACCAAGAACCAGGAAATTAAAGGACAAATTGCATGGGAAAGTCTGCTGTCAGAGACTTCTCTAAAGTACTGAAAAGCAATGATGTCAGTCTGGAGAGTGAAAGGCACCTGATCCAGGCCGTAGTCTTTGCAATTACTTGCTATGGATCAGAAAGCTAAATAATGACTAGGGATGATAGAAGGAGAATTGATGCTTTTGAGCTTTGGTGCTGGAGAAGAGTATTCACTATACCATGGTCTGCTAGAAGAACAAACAAGTTTGTCCTAGAGAGGGTGAAGCCAGGCTGCTCCTTGGAGGTAAGGATTCTGAAGCTTCATTTAACATATTTTGGGCATGTCTCAAGGTGGGGACCAGTCCTTGGAGAGGGATGTCATGTTTGGGAGGATGGAGGGACAGCGCAAGAGAAGATGACAGAATGAGATGGATCGATTCAGTGATTGAGGTAATGGGAGTAGGTATGTCAGAGACAATGAGGTTGGCACAGGATAGAGCAGGGTTTAGAGCTTTTGTACATAGGGTCACTGTGAGTTGCAGGCAACTCAATGACACATAGCAACAACAATACTGATCTGATAAATCTATCTTCTCCTATCTTCTGGAAAAGTCTGTATAAAAATAAAATGGGTATTACTTCTTTGTTAAATACTTGGTAAAATTTACCAATGAAATAATCTGGGGCCAAGAGTTTAATTCAATCTCTTTGACAGACATAGGACTATTTTTCTATTAGTTACTAATTGAGCTCTCATAGTTTATGTCTTTCAAGAAAATTATCTTTCCATCTGGTAATTTCATTACTAATCATCTCATGAGCAGTTTGTCTCTCCTGGAAAAGAAGATTAACATTACAAAGTGTCTTAAGGAGACACTTGCAACACGTGAGGTCACTGCAACAGCAACGGGCGGGGGGGATCCATCTTTAAGTGGGCCCCTTCTGTTCAAATCCATGTTGTTCAAGGATCGATTGTCTATTACACTAGAATTCTTGGTTTTGCAGGAAGTTGGTGCCTCTAACCTGTATTGTTCAAAAGTCTGACCACTGTTCTCTAAACACTATACCAGCTGATTTATTCTTACTTGTTTCTAAAAGTCAAACCATTATTTCCTTTCTCACACAAATGACCATTGCTAACCAAGTTTCATGTTTTCTTGTCTGTTTAAAATATCCCAAATACATCTCTTATGTTACGATGCTCTTCATTTCCTTAGAATACTTTACTAGAACAATCTTCCTTTATTGTTGTGACATTTATATTTGTTATTATAAGTACAGATTTACATGATTTTTATTATTTCTTTTACTAAACCCTACTTTCCTTAAGGATAAAGAATGATTTTTATCACAAATATAAAAATGACTCAAACTTAACAAAATATATACACCAAAATAAAGATAAAGTATATAAGTAATTGCCTGCTGATAGTCCAAAAGAATGTGTGTATGGAGGAATAAAGTATTGGTGTCTGTGTAATACTCCCTTTTATCATGGGAATTTACATTCAGTCCTTTTCTCCCATGCCCTGTCTTCTCTTATTTTCTTACTAGGCTTATCCCCACTAACTCTGGACCCTAAAACAGCTCACCCAAATTTGGTGCTCTCCAAAAGTCAAACCAGTGTGTGGCATGGTGACATTAAGCAAGTGATGCCTGATGATCCAGAGAGGTTTGACTCAAGTGTAGCTGTCCTGGGCTCCAAAGCTTTCACATCTGGAAAGTGGTACTGGGAGGTAGAAGTAGCAAAGAAGACAAAATGGACAGTCGGAGTCGTCAGAGAATCTATTATTCGGAAAGGCAGTTGCCCTCTAACTCCTGAGCAAGGATTCTGGCTTTTAAGATTAAGAAATCAAACTGATTTAAAGGCTCTGGATTTGCCTTCTTGCAGTCTGAAACTGACTACTGACCTCAACAAAGTGGGCATATACTTGGATTATGAAGGAGGGCAAGTATCTTTCTACAATGCTAAAACTATGACTCATATTTATACTTTCAGTTGTATTTTCACTGAGAAAATTTATCCCTACTTCTGCCCTTGTCTGAATGATGGTGGAGAGAACAAAGAACCACTGCAGATTTTACACCCAGAGTAGTCACACTGTCATGTTAATAAGAGTGTTATTAAAAAAAGTATTGAAATAGTTTACCAGTCTCACTAGTTTTTCTTTTCATTTTATGGAGAATGATGAACTATGAAAAAAGGAAATAACAAATCAAATTCCATTATCATGGTTCTAAACAGGTTTCTCTGGCACCTTGCAAGACATTATTCTAATTCCCTGGGGTTTTCTATGGCACTGACTGTTGTGTGAGTGATCCTACACCATCCTTTTGATCTCTGCCGTACTCTTCCAAGCTTATCGTTGCCGTCACTGTGTCAATCCATCTCTTTGACTGTGTTCCTCTCTTTCGCTGTCTGAATGATGTCTTTTCCCAAGAACTGGTGCCTCCTGACAATATGCCCAATGTATATAAGTATAGGAGTAGGTCATGTTGTAACTCAGTTTAATATTTTTAAGAACTGGCCAATTGTTTTAAATTCCTACCAGCAATGCATGAGTAATATTTAATTTTTAGTTTATCTACTTTCTGACTAGCATTTGTTATTTTCCATTTTTCTAATAATACCCATTGTCTTATTGGATAAACACTTGCACTGCCAACCCAAAGGCAGGTAGTTCAAATCTATCAGATGCTCAGTGAGAGAAAGATGTACAGTTTCCTCGTATGATATTTACAGCCTCTGAAAACCCACTGGAGGGTCAGCTATGAGTAATTTCTAACTTGATAGCAATGAACAGGAATATATGAGTATGTTGTTGTTATAGATTGCTGAGTTGGAACCAACTCATAGCTGACCCTCCAGTGTGTAGTAAATGAGAGGCGAATGCTCCTCTTTCTCCTGGAGAGCTGCTGGTGGATTGGACTAGAATGCCTTTGGGTTGACAGCACAACTCCTAACTGTTAGACTGCCAGAGCTCCCTGTAAAAGTGGATCATACTGTGGTTTAGGGTTGTGTGGTTTTTTTTTTTTTTTGCTTATTTCATTTTCTGTTATTTCTAAAAAATAGTTTTAATTCAATAATTTATATAAATTATGCCCTATAACAACAATTACAATTGATCAATGTCTTTTAGTCACACTGTGGGTTTTTTATTTGCATATTCCTAATAACTATACTAGGCACATTTCTGTGTGCTATTTGCCATTTGTATATTTTCTTTGGGGAAATATCTATTCAGAATGTCCCTTATCTTTTAAAAAACTTTGGTTGCCTTTTGTTGTTGAATTGTAAGAGGTCTTTCTATATTCTAAGGAGCTCTGGTATGAAATATATTATGCATGAGGCGGCAAACTAGAAGGTCTGCAATTTGAATAAACCGTCTTGTATTTTAGTGAGAAAGACAAGCCGTTTCCTCTTCTAAAGTTTTACAGCCTTGGAAATTCAACGGAGGATCACTATGAGCTGGAAAGAACTCAGCAATAGTGGGGAGGGCTTTCTTTTTTATATTATGGATATAAAAATTTTATCAGATACATGATTTGCAAATATTTATCTAATTTTTTAGTTACCTTGACAGTCTTCTTTGAAGCAACCCATCTATTTTTTTTACTATATTCTTT